>NC_137890.1:165255663-165563163 GCF_963455335.1 Martes martes
CTCTCCAAAATCAATTTTTATGTTACATTCTTAATTCAAGATCTATCAGACCGTGAGTATATATAATAACTAGGCAAACATAAACAATGTTTCTTGTTGTCTACATAACCCAACAGGCAACATTTTTCTGGTCTATTCTTCCATGAAAGGTACAGTTCTTCAAGGATCTTGGCTTTGCGTGGGGAGTTTAAGTGCTGACTCTCTGCCTCACACTGACCCATGAACTGTAAGCATAAAAACTCATGTCCCTAGACTAAAAATCCTGTGGTTCTCACCAGCATGCACATTCCCAATGCAGCTGCAGTATGACTATACTTGCTAGTCATTCTGGTATTCTAGTATTCAATATTTTCTGCCTTTCTGGCACTTTACAATTTCTTTCTTTATTTGAATTCAGGTGATATACATATGAATGTTTATTATCTACGGTGTATCCACATGATATTGTAAAAATGAGGAAAATCATTGTGAACTGATATAGAAGTATTTCCAGAATATGTTGTTGAATAAAAGAAAACATATATTATGCTATGTTTTATGCAAGAAAGAAGAAAAAAAATGAAATGCATAAATAAATCTGTGTACGTGCATGCAGACAATTATTTTTGTAGAAGAAACAAGGGAAGGCTAATTCAGATTCTAAATAAAAGTAGTTTTAACTATGGGGTTAGGTAGCCACATGGAGGAAGGGTTAGGAATTGTAATGAGATATTGCCAGTATATGTTTTTATATATTTTTGACCTTCAAAATTTGAAAGTGTTTTACATGTTCAAAAATTACAGTAAGTAATAAAAAAATTACAGTAAGTTAGATACTTCTAGTAAATAAAAGAGATATAAAGTTTGATATATAGAAACAAATGGAGGTAACTAAGTTCAACTGATAATGTAATCACGCAGAAAAAATAATTAATGTTTGTAGTTATTACACACAATAATCTAAATATTGTGTGTAAACTTAATTCCCTTAATGAGTTACCCTTAATAAGTTACAGTCTAAGGTTAAAGGAACTGAAGAAAATTTTGAAATCTAGTTACAAAGTTCCTTTTGATAATAGTTTTGCTGTGGTAAACCTAAAACAATTTTATATGTATTATATGACAAAACAAATGAGTACCTATATTGATGTTGTTAGAGAAATCAGCATTCTGGGGCACATGAGTGGTTCAGTCAGTTAAATGTCCACCTCCTGATTTCAGCTCAGGTCATGATCTCAGGGTTGTGAGATCAAAGCCCTGCATCAGGCTCCTTATTGGGCATGGAGCCTGCTTGAGATTCTCTCTCTCCCCCTCACCCTCTGCCCCTCCCTCCGGCTCTCTTGCTAGCTCTTGCTCTCTCCCTCTCCCTCTTAAAAACAAAGTTAGCATTCTGACTGTGGGAGAAGGAGATATAAATGTGGAATGGAGAAAAATAAAGAATCCTATAAAGCTGCATCTGAAATTATCAGTATGAATTCAGGATTTATAACTCTGAATTCTTAGCTCTATCCATTGAAAGGGCCCACAAGTAGTGACACCCAATAGTAACGAATACCCTAATTGTCAAGACCCTGCTTTCCAAATTCCTTGCCCGCACTGTTCTCTGCTTTTATGGATATAGAGAAAGTTGAAAAAATATACACCAGAGTTTGCAATGATAATGGAGTAAGGAGGATGGACTTCAAGGAGACTTGAAAAAGGAAGTGAACAATCTTTACATAGATTAACTTGTTACCGGGACCAAGCATTACTTGTACAATTCAAAAATTCTAATACAATAAATAAAAACAGTATACACAAAATGAAAGGAGATCCACATATGTGTCTTCTAAGCAAGAAAGCTAAATAAACCTTGCTCTATTTTTTTTAAAGATTTTATTTATTTATTTGACAGACAGAGATCACAAGTAGGCAGAGAGGCGGGGGGGGGTGGGGGGGTGGGGGGGTGGGGGGTGGGGGGTGGGGGGGTGGGGGGGTGGGGGGTGGGGGGGTGGGGGGTGGGGGGGGGGAGCAGCCTCCCCGCCGAGCAGAGAGCCCGACGCGGGGCTTGATCCCAGGACCCTGAGATCACAACCTGAGCGAAGGCAGAGGCTTAACCCACTGAGCCACCCAGCTGCCCCGCTCTATTTTTTTATTTAAAATTTGTATTGGGGGGGCGCCTGGATGGCTCAGTGGGTTAAAGCCTCTGCCTTCAGCTCAGGTCATGATCCCAGAGTCCTGGGATCGAGCCCCGCATCGGGCTCTCTGCTCAGCAGGGAGCCTGCTTCTCCTTCCCTCTCTCTCTGCCTGCTCTCTGCCTACTTGTGATCTCTGTCTGTCAAATAAATAAAAATAAAGTCTTTAAAAAAAATAAATAAATAAAATTTGTATTGGTACTAAGGAAGGCACTTTTTGTGATGAGCCCTGGGTGTTTAAATTCTACTCCTGAAACTAATATACACTGTGTGTAAACTAACTGGAATTTACATAAAAAACTTGAAACAAACAAAATAAACTAAATAAAGTATTTTTTATGAAATGTATTTCAAATTAAAATTTGGAATATGCTTAATGACTTATTCCATGTTATTCAAAAACAGAAAGGCAATTTCCTCTACTGATGCCTCTCTGAAGTAATAAATAACCTTATGGTGTGTATCTCCACATGTCATTTTCTCCATCGTACAAATATCTAGAATTTATTGTTTTATGGTATCTGATTGGGGTATAGTTTTATTTTCTTCTATATAGCTGACACCATTTCTTTTTCTTAAAAAAAAAAAAGTTTATTTATTTATTTTGAGAAAGAGTGTGCAAGTGTGGGGGAGGGGCACAGAGAGAGACTTTCAGGCTGACTTCCCACTGAGTACAGAGCACAAAGTGGGGCTTAATCTCACCACCCTGAGATCATGACCTGAGCCAGAATCAAGGGTTGATGCTTTACTGACTGAGCCAACTAGGTACCCTTAGCTGGCACCATCTCCCAATTTTTTTTTCCTCTAAATACATGATTTAATAAATAAATTTCTGAACTTTTTTTTCCCCATGAGCAGCTCAGCTCATTGGAAAGAAAGCTCTCTCTGATGTTCTGCTAGCAGTGCATGAATATTATTGATGCTGATACTCATATATGTGCTGGGACTGGTGCACCTGAGGATAGCTAGACTCCAGTGTGACCAAAACCAAATTTTCTACTTCCATCTGGTGGGTTAGAGATTGGCATTAAAGGGTATATATATTTTTTAAGGCTCATTGTTTTAAGCTAGAAACATTAGCAGGTACTTCCTATATTAGTTTTCTATTGCTGTACAACAGATCAGCACAAACTTAAAGACTTAAAACAACACATATTTGTTACCTCATAGTTGCTACGGGTCAGGAGTCTGGGTGCCACCTAGCTCGGCCTTCTGCAAGCAGCAACTGAAATGCCGGCTGGGGCTCAGTCGCATTCAAGGCTTATCTGGGGAAGGATCCACTTCCTCACTCGTGATTTTGTTGATAGCGTTCAGTGCATTCAATTCCTTGTGGTTGTAGGAAGGAGAGCTTCCGGTTTTTGCTGGCCATTGACTGGAGGTTACCCTCAGCTTCTAGATGCCACCCACAGTTCTCTGGCATGTGGCCCTCTCCATAGGCAGCCAGAATATGGCTGCTTGATTCTTCAGAGCCACCAAAGGAGAAAATCTATTAGAACAAATCTCGTAGTAAAGGGGATGAGAGTGGCAATCCCTCACTTTTGGCATATTCTATTCATTAAAAGCAAGTCACAGGATCTGCCCACACTGAGAGAGAGAGGATTATGCAAACTCAGGAATATCAGAAACTGTGAATCACAGAGGGTGTGGAGAGTCGTCTTACAAAGTCTGTGTGCCACACCTTCTATATTATAAGGATCGATTTATCTGTGTGCTTACTTATTTTTGGATCCTATAACTGTATTATATTGCATAGTAAGTGGTTAAGAGGTTAACTCATGTCTGGGTTCAAGTCTCAGCTTCAATATCTCCAACTTAGTATGATCTTGGGTCATTTTCATAACCTTTATGTCTCAACTTTCTCATTGTTAAAATCAATGTAGTTAGAGTGTCTCCCTCGTAGAGTTGCTATAAGGATTAAATAATGCTAATAATTTTAAAGCACTTAGAATAGTGCCTGGCACATACTAAGTGCTCATAAAACTAAATGAATATAAACCATAAAAATATAATAGGAAATCTTTAAAGGTAATTTAAAAGTAAATGTAAATAAATAAAATTCTAATGAGTTCTTCCTGTCCTCCTGGAAACAGTTTTATATGCCTCCTATGACCCACAGACTCCGCTTGGACACCACTGTATGAGCTACCATGTAGACTATGGAATTCTGACAATAATCCCATTCATGAAGTAGAATAGACACTCATTTACATAAAATCACAGAATTCTAAAGCTGGAAGAAAGCTTCTGAACCATCTTCCCCAACCTCTCCTGTTTTACAGATAAAGAATCAGAAATCCAGAGAGATTAAATGTTCTGCCAGAGGTACATTGCTCCAGAGTATTGGAAGAAACAGAGGGAGTCTCCCCTGGCACTCAAAGAAAGGAGCCAGGAGACAAAAGACAGTCATACTTTATCTTGCCTACAGTAGAACAACCTATATACAATTCAACACTATCATTATGTACCAGTATGTTCCTGCGAGGATCTTACCAATTTGGGGGATAACCATTTTAGATAACGTTCATGTCTGACTTCTATATTAGATTTTTTTTTTTTTTTAAATCCTCTTTAGAAAACCCAGAAAAGAAGTTGTGTTAAGTTGGTAGGTATGAGATATATTTACCGGGGATAATCCCCATAAAAAAGAATAATTAAATACTACTTAATCATAGTGGGATGATAGATAACACACTAATATTATGTGAGTCCAATGGGCATTGTCAGATGATTGGAGTCCCCATTTAGGGTCCTACTTAATTATACTTTCTATCATGGCAGAGGCTTTGGTGCCTTTTGTCAATCAGTATCACTCTAAACCACTGTGGGACATTCAGCCAATCAGACCGCTCAATTACTGTGGTTGAATGGTCCTGACCTCATGAATATGAATAGAGGACGTACACAATAGAGCGGTACTTTTAATGACAATGAAACTGCCATGAGGGATGAAAGAAAGTGTGGGTTTAAAAAAATAATTAAAATTGCAATGAGAAAAATCATAATTAGCTGTGAGGATTACATATATTTGTTAAAATGTTTCTCACTTGCTTTTTGGACAAAGAGCCAGAGTGAGTCATTTTATACTTCATTTCCTCTCGATCTGGATGTCCCAATTGCTGACAGCTGGACCTACCGTGCATTTAGATACTATAAAGATCTATGTAAATATTTGGAAAACAGAAGCAGAAGGATGAGAGTTCACACAGGTTCTTAAACCATGTGTCATGAGGTTTAACAGCAGATCGAAAACTTGAATGGTGACCGATCATACGTCGCAGTTCAAAGGCAGCGCAACGTGACGGGTGTCAGCCAAACCCTTGGCCAGGGAACAACATCGTGAGGGAAGAGACCATAGAAAATGTGTGTAACATTTTGTTGCCTCACCCTCTTGTTCCACTTCCGCTCCTTCCGCAAAGTGCTATGTTTTTGTGTGCTGAGGTGAAAGGAAAAAAAAAAAAAAAGGCAAAATAAAATCATTTGAGAAAGGTAAAACAAAAGGAATACAGGTCATAAATGAAGGCAAAGATGAAGTCAATGTGCACGCGTACACACCGTGACATTTTACACGGACAGGTTGTTCGGTTCGATCTGAATTCATTCGAGGAGTTCCAGAAGTTCCAGGGGCTCAACGTGAAAAGCAAAGGCTTCACGGAGACATTCACTGATGACTCTGAAAATGATCTTCCTTAACCGCGGCATCCATCCCCACCAGTCTGCCTTCTAGCGATCTCTCCCTGATTGTCCGCCTTGAACAGCGGAAACCTAGGGCATCCTAGATCGAACTTGCACAGCTTGAAAAAGCTGCAGGGCTTCACGGAGCAGGTGCGAGGCAGCCAGCCTACCTGCTTGGAACACAGCCTCCAAGCCTGTGGCAAATGGGGATCTGGCAGTTAGGTTAGTTAACAACTAAATAAGGGGGAAATGGACGAGGAAGACCCCATTGGTAGAGACTTCAAAAGCGAAAGATTTGAATATCAAAGGATTAAGAAAGCCCCTTGGGAAAATCAATGAAGCTCTTGAATATTTGTGCAGAAATGACCTTCTGTATCTTGCTATGAAAGTCAAATGTGAAAGATGTCTTACGAAGCTACTATATAATTTTATCAAGAAAGAGTGCCAAATAATCAACCTAAGACTTGTTTTTCCATTTGATAAATTAGTGCCTCGTTTCTAAGTATATTAAATATTTGAGAAAATAAACATTTAAAATCATTTTAATTTCATTTTTTGAGAAAAAATTTCTATCCATCCTCTCGACCCCCTGACATTCTTCCATCCCCCCACCGCTACTCAGTCACCATAATCATTAACTAGAAAATTTTGGTCTTTGTTCTAAAAGGTTCTTTTTTAGTATTAATAATTATTAATCGTAAGCGCATATATGTGCTTGTACGAGTGGAGCCCTATTTTCCAGTAGCAGAATCCAGGAGCAAAACACAATCAGATGTATGACTCATAGTATGCCTGAGATTAAAAACAAACAAACAAACAAACAAAAAAACAAAAACAAAACAAAACAAAACAAAAACAGTTATTCAGGTTTAAAAAGTCACGTTTATTTCTGCGGCCAGGCCTAGACCACACAGTCAAGACACAATGAGATGTAAAAACACAGAAACAAAAACAAAAACAAAAATCCTGTTCTTGAAACAAACACAACTGTGATTTCCATGGGGTTATGTTTTTATTGTAGCTCTTAAGTTAACGGTTCCTCATCAGAGCCTAATTATTAGGTAAGCAAGTTGTATACAAGACTGATGTGTTTTGGCCTAAATGACCAACCTTTAGATAATCTCCTTCATTCCAAGAATGGATTTTAGAGTTTGTAAAGCAGTATTTCCCAGAATGGGTTCCAGGAACACTAGTTCCAAAAGCTCATGTAGAGCAAAATGGAGACAGGGCAAATGGTGCATTATCAAACAAGTGTGAGAAAGAATGAATGGTATCAGAGGTTCTCAGAGCACATGAGCTGCTAGGAGTCTGGGTAAATCAGGAGAGAATGGTATCCAGAGCCCAAGTACCTGGACTTTTCCACTTCCCAGCTGTGTGCCTCCTTAGAACAAACTGTTAACAACTTACAACAGGTACTAACATGCTGACAAGAAGCCACTTGAAAATTTCCAAACTGTAGTTTCTAAATAGATGTGCCTGTCACAAGCACCTGTATAACTTTTCCAAGAAGAAAATACCCCTCCTCCACCCCAAACTGAGATTGATTCTGTGATGTGCAATGGGCATAATTATTTGAATTTTAGAAAGTTTCCTAGGTGAGCCTGAAATGGTTCTTAACCACTCAGTGGTTTTCAAGGTGCTCACATGTCGACATTACCTGGGACTTATTAGAAATGTAAATTCTTGGTCCATACCCCAGAACTACAGGTTAGAAACTCTGTTGTGGGGACTGGCAACCTCCTCTGAGTGATTTGGTTTAAGAACCACTGATAAGAGAGAATGAGTAGAACTGACTGCCCTTTAGTCATTTTTCCATATGCTGCACACTTCTCTCTGCTGATTTCAGAACGATGTGATACATTTCAGGTAGATTTCAGGGAGTCTTGATAGTATCCCCCTGAAAAGAAGAGTGGCTTTTCCATCTTGGCAATTAAGTTCAGAGCCAAAGGTTTTAGAAATCAGCTGAGCTGGGATCAAGATTAGCATTGTATCTACAAGGATCTGCATCTAAACAGAAGGCCAGTGGAGGTGGTTTTGTACGCTGCCAGCTTAGGCAAACTGAAATCCTGTATCCAAGACCCCCTTTCTTGGTATGGCTGTGGGTTCAGGCAAGCCACAAGAAAAACCTGATAAGGTGGGGAAAGTAGATGTGAACAGCAGCCATCACTCTCTGAAGGTCCGGGGAGGGTGTCGGGTCCTGTTGAAGCCTTTGCACGTTGTAGCATATGTTGACATTCCTTGCTGGCAGAGGCCAGCATCTATGGGACTAGCTATAGGGACCATGCCTCCCTGAATCTCCTCCTCAGCTCCTCCAGGCCTGGGCCAGATGGTGTGTGCAGCTCCTTGGTGAAGGTCTCAAGCTTCTTCTAACAAGTCATCTGCATCCCCGGGGTTCAAGATATAGGTCCCGGTTTATTTCCACTCTCCTCTGCTTTACATTCACTCCTTTTCCTCACTGTCTGCCCTGCTGACCTGTGTTGACCTGAGTCTCTCCCAGGGCAGAGGCCATTACCATTCCAATACTCCTCTATGATTGCTGGTCAGCCTCTTGTCCTTGACCCCTCAGCAACCCCATTCCAGACTTGCACTTCCTGCAGGAAATCACTTTTGTGCAGAGGTGTGTTCTGTATGTGCATTGGTATGTATTTTCTTTGTAGAATGTCCACCCAACGCTAAGCAAAGAATTCTGTATCCTGAAAAGAGTTGTGAGGAGATTACCTATCTATATAAACTTCCCCTCAAGACAGAAACTTTTCTAAACCAGAGGAGGAAGAATAAGCAGCTTTTGGCCTTATTGGCAGAATTACTAGTAACAACTGAGCTATGTGTTTACAAGGTGCCAGGCCTCATGCTAAATGCTTTGCACAGATCACGATTGAATCCCCACGATGCTATCAGACTGATACACTCATTCCCCTCATTTTACACGTGTAGAAACTAGGCTCAGGAAGGTTCCAGAGCTGACCAGTGTCTGAGTATTTTGGGGATGTTTTTGTTGGGCTTTGTCCCAACCAGATGAGAAGAGAGCTTTCTGACTCACACAGTAAACCACACTACCTCAACATCACGTTCATTAAATAAACTTACTGTGATTTGCCCATTCTTAGACATTTTGTCCTTATTGTGATAGTAAACTATTTATTGGAAGAAAATTGAACAATTCAGATAAATGTAAAGAAGTACATAAAATCACCCAGAGTCCCATCAATTAGGTAATTTCTGCAAAAATGACTTCTTACTACTTCTACTTCCTATAAAAATAAAATCCATTTTTATAGGTTTTCTGCTCCTACCACTTCTCATTTTAAATACATGTCTGTTTCTATTAAACATAAGATGATTTCAATTTAAGCTTTATGTAAGAACAGACTCTTTGGTGTGAATAGAATCGTCTAGCGTTGGAAATGAACTCATTTTGTTAATGGTTAACATGCCAAGAGAAGAGCTAAAGACACAGCCCAAAAGCCATGGTGGTGGAATTTGTGTTTAATGGTCTCTGATCAGTTTTTCCTTGCATTCTGGAAAAAAAAAAAAAAAAATCTTTTATACTCTTTTATTGAGATGCCAAGAAGTCCCTGGGGCCAAGATTTACAGTTGTTAATATGCCCTTCAGTAATGCCAAATTCAAGTATGAAAGGCTTATGAGGCTCCCTCTGACATAAAACTCCCGTGGGCTCCTGGGCTCACTGTCATAAATGGCTCTTTTATGGGAGGGACTAACCAACAGGTCAGAGAATGGTGACTGTGGGCAAGAAAAGACTTTTTTTTGGCACTTCTTTGTATTTTCAAGTGATATAAAGACAAGTGGGTTCTAAGGGTATAGATCATCATTCATTGTGAGTTTCTACCTCTTAATATATAATCTTGCGAATGATGAACTCTGCAGTGTCATTGTGGCACTGTGCAATTATCTAATAGAAAAGCGAGAGTCGTTCTGTGTTTTTTGAGTAGCACTCACAGGGTCAATTAATTAAATGAGTGCAAATGCCTTCCAGTGAGAGATTCAGGTCCAAGCCAGTCTGTCTCATGATATCAGATATAAGAAGCTAAAAAATGAAAGGACACCAGGAGAAGTAAAAGGGAGGCAATTTTAAAGAAAATACAGAGATCATTCCACTTACATGGAGCATCTACAATTGTCAGACACATAGAAGCAGAGAATACAATGATGGTTGCCAGGAGATGTGGCGGGGGGTGGGGCGGGAAATGGGGAATTGTTCAATGGGTATAACGTTATAGTTACACAAGATGGGTAAGTTCTAGAGATGTGTTCTCCAACAGAAAGCCTATATTCTAACAATGTAGTGATGTACACTTAGAAAGTTAAGATGGTAGATCTCAATGGAAGTGTCACACCACACACACACACACACACACACAGAGCAAGAGGGCACAAGAAAAATTTGGGGTGGGGGAGGTGATGGATATTGTGGTGATGGTATCACAGGTGTATGCATATGTCCAAACTTATCAAAATGTATACATTAAATATATGAAACTTTCTGTGTATTAAGTATACCCCAATAAAGTTGAAAAAAACCACAAAGAATTCTAATTCTATTCTCTGTACCCAAAGACAAGAGACATACTACGTCCATATTGGTTTGGCCAGTTTGAATCCTTGAGGCCCCTTTCTTCCCTATTGCATAGTTACTTACTCTACTGAGCATCTCTCCATTCAAACTTGCTTGGATCATACAGTCTGTAAATAGTTAACCCTTGAGCAACACAGGGGTTAGAGGTGCTGATCCCTGCATAGTCAATAATCTGCTGTGACTTTTGACTCCCTGTAATCTTAACTGCTACTAATAGCCTACTGTTGACTAAAAGCCTTACCAATAACATAAACAATCTACTAACACGTGTGTTGTATGTTATATGTACTACGCCTGTATTCTTACAATAAAGTAAACCAGAGAAAAGAAAATGCTATTTAAACAATCATAAGGAAGAGAGAATACATTTAGAGTATGGCACTGTATTTATTGAAAAAAGTCTGTGTGTAAGTGGACCCATACAGCTCAAACCCGTGTTGTTCAAGGACCAACTGGTCTTCTGAAAATGGGAATATTGTGGAGTTTTTATACTATCACCTGAATGATTTTGATTTCATGACACCGAAAGAGAGAACTATTTTTTAGAGGTACTTAGCTTTTAGTCAGTGTAAGCCTTCTGTTTATGGGAAGTTCAGCTTTGGTTATGATTATTTGATGCTATAATAGGGAATTAATTTAGAGAATCCAACGTATACATAATCTTCATCAAGCCAAGAAGAAGGAGGAGCGAACTCATTACTATAAGAATTGGGCAGGGCGCCTGGGTGGCTCAGTGGGTTAAAGCCTCCGCCTTCAGCTCAGGTCATGATCCCAGGGTCCTGGGATCAAGCCCCGCATCAGGCTCCCTGTTCAGCGGGGAGCCTGCTTCCCTTCCTCTCTCTCTCTGCCTGCCTCTGCCTACTTGTGATCTCTGCCTGTCAAATAAATAAAATCTTAAAAAAAAAAAAAAAAGGAATTGGGCAAAATCCTTGAAGAACATAGTTTAAAGCCACCAAAAAAGTATGACTCAAAGAAATAAGGAAAGCTAGGTACAATTAAGCATCATGCATTCACCCACACCCCCGTGAGAGGTCTCCATGCCTCACGAGATCTACTTGATGCTTGGAGGCACAGCCCCGTAAACTCTGAGCCCTGTACTAGTTCCCCCATGTATACGCTCCCTACCACCTCTGACTCCAAGACTGCTCCCTTCTTGAGTTGCTTCTCTTTCGTCATTCTACTTCCCTTGAAGGTAGCCCCACCATCAGCCATCTAGCCCCACCACCAACAGCAACAACAAAATCCCTTGCAACAACTGCTCTGTTTGGTGAATTTTACTAAACGTTCTAAAAGCTACCAGGGAGGTGTCATATTTTCAGCCCTTCAAACTTGCCCCTTGCTGCTTGCTCCACCTCTCTCCTTCTCTTTCCCCTCTTCTCTTTTGCCACGTTGGATATGAAGTCTATTATGTGGATCATTTTTATGACCCTTTCTGAAACCTTGGCACACTGACCCCAATTCCTCACATAGGGCGGCAGATGGAAGGTGGGCAGAGCGACAGGGAAGGATAAGGTTTCACTTTCTACCGATGCCCTGATCAATGCATTTTCCCAGATAAGCCAGTTTTCCCTGAAAAATCATTTTTATTGAGACATATTTTATAGTCTATAAAATGCATCAGTCTTCCATATATAGTGTGATGGAATTTGACAAATGTGTCTGGTGGTACTTGAGAAACCACCACACAGTTACTCAACATGTATCAGTCGTTGGCTTCTTTCTATTATTAAGTAAAATTTCATGGAATGGACATGTTATCCATTCTGCACTTGGACATTCGGGTGGTTTCCAGGTTTTTGCTGTTATGAATAAACTGATCTGAACATTCTTGAACAATTCCTTTCATAGACATGGTTTTATTTCTCTTGGATAAATACCAAGGAGTACCATCGTTAGGCTGTAGGCAGGTATATATTTAATTTTATAAGAAAACTGCCCAGCAGGGTTTCAAAATGGTTTTATCACTGTACACTCACATTAGCAATCTAACAGAGGTTAATCATAGCATATCTTCACCAGCACTTGGCATTGCCAGTCTTTTTAATTCTGGTTATTTTATTTATTTTTTTTAAAATATCTTATTTATTTGTTAGAGAGAGAGAGATCACACAAGCAGAGGGAGTGGCAGGTAGAGGAAGAAGCCAGTTCCCCACTGAGCAAAGAGCCCAATGCAGGACTCGATCTCAGGACCCTGGCATCATGACCTGGGCCAAAGGCAGACACTTAACCAACTGAGTCACCCAGGCGTCCCAATTCTGGTTATTTTAGTGACTGTGCCATGGTTCCACATTATGGTTTGAGGAGAAATTTTGATGCTATCAAGATAGTTAAATTTTCTCTACCTTGTTACAAAACTACACTTAAAGTGTTGCTAATCACTGCTTCATACGATCCCACCATCCCCTAATTTTGTGAGCAAGGAATTCACCCTGGGATTTTCTTTTTATCTGGAGTATATCTATGCTTTTGTTTGTGGTTCTGGAATCACTAGTTACTTTTGAAGCAAAAGGCTCACCTATAATTCCCCTTTATCCAACAATTTTCAACTGCCTGTTTTAAAAAAAATCCTTTTGGAAAATCATTCTCTTGTAGAAATATGTACTAAAGTATTTGCAGGCAAAATAGTATGACAAATGGAATTGGCTTCCAAATAATGTGAAGTAAGAGAATGTTGTGTAGTGGTTAGGATGTAGATAAAACAAAATTAAACATAATTTCCTAATTGCGAATATGGGTTTGAGTACAGGGGGTTCTACGTTTATATATATATTTGAAATTTTCCTTCATAAGAAGTTAAAATATATTTTATTTTATTTTAAAGATTTTATTTATTTTTTTGACAGATATTACAAGTAGGCAGAGAGGCAGGCAGGCAGAGAGACGAGGAAGCAGGCCCCCCGCGGAGCAGAGAGCCCGATGCGGGGCTCGATCCCAGGACCCTGAGATCATGACCAGAGCTGAAGGCAGAGGCTTAACCCACTGAGCCACCCAGGCGCCCTAGATGTTAAAATATATTTTAAATGTTTGTGTAGTGTTGCTCCATCTTAATTCAGTGGCTAATAAGTTACTATTATAAGATGGGAAACTACAAGCAGATAAAAATCATGGGTCACTAAAACCAAATACAAGGGTAAACACAGAATTGAGTATATTATTGTGGCTAAAAGTGGCAGGAAGATACAAGGAGGGACAATGAGTTACGGTACAAAGAAAGATGAGCAAAAGAGGATACAGGTGAATAGCTTTCAGGTGCTCCCTCCAGCCAGCAGGTGGGGGATGCTATGCTGGGACTTGGGATCCTGCCATGGAAGAGAGCTGGGCTTGGGGTAAGCGAGGGCAGCATCGGGTGGAATCAGAATCTGGAAACATAGGACCTGATGTTGGGACACCTACAGGCTTCTATCTTCCTGGAGAATAAAGCCCAGGAGGAAACAGGATCAGTTACATAACTTTCCATGTCATACAAGAGAAAAATATATCCGGTCTCTAGAGAAAGCACAGTTTTTCCTAACACATAGTCCTGAATATATATATTGAATTTTTTAACATGAGAACTGGCCTCAGGGATGCTGAGAGCTGGTTTAGCCAATCTGGAAAAACATTTTGAGCCCTCCAGCAAGGGCGGATGGAGAAAAAAAACCAAACCAAAACATAAACGAAACCTCCAGAACTCAGAGCTTCCGACAGCATAGGCGTGGCTCTGAAGTCCTAGTGGGCCTGGTCCCTCCAGCCCTCCCTCCAGCTGGTGATGTGCCCAGGTCTCTTCGCTACCCACCTGGGGCCCCTACTGGCTTTTAGTGACTGAGAAGGAAAGCCTCCTCTTCCCATTACTCCAGTGCTGTCTGCAACTCTCTATGGTTACATTCTTCCTGCCTGTGGAAATTCAAAAGAAGAAAAATAGCTGATAATTTTGTGCTTTGGTAAAAGGAATGTCTTCTCTGATTAGTTAGTCCTGCCTCCTCTCCCATCAGGAATATGTATAGCTGCCTGGTGTCCTTTAGTGATTAATTTGAGTGAACAGAGAATTCAGATTTATTTGGGGCTTTAGAAACCCTCCTGTTTTATGCCTTCACTTCACTTCACAAATAAAGAAACTGAGGCCCAGTGAGGGGAAGGGACCTTGCCCAAAGCCCCCAGGTGGTTATGGCTGAGCTGTGATTTAAACCCTGGCTCCTGGGTCCCCAGCTTCAGCTTGTCCCTGAGAAGAGGCAACCAGTCCCTCCTCATTGCTTGGGGGTTCCCTACAGATTTTACCTGTTTTGTAAATACATGATGCTCTGTGTTTTGCTTGTTTGGTTGGTTGGTTTAAGATTTTAGTTATTTATTTGAGAGAGAGAGAAAGAATGCAAGTGGTGGGGGAGGGGAGTGGGGGGCAGAGAGAAAATCTCCAGCAAAGTCCCAGCTGAGTGCAGAGAGCAGAGCCCAGCCTGGGGCTCAGTCTCGTACCTTGACATCAGGACTTGAGCTCAAATCAAGAGTGGGTCGGTCGCGTCACGGACTGAGCCACCCAGGCACCCCAGATGCTCTTCTTTTTAAATAGACATGTTATCTTTCACAGAATTTAACTTTTGTAAACACTTCCACATGAAGCGTTTGCAAAGCCGGAGAGAAAAATGATGGTAGCTCAAGCTTTGGCAGAAGAATTTGTTGTTTTACATCTCTCCTCTGCTGTTCCAGGGGCGAAGTTCTTCACACTGCACATTTCTCAAAACCTTTTCCCTCTTTAAAAATAATGAAACCCACCAAATTCACGGAAGGGCGATGCTAAAGCACCTGGTCCCATAGCAGGGTCCCATGGCAGGGTCCCAAGCTTGCGGCCCTTACCAGGACATCGACTGGGAGAGGAGGGGATCCATCCGGGTCAGAGAGAAGGGTGGCCCCATCTGTGCGCTGCGTGGGAGCTGCTGCCGACTGCCGGGGATTAATCATCCCGCAGCTCGGTGCTCATGCTGGTTCCCAGACCCCCGCCCCAGACTTTCTAACCGAGGTGGGGAGAATGAGAGGAAGCGGTACAGGAAGCAGGCTCTGAATTTGTGTTTTCAGCAGGCAGGGGAGGAGACCCCACTCCAGATGTCAACCTGGCTTCAATATCCGGTGGATAGAAACAGGGAAGAGAAGAGAACCTTCCTCACAGGAAACAATGCCAACGCGCACCCAGCATTTCCGCATCCGGATGCTCTTCCAGGCGCTTTGCGTCGCTTTACCAACAGTCCAAAGCGCTTCCAATCATCTCCATTTTACAGATGAAGAAACTGAGGCACAGAGAAGCTACTCTCAAAAAGCTTGTTCCAGGCCATGCGGCTAGAAAGAGGCCTTGGTGGAGCCAAGGTTAAATAGAGCTGCGTCTGACTTAACCATATGAAATCTTATCTTAAAGCTTTACCAGCTGTGGTTGCGTCTTGCTTCCTGAGCGAAAATGTGTGCAAAAAAATCCATAGACCCACAAAAACACAGGACTGTTGTTTTTTTTTTCCCTTTATTGACAGTTCTTTTATGATTTCCTGGAAAGGGTTAACGCAAATACTAGAAAATCTTGGTCTATTTTTATTTACTCCGATGAATAATTACATCAAATATTTGCTTCTGAAATACCATAATTAAACCTTAATAAAGGAAATACGTGGAATCGATCTCTTACAGAGGAATGACTTTTTCCTCACAGAAAGTGCTCACCCTGGATATTCAAGACATTCATGTGGAATTACATATGTTAAGATATAATAACCAATCGAGTTAGAGATAGCCCCCCGGAAGCTGAAGGGGTGACAGTCAACCCTTTGTGCATATGGACTTAATACTCTCTTGGTTTGGGTAATTTGGGAGGAGGTTCAGAGGCCTGGAGAATTTGTTAGTTTGCTGTGTCATAAATTCGAATCACACAAACCTAATGATGCTGTTTGGGAGCCGTGATTGAGCTAATGCATGGGTAGAGCTACCTGCCAAACTCTACAGCAAGTAACTGGCCCTTGTTGAGTTCTTGTCCTGGACCAGACATTGTGCTCAATCTTTTGCATCAATGATTTCATTCAATCTTCAAAATGACCCTATAGGTTAAATACTATGATTTTTTTTCTCTATTTTACAGAGAAAACAATTGAAGATTCAAAAAATCAAATGCATTGTCTAAGGGCAAATGACTAATGATGTCAACGCTAACTAAAACTCATTCAGATCTGCCCGAAATGCAAGCCCAGAAGGCATTTTGTTGTCTTCTGTGCATTGTTATGTACTAGCTAATGATAAAAATAGGTCTATTTAGATTAAGAATTAAAATTACAATTGGATGTATTTAGAACAGGGTTTCACTAATTCAACCCATATTGATTGACCTTGTGCTAGGCCTGGAGGGCATAGCAGAGACCAAAACAGACACATTCTCTGCACTAGTGTAATTTACATTTAGGGTCAGGGATTAGCATTAAACAAGTAAATGCAGAAGTGACTTTGGGTGTGGAAGTGCTAGCAAGGAAAAGTAGATGGTGCTAGAAGGTTATATTGCAGACGCTAGTTTAAACTGAAAAGAATTCATCATGGAAGAGGTGTTTACCAGAAGTTAGAAAGGTCATTATCTTGTGGTGTAAGGAAGGCGTGGGACCTGGGAGGCCCTTACTGGAAGTGTGACTCAGAAGCGAGCCCCAGAGCCAAGCAGTCATTCCACAATTGCGAAGGTAGGAATTAAACTGGTCTCCTGAACATACCCTCCCCCAAAAGGTATGTGTCTACCATATATAACTAAATAGGTGCTGCTGTATAAAGAACACTCAGTTGACTTCACGAGACACTAATCAAGGGCTGGAATTCAGCTCTTTGCAGCCCCTTAGGACCCACAAATGAAGTCTCTAAGTTTGAACTTAACAAAATACCAAACTCCAATAGCTTCAGAATGAAGAAGTTAATATTTATTCCAAAATGGCCCCCAAATTTCTGACTTCCAATTACCCTAGGAAAAAGAACAAAATGATGTGTGGTTGTCAAGTGTGCTTCCTTTGAGCTATCCAGCCTGCTGTCCTATCCTGCAGCTGCTGCCTGGCCACCTGGATACTCACAGCTGTTGGTTGGCCTGTGTGGATCCTTCCAGAAGCTTCTAGGTGTATGCAAGCAAATAGAAGTATATAGTTTTATTCTTGCTCGTTTGTACACAGAAGAGCTCTTGCTGTACAAACTGTTTGGCATGTTGCTTTTTTGGCTCTTCTCCGTCTGTTTTGGAGGTAAGTTTCATTCTTTCCTTCTTTTCACTCTTTTTCACAGCCTCCAACTAGTCCATTTGATGAATCTATCTAATTATCAGCACTCTTCTTGATGGCCACTCATATTGTTTCACTTTTTTGGCTTTTGCAACCATGACACATGAATTACCTTAAAAATACCTATTACTCTGCATGACTGTATCTAGAGTCTGAACCCAGTGAGGCTAATGCACTATCTTCCTTTTCTGGATATTGCCAAATAGCTCTGGTTCTGTTTGCTGGCGATTTTCCAACAAAGTGTGCTATTACACTTTTGGAATTTTGTCTACTGTGATGTATGGAAAAAATGATACCTAGTACATTTTTGCTTTGCTTTTATTTTATCTTCAGCGAATTCAGGCAACCATTAGCGTGTTTAAGGACCATTTATTGGTTTTGTTTTGGTTTTTGCTTTTTTGGCCAGGTGATCGCATATTCCATCTTGAATTAAATCCCGGGTCTTTTTTTAATCAATGTTTTGTTTTGTAACCTCTGCAAAATTCAGAAGTCTGTGCATTGTTGTTGTTTTTGTCCTGCAGTAGCTCTAAGCGACTGGGCTAACTTGCCTGAGCAAACTTGCTTAAAATAACTCAAACTAAAAACAAGAGCATTATGGAAATGAAGATAAACAATTCTTCAACTTGACATAAAATTCTTTTCGAGTTTTTAAATCAATTTGAACCGTGCCTCCTCTTTTGTGGTCATGGGCTTTTTAAAGCACAGCTTGAAGAGAGAAAAATGTATTAAACGCATTTAAAGTTTCTTTCTTTTTACAGGAAAACTAGAAAAAGAAAGAAGAGGCACTTTTGTACTCCATCTCTATTGTAAAACGTGGATAACAATTGATCTTGTGAATTTAATCGACACGTCGTTTCCATCCCAGATCTGCTCAATGGAGGATTTGTTAAAGGAATATTAAGTTCACATAGTATTAAATGAGTGACTAATCTTTATGGGGGTGATTACTTTGTGTAATTATCTATTTGCCTTTTTATTTTCTTGACCTTAATCTAGCCAGGAATACAGATTCTTAAAATAAATGCATGATAAAAACCAGTTCCTCCTCATTTCCAATGTGATAAAAGTACAAACAAGTTTGATCTCTTTTTCGATGGGCATGGCTGATTTTTGTTGGTGATACGTAAGACTTTGTGAGCAGTTGAGATTTTCCAGCAATTGAAGGGCTGATCTCAGCAGCCCCTGGAAAGCATTCTTATTATCTACTAAAAGATTCCTCCTTTGGCCACTTTGACTTTCCCAGACACCCGATGAGAGCACTTCCAGTCTAACTTGGAAGCCCCAACTAATGGATAGATGTGTCTGTGGGGAAGTTCGGCTAACTCCTATCCATCCTCTGCCATTGACGCTGTGCCCAGCCCAACCCCCTGAATACACCTGAAGCACAGTGGCTTCGCTGATCAGATTCATCAACAAATACTCTGTCCTGAATCTTAATACTTAATGACTTTTCAGTTGTTGTATAGAATAGGTTCTCAGACTGTGGAGATTCTAAGGACAGCTGTTTTAAAAATTGCTGCTACATCTGCCCTTTCCCTCTCTTTAGGCTTCTCACCAACCACCCATGAATTCTTAGGGATAATGAACTGTGGTTCTGTGCATTCAATTCCTTAAGTGCCCATGACGTATGGTCAAGGCTCCTACGGACGATGGCTACATTCAATTTACTTACAGGATCTCCCTATTTTATGGTGGCTTTTGGTTCTCCCATCACCAGTGCCTCTTATTTTACATCATATGTGACCATCTTTATTAAAAAAAAAAAAAAAAGCCCATTAAAAAAAGCCTCCTGAATTATTGAGGATAGTCTGTCTTCTCACTGTCATTGATTTAGAGACATTTAAAATGGGTAAACCACACAGTTATAAATATCTTCTGATATGTTATACAAAGATAATAGAGGACATGAAAGAGTTCAGTTGAACCCAGGCAGCTCATTACCATGTGTTGATGATGATGTCTATTTCTATGAGGAGATCTTGGATACTGAAAGCGTAATGACCACCAAGAGAAAGCAGTCTGCCCTCTCCCCACTCCCTCCACTCCCTTCCTTTCTTTTTGTCTATTTTACACCCTTCACACATAAAGAGCCCACTGCTCTTTCATTTGCTAGGCCACTATAATTTTTCTTGACACGGCAATTACTTTTTAATCTGGTTAGCATAGACTGTAATGGAACCAAGTTGTAAAACATCCTTTCTTGTTATTCTTTTGTTTTGCTTTTAATTTATTGCCTTGATTTCAATCCGTTTTATAAACCCATTAAAACTCAATTACTCACTTTGAAGTCAATCACTAATCAATTCCATTTATTTTTGTGTGATGGGGAGTAGGGAAGGTAGTTACATGGTACGTCTCTATTTCAATAAATTTTGTGATAAAAATCAGATTAATCTAGGGTCTACTGGCAGGACAGAGGGAGAATTCCATGCAAATAAAGAGAGAAGAGGTAAAATCCAGAACCTGGTTGGCATTGTAGCAGGTAGGAAAAAGGTGGTGCATGAGCATCTAAAACATGCACTGACTTCATGAATTTAAATTGATCAGTGAAGATAAATGAACAACTGTCATTCTCTTACTGGCTGGGGTCTCCTTTATAAAACTGAATCTAGGATCTCAAAGGTAGAATGAAGAACATATTTTGATAGCAGTTTACAATTTTGAAAATGCTTACGCACACATGGTTTCTCTCATTTTGTTCTTCAGTGAGGCTCTTAAGATAGGGTGGGGAAGGCATTGATTTTTCTACTGTGGAGGTGATGATACTAAGGCCTGGAAGAGATCCAAGCAATTTGCTCAACACCTCATTGCTTGCAAATGGAAGATACAGGAAAAACCTAGATCTTGGTGCTTTGATATAATCTCCGCCATGCCATTCTGGGCAGTGACGTTTTCAGGGTTTTGATCTATCTGTTTTACTTATAAATGGTGGCCCGCAAGATTGCTAAATGTGTTTATCCTGCTAGACTGGATTCTTTAAAGGCACACAGGAATTCTATGACTACTTTGGTTATTGGCACTGGTATACTGGCAAATCATTCTTCAAAAAAAGGACAAAAACAAAAATCTGATTTGTAATATTTGCCCATCTCTATGGTGTAAATACTATCACCATGACTGGTTTAAAGCTAACCAAGATGTCAGTGAACTCGAAGTTGGGAAGATAAACACAAAAGTGGTTCTTTTAAGTCACAACTTGCCACTTCACTGTTGCAAAGGAGGTGACTCTACGCCATAACTGCAAGTTCTGCTGTTCTCAGGACAAGATGCAGTATTTCAAGAAATGTGCCACTTATATGCAAATTCGATCATTCAGCAAACATTCAAAGAGTATCGACAACGTCCATGATTCTGTGTTGAGCCCTGTGATGGAAGAAGGAGTAAGGAGGAACTGGCCTGCTTTCAAGAGCTGAACAATTTAGTGAAGGTAAGAGGGATGCACACAATCAATGATAGTGCAGGAAAAGTCTACCATGTTCTACAATGGAGCACATGGCTTCCCTGTGTGAAGATACTCTTATTAGGGGAATTGGTGAAGAAAGAATCTATGGAAAATTTAGTGGTAGCATTGAGCAATAAAAAAACGAAGCAGTTTTTCAACAAAGTTGAGAGAGTAAAGAGAATTTCCTAGCTTGAAGGGCAACTAAAAGCAAAGGACAAGTTCTAAACATGTTCAGTTTGTGAGAGTACAAAGGGGAGTAAACAGAACCAGAAATGAGGAAATTAGCCTCAAGGGACCGTCTCGGGATAGGGTTTCTCAAAGGGTAGTCTGAGCAGACTAGCGTTTGAATCACCCAGCAAATTTGTTGAAATATATAGATCTCAGGAATCCACACCAGGTCTACATTCAGAATCTTTCCGGCTTACTCTACATAGTAAAGTTCGAGGACCAGTGTATCAACAATAAAAAAATTCAAGAGAATTTGAGTAAAAAATGCTATTTTAGAGAAAACAGATTCTATGAGCATATTGAATCTAAGTAGAAGAAAGAACATATTTCGATCTGGAGGACAAGTTTGATTAGGCAAGAGGTAAAGAGGGTTGAAACTAGCATGGAGGCTAGAGAAATGGAAAGCACCATCTAGACTGGAAAAATATTTTGAAGCTGGGTTCTCATCTTGAGTCTCTAGACACCTAGAGAGTACCCATATGGGATCTGTGGGGTCTTTTTATCCTAAGTGTTCTATAAAATTTTGTACATTGGGTGCATTATTCCATGGAGAAGATTCATGGTTTCACAAATTCCCCAAAGAGTCTGTAAACTACAAAAAGGTGGAATATCATTATTTCAAAGGAAAAAACTGGCAGTGATAAAGGTTTGATTAACTGGGTTTGAGGATGCAGAGGCTAAAGGATTGGGAAAAAAAACCAAACACACACACACACACACACACACACACACACACACACAATAAAAGTCCCACACTTCCCATTTTTCAGCTGGGAGATTTCAGTTGGGAGATTGATGATCTTATTAATCAAGATAAGGACAATGAGAAGAGGAGTTTTGTTGAAAACTAATGCAAGTTCTCTTTTATACAGAACAAACTTAGATATTTGCACTTCATTGATACAAAGATTGTCCTTCAGGCTCATAGAGCTATCACAGGACACAGTGACAAATAATAATATTTTATTCAGTGCTAAATATTTATTGGGTGCTAAATTTTTTATCAGGTGCTTGCTAAGCCCTTTATATACATTCTTACTTAATTCTTACAACAACCAATTAGTTATTATTATTCTTATATTACAAAAAAATCAAGGTTCAGAATATTAAGTGAATTTATAAGGTCACAAGTCTGGATAAATGGCAAAGACAATGTTCAAACCTTTGTGGCCTTCCCAACTAGCCCCAGAGACCACATTCTGAGCTTGTCTCCTATAGCTTCCACCATGACATTCAGTAGTTGAAAATCAGGTCTATTTGAGCAAAGGGATAGTTAGAGTTGCATGGGAAGAAGCTTAGCTGCAGTGTCTACAGACTGGATTGTGGCCACACATTTAAGAACTGTTTTCTCTATGACTAAATAAAAAAGAGACCATTGCTAAAGCAAGAGATGCTGGTAAAAGTATCATCAATACAAATTTGAATTATCCTTACTATCCCAATTCTCTTGGAATCAATCTCTACACCAAACTCAATGTTCTTGTTCTCTACACTATTCACTTCTGCTCATCTTCTTTTCCTGTTAGGAAAGTTATTAATTTGATTTAAAAGCCCATAATTAAAACTTACCACAGTCAAGGTGTTCCTTTAAAAGGTTCTATGTGAGATTGTTTGAACCATGTGACAGACATGCAATTTCAGTGTAACATTAAAAATAAGAAATTAGTAGAAGCATGCAAATATTTAAATATAACCTGTTATATGTATAAGGCAATACCTATTTTCAAAGTAATTTTCCACTGCTTTATATGGCTTTAGAGATCAGACTAGTGTAGGTTTCAAGCATTTTATTCCCACTCTTTTAGCTAGATGGATTCTTTGGCTTAGTGTGAAAAGAGTCAAGCTAAAGCACACCAAGATTCTGAATGTATGTTAACTTACTTTCTGGTTAACGTGATTGTCCTGGTAGGCTTGAGAGGACAGGGGAGAGTTCTTCGTAGGAAAGTGAGGAGCTATGAGCAGTCATTGGAAAGGAAGAGGAAGCCAGTCTGAGTCACATGACACCATGTAGAAGAGGGTTTTGTATCTGTGATCAGGAATGAGAAGAGTGTAAAAGGTGGACGAAGCCTGTGGCTGCAGCCTAGAGCAAGGGAGAGGTCTGAGGTCCTTATACCATTAATAGTCTGTTATGAGTACACAGAACCACAAGGATGGAGGGCTAAGTTTTCCTCTCTATTGATTTTATTTCTCAAAAAATATATATACTGGTATTGCTGTAATAAAGTTAAAAAAAAAAGGAAGAAATCAGGCCCTTCATCAAATCAATAACTTTTCATATTTGAAAGGACTTACTCTTCAGAAATACCATTTAGTCTTCCACTGGCTTTGACAGAATGAGAGCTGGGTTTTGTTCTTATATTTGTTTTTCCATTCCACATGCTATGAGATCTTTTCTGGGGAAAGAGACAGTAGCTCCTTACTAAATCTTTTGAAGACTTCCTTCCATGGGTTATAACAGTCCCACCTCCAGTCTTGAAATTGCCTTCAATGAAGTCCACTCCCCAAACCCTCAGTCACCAAGCCTTTAAAAGGGCTCTCAGATTTGTATGTGCCTTCCTCCCTCCTCTTCAATGATCATGAATGGAAGTCCCTGTTGCTTCATACCTATATTTCTCTAACTTTCCCCCAACCTATGCCTGCTTCATCAGTTTTGCATAACGATGGCTTTCACCATGAACTTCCTTCCCAAGAACCTACAATAACGCTCTGGCCTGTGGCATCAAGGCCAAATTCTTCTGTTAGGTGGTCAAGGTCCTTCAGTCTGTTCCTATGATACTTCCCCAATCCTATTTTTGACACCCCTATACTAACAATCTATGTCTTGTCAGAAAGACCTCCTGTCTACACTACCACATTCTTATCCTTATCTGAGTGGGTCATGCCAACTTTTTATCTATTTGAGTTGTTCTCCAGATTTGACATTTAATATCCTCATTGTAATATATTCAAATACCAAGGCTTAAAAATCCAGTTCAAATGTTATCTCCTCAAGGTGGTATTCTCTGAGTATGCCAGCCTTCATTTCTCTCCTCTGAATTTTAAGAGCACACTTAACTTCTACACCAAAGGATTCCTCTCCCTTAATCACACACTATTGTTTTGCTCTCTGCAGTCACTTTGTGTGAAGTAACACTGCCCTCTAACCACCTCCTTAAACTCCTCAAGGACAGTATAACTGCATATCACACTTGAATGTAACCTTCACAGCAAAGGATACACAACAGGAACTCAGTCATTTTTTTTTTTTTAGAGATTTATTTATTTATTTGTGAGAGAGAGAGTGAGAGAGAGAGCATGAGCAGGGGGCAGGGGAAGAGGCAGAGGGAGAAGCAGATTCCCTGATGAGCAGGGACTCCATTGCAGGTCTCCATCCCAGGAGGATCAGGACCTGAGCTGAAGGCAACTGCTTAACTAACTGAGCCACCCAGGTGCCCAGAACTCAGTAAGTTCTTAATGCTTAACATATAACCCACAGATCCATAATTTGGACTAATATAACTGAGTCTCCTCAGTATGCAAAATGTATCCTCACAGAAACCTTCCTGAAATTTTGTGTTAAAGCAGAAAGAATACTTTCACGGAGAAAAGCACTCATGGATAGGAATTTGGCTGTCCAATGTTCTGGAACATTTTTCTGATATGTCCAATTCTCCCTGACAGGGAAATATTAAAGAACAAGTATAGGAGAGTTGAGATCTTCTGTAACTCAAAAGAGAGAACATATTCGTTGATGAATATCATCTCTTTTGCCCAAGATTATTTCCAATTCTATCCTGAGTACCACAGAACCAGAGCAATGATTCATGGGGTAAATACTTGCTCAATTATTATGAGGCTTGGGGAGAAAATCCTCACAAAGTCATTAACTATGCTGTGCCATGGAAGGCTGGAAGGTCAGAAGGACTGTGCCCTACATACAAGTTTTCTGGACACTTTGTTGGAGATTCTCCCTCTGATGAGGTGTTGGCAGAGTGTTTGTGCCTTGACAGCTCTTAAAATGGTGATCCCAGAGGCAAAATGAATATTTGGTTGGAAATGAGAAGCTAAACCTCTTCTTAGCTTTTCGGCTTTCTTTTGGAAACTCTTTTTCATTTAAATAAACAAATTAGGCATTCTGAAATTCAAAGGCCTATACAATGAAAGCAGTCTCTGTTCATGATGGATTAGTCTGATGTTTAAAAAGAAGGCAAAAAAATTTCAAAACAAGCTGCCACCACTAGTTACAGAAGAGATAGATCACAGGTGACACTGGCTTCCCTTCCATCTGTGGGAGGTTAAGGAATACATTCACAGAAGAATACACTTCACTCCAGGTATAACTGGTGGGAGGCTTCTGGGCTATGTTTTGCATTATTCTTTTGAGAACATGTGTACGCTCCCTGAAATTCTAGCTGCTTAGCATATTTTTCATCTCAAAACTCAAAAATCAAGCTCAGATTTATCAAGAAGAAACTCTTCCATAGCCTTCATCTACAATATATTTTCTAAATCCTCATACCCTAAAAGACAATGGTGGGTCACTTTTTTAATAAAAGCTCAGGCAATAAGTGGAGAGACATCTTGCAATGTTGCTTTTGAGTTCTGGAAATGGGTTCATCATTTATTCTCCTCACTCGTATCAAGAATATGTAGGTCTATAAGATGTATACATCTAGGTTATTAGCCTGAGATATAAAGCCTGAGAATTTGTGGCTACTTCAGTGTGTGGCAGCGCAGACCCAAATGTATACAAAGACCTCTATAGGGTAGTTATTTAGCCTCCCAAATACTTTGACATTATCTGGGATGGACTATGGTGGCTTCTACCAAATCCTAAGAGTGGGTGTCTTCACTTTCTGTAATCCACTCCTAGTGACTGGAAATGGGGCCTGAAGATTGCAGTCATCCTTTAAATCATCTCCTCTTCTCCAGCCAGCCATCTACTGCCAGATTTAACCTTCTAAAGAAAATTTCTAACCACCTACTCCAATATCTACCCCCAGCCCTCCACTTGTACTAAATTCACATTGCCTACCAAGGCACTTGGGAACTTCAACCATCTGACCCCAAGCCAATTTTACTTTACTTAGCTTAAGGGGAAATTATACTTTATTATATAGTAGGATTAAACAGCACCTTACTGCTGGTTGGTGTCTCAACATGCCCTGAGTTTGTATGTCTTCGTGTCTTTAATTACTCTTTTTTTCCTGGCTATGGAGCCAGAAGTTCTAGATTCAAATTCTGCTGCTGACTTCATAGGTGTGAAACCTTTACAGATCACTTAACTCTTCTCATTCTCCATTTCTTTAAGATGAGAATAATAATACCTACCTGATAGGCTTCCAAAAGGGTTATAAGTGGTACATGAGTCAATGCTGGGAAAAGAAGACGTTATATGCTGGAAATGTTATTGGTTACATTAAGATGTAGATTATGTTGCTACTCCTGACAGCTGTGTTGGTCAGTCTTCCTAAGAAAACCAGCGCATTTGAAGGGATACACATGGATTTATTTGGGGATGAGGGGTTGTTCTGTTAGTAAGAAATTTCAGTCTCAGCTACTGATATTTTGGACTGGATACCTCTTTGTAGGCGAAGGCTATCCTGGGCCTTGTAGGACGTTAAGCAGAATCCTTGGCCTCTACCCACTAGATACTAGAAGCAATCCCCTCCCAAAGTCGTGCTGAGGAAAACTGTTTCCAGACATGGCCAGCGCCACCCCTATGTTAACTAGATCTAGGTCAGGGGACAAAATAGCCCTACTAAGAATCACTGTGAGAAATGTCAGAGATATATTATGTCCACATCACTGTCCTAATACACTGAACACAATTTTCTAGAAGGACATAGTCTCTACCTCAGAGACATTATGAACTAAGTAGGCAGGCAGATATGGAAGGAACTCCCTGTAAAACATGTCTGAAGCAAATTAATGCTATGAAAGAAGCATAAACTTAGGGTGTTGGAGGCACAGAAGGAGCCATCAAGATTTGGAGAGAGGAGGCTGCAATAAATGCAAAGCACAAAGAGAAATTTGCTTCAGCATCAGTCTGGAGAGCAGAAAGGCAGCCTTTGGCTCCTGGCTAGCTCACCATTGAAAGTGAATTTCAATACAGTTGTTGCTAAAGGAAGATTTTTGGAAGACTGAACAGGTGAAAGTTTTTGCAGAGGAACCAACTTTAAAAGAAGCAAGAAGAAGAATGGAAATGGAAGGAAGGATCCAGGAGAAATGTCAGATTTCGTAGAAAGAAATTTTTTTAATTTCTTAACTCTTCTGCTAAAGCAATCATCTTGCCCATTCTTGTAGTGCCCCCCCCTTTTAAAAAAGATTTTATTTATGTATTTGACAGAGAAAGAGAGAGAGATCACAAGTAGGCAGAGAAAGGGGGAAGCAGGCTCCCTGCTGAGCAGAGAGCCTGATGTGGGGCTCGATCCCAGGACCCTGAGATCATGACCTGAGCTTAACCCACTGAGCCACCCTGGCACCCCTCTTGTAGTGCTTTTGCTTTCCTTTCCCTTTGACTACTTCTCCTTCCTAGGAAATACTTTTTTTTTTTTTTTTAAGGTATTGTTTATTTATTTATTTTTTTTACAGCGAGAGAGTGTGAGAGAGAGATCACAAGCAGTGGGGAGGTGCAGAGGGAGAAGCTGACTCCCCGCTGAGCAGGGAGCCCAACAGAGGACTCAATCTCTCCTGGGTCTCCTGGGATCCTGGATCCCTCCTGGATCCAGTCCTGGGATCATGACCTGAGCTGAAGTAAATTCTTAACTGATTGAGCCACCCAGGCACCCTAGGAAATGTTTTTTTTTTTGTTTTTTAATTTATTTATTTATTTATTTTTTATTTTTATTTTTTTAAGATTTTATTTATTTATTTGACAGACAGAGATCACAAGTAGGCAGAGAGGCAGGCAGAGAAAGAGGGGAAATCAGGCTCCCTGCTGAGCAGAGAGCCCGATGTGGGGCTCAATCCCAGGACCGTGAGACCATGACCTGAGCCGAAGGCAGAGGCTTTAACCCTCTGAGCCACCCAGGCGCCCCAGGAAATGGTTTTTATATGCTCACAGTTCAGGTTCCTGGAAGTATTGATACAACATCCCCGCACCCCCAACATACTCACACACACATAACGCACAAACTTGATGGTATCAAAGTGAATCTAAATTACTCGAACATTCTGGTGAGCCATAGTGGTGGCCCTTCCTGTTTCATTCCAAGCAAGGCAACCCACTGTGCAGAGTGAGGATAGTTGGAAACTCAGTTTTAATGTGAGTCCTCTATCCTCATCTAGGAGAAATTAGAGAGGTAGTCGGTTTACCATGGGGGGCTAAAATACACTTACAAGTGCAGAGCAATCCCTCCAGTTGTCGGTGTGGGGATTCCAAGAACCGGAAGCTGGAAAAGGAGCCATAATTGACAGTGCCCAGCCAAGGGCTTTTGAGGTCATGGCTACAGGATCCCAGCCTTTTATCCCACTCTGCTCAGAGAACACAGAAAAAGCCAGGAAGGATGGAGCTGGCGTGATGTAAAACACAATCACCGTAAATATCTCAGCATGCGTCTTGCTGACAGTGGGAAGTCCAGCTCTGGAAGAAACACTGTCAGCAGTAGTATCTATTTATGTGAAGGATTAAGCTAGAAAATGCTTATTCTTGTTGATATTTTTAGTAGTTCTCAGAATTTTGAAACTGTTTTCTATATGCTTTTTTGCTTGCTTGGACTTTCATACTTATAACTGATTCTACTGAATGCATCCATAAGGTTTAGACTGACCAATAGACTTTTAGTAGCTAAATTAAATAGCAGTTGGGTGGTTAGAGATATTGAAAAAAAAAAAAAAAAAACCAAACCCTGCATCAGATGTTAGGAAACACGAGTTTGAAACTCAGATGTATCAACTGTTAGATGGTTGACCTTGACAAAGTCATGAATCTTGTTTGTAATACCCAAGTATCATTCTAGTGGTCTTATTTCTTAGGATTTCTATGAAGGCAAGATAAACTGATACATGTGAAAACATTTGGAGACTTTACAGCTAGAAAGGAAGGAAGGAGGAGCCCAGGGGGTTCAATATCCTATTTTAAAGGTGTGACCAATCCAAAACACTCCTGTTTTGGGCTTTGTTTAGGTATAATCAACAAATCAAGTTATACTTGAAGTGTGCAAGGTGATGATGTGATAATATATACCCATTGTGAAAGGATCCTGCACTTCAAGTTAATTAGCACATTGACACATCTATCACCTATTTATTTGTTGTTTTTTTTTTTTCCTTTTTCTTTCTTTCTTTTTTCTTTTTTTGGTGAGAACATTTAAATTCTACTTTCTTAGTAAAATTCAATTATACAATAATAGTTATCAGCTATAGCAGATAACACTAATAATAAAGCTATAGCTGATAACACTAATAATAAAGTCCTCAGACTTTATTCATATTATAACCTTCTACCAGCCTCTCTCCATTTCCCCCACCCTCAAGTCCCTGCCAAACACTTTTCTAGTCTTTGTAAATGCAATTTTTTTTTTTTTTAAAGAGAGGGAGAGGACCTGTACCCCTGGGGCTAATAATACATTATATGTTAATTAAACAATTAAAAATTTAAAAAAGAGAGAGAGAGAGAGGGAGAGGGTGGGGAGCCGCAGAGGAAGGGGAAAAGAGAGAATCTTAAGCAGGCTCCAAGCCCAGCACAGAGCCCAATGCAGGGCTCAATCTCACAAGCCTGAAATCAAGACCTGAGCTGAAATCAAGTCTGGTGCTTAACTGGCTGAGCCACCCAGGCACCCCTGTAAATGCAGTTAAAAAGTATAAATTGTATCATGCAGTATTTATCTTTCCTTATCTGACTTACTTCACTTAGCATAATATTCTCCAATTCATGTTGCCAGAAATGACAGGACTTTCTTTTTTTAAGGCCAAGTAATATTCCATCACACATATATCACTTCTCCTTCATCCATTCATCCATTGATGGACACTTAGTTTACTACCATACCTTGGCTATTGTGAATAATACTGCAATGAACATGAGGGTACAGATATTTTGTTCTCTTCTTTCTTAAGATTTATTTATTTATTTTGAGAGAGAGACAGCAATTGAGTTGGGGGAGGAGCAGAGGGAGAGAAAGGGAGAGAATCTCCAGCAGACTCCCTGCTGAGCACAAAGCCCAATGCAGGGCTTGATCCCACCACCCTGAGATCATGACCTGAACTGAAATCAAGAGTCGGATGCTTAATAACTTAACCAACTAAGCCACCCAGGCACCCTGAGAGTACAGGTATTTCTTTGAGATAATGTCTCAAACTAAAAATCTTCTGCTCAGCAAAGGAAACTGTTAATAAAATGAAAAGGCCATCTATTGATTGGGAGAAAATATTTGCAAACCAAATGCCTGATAAGGCATTAATATCCAAAATATATGAAGAACTCATACAAATTCATAGCAAAACCAAAGCAAAACAGAATACAATTAAAAAGTGGGCAAAGAACGTGAATAACTTTTCTCCGAAGAAGGCATATAGATGGCCAACTGGTACGTGAAAAGGTGCCCAACATCATTAATCCTCAGAAAAATGCCACAATGAGATATCACCTCACACCTGTTAATGGCAATTATCAAAAAGACACAAGAGAACAATTATTCATGAGGATATGGATTAAAGGGAACTCTTGTGTGAATGGGATTATGAATGAGGGCAGCCATCATGGAAATCAGTATGGAGGATCATCAAGAAATGAAAAATATGAGCTACCATATGATTCAGCAGTACCAATTCCAGGTATATATCCAAAGGCATCAAAACTCTTTAGGGGCGCCTGGGTGGCTCAGTGTGTTGAAGCCTCTTCTTCGGCTCAGGTCATGATCCCAGGGTCCTGGGATCAAGCCCCACATCGGGCTCTCTGCTCAGCAGGGAGCCTGCTTCTCCCTCTCTTCTCTGCCTGCTTGCGATCTCTGCCTGTCAAATAAATAAAATCTTTAAAAAAAAACCAAAAAGACAAAAAAAAAAGTCTTTATAGCTGGGGCACCTGGTGGCTCAGTCATTAAGCATCTGCTTTCGGCTCAGGCCCTGATCCCAGGGTCCTGGGGTCGAGCCCTGCATCAGGCTCCCTCATCAGTGGGGGGGCCTGCTTCTCCCTCTTCCACTCCCCCTACTTCTGTTCCCTCTCTCGCTGTGTCTCTCTCTGTCAAAAAAATAAGTAAAATCTTAAAAAAAAACCCAAAAAACTCTTTATAGTGAAATGAGAACTATTACTGACAGAACTACTATATCCTGGTTGATGGCCATCCTGTTACATATTGGGCTTGTGTTTTTTGTCCTTTTTTTTTTCCCCCTTACTTTCCTGTCTTCACAATATTTGGTGGAGAGAAGAGAGGGTAAGTAACTTCTTTTTCCTGTGCTAAGAGCCTGGTTAATAACAAAGGTGTCCCTGCCAGCCTAGATCTACAACTTGGCTGATAGATCTTCACCTATGGATAAAGCAGGTCTGCCTAAGTGAGACCATCTGGGGAGATTTACTGTTAGTAAATGCTAATGCTTCATGTGTTTCCTTTAGAGGGTAAACAATAGCTACAGAGCTCGGGTAGTAATCCCATTTAACATGACTGAAAGGGGCAGTTCTGAGTGACACAGTTTTGTTAAAGTGGTCACAGAAACAACAGGACAGGCTTGCTGAATCCCAACTGTTTTCGAGAGTAATCAGTTTAAGTTTTAAATAAACAAACCTAATAATTATATCTTATTTACTCATATTTTTATTGGAAGGGAGCACGGAGTGATCAAATTGGTTTGCAACATCCTAGCAACTGGTGGGATTTTGTATGTTTGCTTGATTAAATGTTGTGGTTGTTTATATATATATATATTATGATAAGTGATGGAGGACATTTTATTTTTCATTTTAGTTTCCCATCAGAAGAGTTTCCTACCAAGCCAACAAAATCCAGATGTAATTTCACTGATGAGCAAGACATCTCTGCCAACTGAATTCCTATTGATTAGCATCTGATTTTGTTTGTCAGCAAAAAGAAAAACTTATTCTTTAATGGTATGTTTCAGTACATAACCAGCGGGTATATGTCAGGGGGAGGGTGTGGACGGAGGGGTCTCTTTCAAAAGCTGATGAAAATATATTAGTGTGTATAATCATTTTTGCTCTCAACCATATAAATAACATCCATAATCTTAAAGCAGCCAACATCTTGCCCTGAATATGAAAACAGTAGTTGGTTTGATGATCTTTGGAGTTGGAAGTATCTTGGGCTGGGATGGGGGATACACTGTGCTGACTCTGGGGTTAGTGTCACTCACTATCCACACAGCTCACTGGCTTCTCTTCCCTGGAGGGCCTAGAGGGGTCATCCTCAAGCCAATTCTTCTCACCAGGTGGAAGGAATGACAATAGCTAATGACCAGGTATAGCTGTTTGGGGAGATAGGGCAGCATGAAGGCAGGTTTCTCACCAGGACAGTCTGAATGGGAGTTTTTTGGTTTTTTTTGTTTTTTGTTTTTTTGTTTGTTTTTTTTTTAAACAGAGTAGACCTAGAATTTTATAAACAACCAGTATTATAGACAAACCAATCCCATGAGGGTAATCATTATTCTCTCTTTTTGAAAACTGGAGAAAGAAATCAAGACCCAAACCTACTCAATGACTCATCCAGTATTAGACAACTTGTAATAGGGCTTGTTACAGACCTAAGGTTTGAACCTAGGCCTTTGGCCCTAAGTTCAGTGTTTCGTCCAATACACCAGGCTTTCTACCTGGTTTTACTCACGGAATATATTTTCTATGCTTTTCGGATGAAACCACTGTTTCCCATGGGTAGGAATTTTTTTTCCTCCTAAGGAGGACCTTTCATTACTAACCATATAAAATTTTGATAATTTATGAGTGCAAATATATTACGTAGGTGTCATAAGGAAAGGAAAAGGAATCAGTGTTAATATTACAACTAACCGATATGCCTCTGGCTTAAAAAGCTTGATTTCTTTAGCAAATGGATATGCTTCTTTCACATTAACCTTGTGTCCTTACATCATGAGAGGGAAGCAAAAAGGGGCACAACATATTTAAGTAATACAAAAAACTTCCAGGAATGACTTAAATGAAATAGATGTTCTTAAGTGATTGACCGAAGACCTATCAGGAGTTCCTATTCCTTTCCCTCTGCAGTTGGGAGTATTTCTACTCAATTATAGCCCTCAAGGAACTAATAGGTCAGAATGCCCGCAGAGTGCTGCAATAAAATAGAGAAATTGGCATAAAAATTGGGAACACCCAGGCTGTATGTATAAATGGAAGGTTTCTGACAGAACCCACCTGCTCTCAAGTGGTAATAAGTTGAGTTGGCTGAATATCAGCAAGCTACCCTCTTCAACCAGGTGGAGCCTTTTTTCACACAGCGTATCATGAATATGGAAAATATTTTTTAATAGAATTCTTATAAAATATAATTTTAACTCTAAGGGAATGCAGGAGACTTTAATCTTGGATCTTTCCCAGTGATCCTGCCATTTACTGCGCATTAAGCCATTGTCCTCTTAACAAATTCAGGCTTCCCCAAGCCATACCCATTCCCTGTAGGTCCCTCTGGGATTTTGACAATGTGCCACCAATGGCTCAGTGTTCTTCCTTTCCTGGCCTGGTCCCAAGAGGCCTTCTTAATCTCCATCCCTTCTCTCACTGCCCACCCACAAGTCACATGCCTAGTTTATGCTTTCTCATGGTTTTGACTCCTTCTTTTCATATAATTACATCCTCATCTAATGTTTTCTCCTCTACCTGCCCCTAAAGTTGATGTCAGCTTTGCTTTAATGGGGCATAAATAGGGCGGCAAAGTACCTGTGGCAGTTTCTTAGAGGTGGCTCATTATAACTTTCAAGTGTCTGTTCTTGATTCAAAGACTCAGCTGAAGTTCTGGGGGGCGGTAATTATTGATAGCAAGGAAGTTCTTTCTAATTAGGAAACCAAGAAGTTTTACATATGTGTGTATATGTATGTATATATACATATACACACATGTTATATGTACAGTTATTATATGTGTATATTTGTATACATATACAAATAAATATGAAAGCAAATATATATTATAGTTCTCTGTATAAGTATAATATATACATATAATATAAAGAGAGTAGGATACAGAAAGGGGAAGGGGAGAGATAGCAATAGCTACATTAAGTACCCAGCAAGGAATTTAAAAAGAGTAAAAGAAAAGATCTTTCCCTAAAAGATCACTCAGTCTTACTACTTTGCAGTTCAGTATTACAATTTGAACTTTTCTTTCCATAAAAATTACACTTTTACATTTCTGTGAAACCTTCTTTGAGAATGATATTATACACCTCAAATGTGTCTCCAACTAATACAGTATGAAAAAACAAATATTTTCTGCACGGAGTCTGGGGGATAAAAACAAAACAAAATTAGGATTTTCTAAAGACAACCCCCAATTTATATAACCTGTCACATTTCCATCTCCAGCTTGGCTGTTAGGATGCATAGTCCCAAATATTGTGCTTAATTACAGCACACATTTACACTATGGTTGGCATATTTGTCTCCCTTTTTCTTAACTGTGTTTTCCTCTTTTTAAAGCAGCTTAAAATCATTTTTGGATAATTCAAAGTGTAACTAAGTTGAATAAATGGATTTTAGATGCACCTTTAAGGAAAAATATTCTTAATTAAGGGAGATGGGATGACTACATATATGCTTAGAAAAATAGATATAGTACATTATAAAAATGGGAGGAGAACAGAAAGACAAGGAAAGAGTTTTTAATTGTTATGAATAATTATATTTCTGGTGATAATATGAGCATTCTTAGAGATTATGTGTGTAATGTGAAATAAAGGTAATGAATAATTACAGAATGTTTTCATTCTATCATCTTCCATGTCCAAGAGAACCAGGCCATTGGTATGGAAGAAAAAAAAAAAAACACTTTCAAGGACATTAAGTAAATAACTCTATAGTTATCATTTAAACTGGAATTGAATTCAATATAATTACAACCAAAAATTCCAACAGAATTTTTTTGTGTGTGGGAATCGATAAGCTCATTCTAAAATGCACATGGTAAGACAAAGGAACTAAAATAGAACAACTTCGAAAAATAACAAAGTTGGGAAACTCACATGACTTGATTTTAAGACTTACTGTAAGTTACAGTAATCAAGTCGATGTAGTAATGGCAAAAAGATAATAGTAGAAATCAGAGGAATGGAATGGAATCCAGAAATAGGCACACATATATGGGTTAATTGATTTCCTTTCAAAGTTGAAAAGGTAATTCATTGGAGAAAGGATAGTCTTTTCAGCAGACGATGCTGGAACAATTGGATATCCATGTCCAAATTCAAACTGTGATCCAGATCTTAGTCTCTAAAAAATACTTTACTCAAAAGAGGTCATAGACTCTGGGCACCTGGGGGGCTCAGTTGTTTAAGCAGCTGGCTCTTGGTTTCGGCTCAGGTCATGACATCATGGGTTGTGGGATGAAGCCTTGGGCCGGGCCCCCTGCTCAGCCAGGAGTTTGCTTGAGACTCTTTTCCTCTGCCCCTACCCTCACTTGTATGCACTCTCTCTTTCTCAAAAATAAATACATAAATCTTAAAAAAAAAAAAAAATCATAGACTCAATAGGAAACCTAAAACTGTAAAAGTTCTAGAAGAAAACAGAGGAGAAAATATTGGTTCCAGAGTGTCTTATATCCCCTCCAGAAATAAGGGAGATTTTAGTTTACTTATATTGCCTCCTGGAATTTGCTGGATACCTGATCCACAGGTAGAAAGAAATGGTGTTTCTGATAGTACCGCCTGACTGTGGGACCATGTGGTCTAAAATGGTTCCAGAATACTTCCGCCCTTAGGATCCAGCTGCAGCAGGTGCAATACAGCCATTGATTTGGCACAGTGGAGAAAATCGTATTATTCTCTAGCTTTTCCCATTCTTGCAAATGGCCCTACTGGGCCTAAACGGCCATTTGGAGCCAGCCTACTTTTTGTCCTCTGAGTTAGAAGAAGAGCTCTTCTTGCCCAATGATGGAAGAAATTTGTAGCATTCCTCATTCCCTTTCCCGCTGATGATTTGTTTTGCAGCCTCTCCCTTGGTAGTGCTCTGTAGCAGCTGTTCCTTTTCTTTGCTGTGTATATGTCTCCTTTTTATCTTGGCAGACAAGGCAATTTCTTTGAAATAAAGGCCCCTTCTCTGTAGCAAGTGACCTTGAGACATTCAGCGCTATCATTTCCCAGCTGTATTAGTGACTCCAAATTCAATTTCAAGGTTCTTGAAAGCTTTCCCTTGTCCACCTTGTGTTCACTTGCCTTCATTTAAGTGTCCTACAAGGCAATTGCTTTGGGATCCTTGTATCCATTTTAGCATGTGTCTAACTTAGCCAAAGAGAATTGCAGCAAGCATGGCTTCAATGCCTGAGGCCTGGCAGTGATCAAGGCATCACAGTTGGGGCCTCTGTCATGTCTTTGGATGCTGTGAATAGCCAGTAATGAGAGAAGAGGGAAATGTCACGCTAGGACCTCAGGGTCCAGATCATGCAAATCATTTAACAATATATAGTAGAGACTCAATTACTCACAGTATATAGGACCATGAGTGCTTTTCCAACAGTAAACTTGAATAATAAGCAATTATAAGCATATTTTAAAATGCAGATGCATGCTTCTGATTGATGGGTGGGATGGTAGACATGTGATGCCATTGAAACATGCTATTTATGGTTGTCATCAATTATGTTGGTGTTTGTCAAGGAACAGGCTTCTGAAACGTAGCTTTCTCATTTGTAAAATTTATGTCTAAGGCATTTTTCAAATCAGGCCTTTCTAGGCCACCTGCTTAGAGACTATTCAGAAATATATCTGATTCAGTTGTCCATGATTTCTCATCTTTTATCCCATAAATCCTATCCTCCCCCCCCAAAAAAAGAAATAGGTTTCATCCCTAGTGCCCAGGATTATCGAGTGGTTTTAGCTTCCTGGGTTGAGAAGGATTCTGAAACTGCACTTAGGATCACTGAGCACAGGGTGGAAGAGAAGTAGCAAGTAGGTCTCAGGGATGCCATGTTGTCCTGCTGGTTTCTCCCAGTTGTATTCTCACTCCTGTGTCTGGTCTGTTGGATTCCTTTCCTCCATCTTTCTGCCTCTTGGTGAAATTCAGATTGCCTGAATAAAAGCTAGTCTACCAACTGAATTTAAAAGGATTTTGCTACCTGCTTAACATTTCAACAGGGGAAACTGACAGGGATTAACAATAGAGTTAGGGGTTCAAATTAAGCAAAAGCTCAAAAAAATAAATTATACCCAGTCTTCACTGAAAAGTAAATGGATTTTTTTCTCTTGTTTATTCTGACGTCTCTAGGAATCTCTTTGGGAACATTGGTGGGGGAGTAATAAACTCTCTTTTGTCCCGCTTACTCTATCTCATTCGGTTGCAAAGAAACACACACCCACAGTACTATCTCCTGGATATGATAAGGAACATTTAATAAATGCATCTTAGGAGAACATTCAAGGATTTGGGCTTTCAAAAGGAGAATATATTGCAAGTAAAACTCTATAGCTAATAACTTTTTTCTCCAATCTTAGCCACCAACCTCCTGTTGTTCAACAGGAAAGATCAACTTTAGTCATTACTTGAAAATGTTGAGCTCAATACTGAATAACATGTTGAATTCCAGGATTGTCTAGTAAGCTAAATATCAACCAAGACTTACAAGAAAGATTCACTATTACTGACTAGGAATAATTTTTACTATTTTTTTTTTTATGCTAAGTACACCATGCTTTCTCTATCAGGGCACTGGAGTTTGGGATTTCAAATGTTTACCCTGTATATTCAGTGAAATTCAGTCTTTGGGTTTCAGAAAAGTGACGCATTCTCTTTAGTGTTTATTTGAGATTTCGATAGCCGGTTTTGGGAGTCAGGCCCATGTGTGCATGCAGGTGGAACATGGCGTGTGTGTGTGTGTGTGTGTGTAGATGTTTGGTGGAGAAATTTTCTTTTTTCTTGTCTTTTTATAAATAAATCTTTAAAAGTTTTTACTTAAATTCCAGTTAGTTAATATACAGTGTAGTATTAATGTCGGGTGTACAATACAGTGATTCAACATTTCCATGTATCACCCGGTGCTCATCATGACAGGTGCACTCCTTAATCCCCATCACCTGTTTCACCCATTCCCCACCCACCCACCTCCCCTCTGTTTGTTCTCTATAATTAAGTGTCTGTTTCTTGGTTTGCACCCCCCCTCATTTTCCTCTTTGCTCATTTGTTTAGTTTCTTAAATTCCACATATGAGTGAGATCATATGGTATTTGTCTGTCTCTGACTGACTTATTTCACTTAACATAATATTCTGTAGCTCCATCCATGCCACTGCAAATGGCAAGACTTCGTTCTTTTTTATGACTGAATAATACTCCCATATATATATACATATATACACATATATATACACATTATATATATATCCCATATCTATATTTATATATAGATAAAGGTATCTCACATATTCTTTATCCTTTCATGAATCAATGGATGCCTGGACTATTTCCATAATTTCATTATTGTACATAATGCTGCAATAAACAAATAAACAACAGGATGCATATATCCCTTTGAATTAGTAATTTTATATTCTTTGGGTAGACCCAGTCATAGGATGATTCTATTTTTAACTTTTTGAGGAAACTCCGTACTTTTTTCCAGAGCAGAGACACCAGTTTGCATTCCCACCAACAGTGCAAGAGAGTTCCACTTTTACAAGAGGGTTCCTCTCCAACACCTGTTGTTCCTTGTGTTTTTGCTTTTAGCCCTTCTGACAGGTGTGAGGTGATATCTCATTAGGGTTTTGATTTGCATTTCCCTGATGATGACTGATGTTGAGCATCTTTTCGTGTGTCTATTGGCCATCTGTCTTTCTTTGGAAAAATGTCTGTTCGTGTCTTCTGTTGGTGGAGAGATTTTCAGTATTCCCTAGATGAAAACACAGAGCGAGTGTTGGGAAGATGCAGGTGAAATGGGACAGTGAGCCCTGGGGCTTCCCAGGCTGGTATAGGCTTGGCTCCACCCTGCTCTATCCCTTTGCCTTCCAGATTTTATTCTAGCTCATTCTAGTAGCTCTACTATTAAGACTGAAGAAGAGACCTATTTCCATATTTCAAGATACCTAAGGGTTATGGATAAATTCCTAAACTTTCCTTTAAATATGGAGATTATTAAAAAAATAAAGCAGACACCATTAGGAGATTTTTTTTTAAAGATTTTATCTGTTTATTTGATAGACAGAGATCACAGGTAGGCAGAGAGGCAGCCAGAGAGAGAGGAAGGGAAGCAGGCTCCCTGAGAGCCTGATGTGGGGCTTGATCCCAGGACCCTGGGATCATGACCCGAGCCGAAGACAGAGGCTTTAACCCGCTGAGCCACCCAGGCGCCCGGGAGATTTTTCTTTTTAAGAGTCTTTTAAAGCCTTGATATTTGTCATGAGAAAGTATCTATATGTATTTTCATGCCTAAATAGGCAATTGCCTTTAGTTGTAGCCCTAGTGCCTGAAATAAAGCATAATGTAGCAGACAATCAATAAATGTCATTGAATGAATAAAATTATTCAATATTAGTAATAATATTTTTTAAAAGTTATTTTCCTACAGCTGCAAAATTTCAGAACTTCAAAAGAACTTAGATTTTATCTTGCCCAAACCCTTTATTTTATTTTAAACACACACACACACGCACACACACACGCACACACCTCAGAAAGAGAATCTTGCTTCTAGGCCTTAATATTGTAACAGGAAATTACCGTTGACCCTGAACAACATGGGGGGCTAGGGGTGCCAATGCCATGTGCAGTCAAAAATCCACATATAACTTTTGACTCCCATAAAACTTAACTACTCATAGCCTACTGTTGACCAGAAGCCTTGCCAGTACCATAAACAGTTGATTAACACATATTTTATGTTATATTTATTATATACTGTATTTTAATAGTAAAGTAAGCTAGAGCAAAGCAAATTCTATTACAAAAACCGTAAGAGAAAATACATTTACAGTACTGTACTGTGTGTTTTGAAAAAGAAATCCACACATAACTGGACCCTCACAGTTCAAATCTGTGTTGTTCAAAGGTCAACTGTACTTGAAAGATCATCTCACAGACAGAAGTAGACCTGGGTCTACAGCTCTGGTCTCCTGATTCCTGTTGAGTCTCTTGTCTTCCCCTTTCTCCAATTTCCTATTAAAAATAAGAGCCATATTCCCATTTTTCCTGGTGATGTTTCTATGTATCTAAAAGTAGGAAAGCTCAAGGGGAATCTTTCAGGAAAATGGCCTATGCCCTAGAAAATGTGAGAGCTCCTATTGGAAAAAGACATCATTTTCCTTCTGATTCTTCTAAAATTATTTTTTAAAAAGTCAGGCCCAAACACTCCTATCCTTGGTCCCCCAGATGTCTGACACCTTTTGTGGAAAAGGTACCTTGGAAAATATTTCCCTGTGAGGTTTTACTTTGAGGCCCCTCCATTTGCCATGCAAATTTGAATCATGGAAATAGGAACTTACTTCCTGAAAACTGACTACTTGAAATGATATCCTAAGTTTAACAGTCCTATCAGTTCAATATATTTGGTATATAAAAGTAACAAGTACTGGTACGAAAGCATTAGTGAGTTATTTTTGTTTAAACTCTCTGCATTTTCCCCTAGGGATTCTGCCTTCTGTCAAGATTAAGTTGCCCAGGTCTTAATATTTGTCGTGAAATAAATGATTTTGATCTCACAGATGCCATGGAGACAGAGGGTAGAAGAGCCCCATTACTCAGAGAGAAAACAAATTTCATGGGCTGTAGGCATACATTTTGAATGTCAAGCCAGATACAGTAGTCATTCTCAAAACAGAAATTGAAGGACCCAAAGAGAAATGGCTCCTTTCCTAAGAGGCAGTTTGTCATGGAAGGCTTGACAGATCAAGGTCCACATGGTCAAACTGGGTTTTCCTGGTCCAAGACCAATATTGCTGGGGAATTGTTAAACATTCGTGTGCACCGTCAGATTTCTCCTTACACATATGTCTGTGAGTCAACTAGACACAGTTATTTAAGGCTAGAAGGAAATCTTCCTTGCCTTTCCCCTCAGCCTGACCCATACCGAATGCTCAACAGAAGAGGTCAGAATGAACCGATTTATAACAAATAGAAGTGGAGTCTAGGCCAGTGGTTCTCAACGAAGGCCAATTTCGCCCCAACCCCCAAAGGGGAAATTTGACCATGTCTGGAAATATTAGTTGTTGTGACTCAGAGTAGGGAGATTATGTGCCATCAGTATTCAAGGATGCTGCTGAATAAATATCCTACAATATACAGGACAGCCCCACAGCAAAGACGAATCTGGTCCAAAGTGCCAGTAGTGCTGAGGTTGAGAAGACCCGGTAAGAGGGACAAAGATGTTTCGGACTTCTTAGATTTTCTTTCCCCTGGAGGTAGCCCCATCGGCTTAACATCCATGGTCTCACTCCACTTCCACACACAGGGGAGTGGGTGGATGCTCAGGTTGGTGAGACCTGGCTGAGGACCTGGGAATGCAAAGACCAGCCCTTCCTCATCCTGGTCCTTTTGAGAATGAATAGCCCACGAGCTTCTGCTCTACTCCTCCATACCAGAAGCTTCACAGTTCAGGCCCTGAGGAAGCCTAAGGAGGGCCTGCCCAGCCTGAACCTGAGGGGATGAGTCTAACTTGGTGTTTCAGTATCAGGAAACCCATTGTTTCTCCTTACTTCATGTAAGGAGACGTGAGGGGCATGTCACAAACCCCATTCTCAATTCAGAATTCAGGTGGGGAAAAAAATCAGTGCTATTTATGGCCAAATTTCCCAAATAAGTCATGTTTGGACATTCACTAAGACCCATGAATTTGTTTTATTAGGAATGTCCTGTGCTATTCTATCCTGGAAAACTGTGGGTATCTTCTCAGTGAACAGTCCTTTCCACGAACAGGCCCTGCCAGGACAGGGGCAGAAATGTACCCCTGGTGTCAGGAAAATGGTCCTAAGTTATTAGGAAGCATAGGCTTAAAGGTACATTTGAAGTCATTGTCCTGTGACAGCGTACTCACAGACATGAGCCACTGGGAAGTGAAATTTCTGATTAAAGCCTAGACAGGTTTGGTGATGGGGGGAGTGTGGCTCTCATTAATAGGTTGGGGTGGTTGTGATATTCTCTCAGGCTACATAGATACAGAGGGGAACAGAGAACCACCCCCTTCCAGGACGAGGCCACAGATGTCCTTGCTATACTGACGGCAGATGGTGTATGTTTTCATTAGATGGTCTGGGTCGGAGAAATTTTTTCACATTATCAGTCTTCTATAATAATAAGCCTTACAAAAAAGCATCTTAAAATGCCCTTACCAAAAAAGACAGAGAAAAATGACTCTAGTGGTTTTCATTCCTCATGGCTCTGTTTAAAGCCTTTTCCCCCTCGACACATTTATTTATTTTTAGTGTTTTCCCTATAACATCATTGATTATATCTGATTCATAATTAACTTAGAAAATATGAGCAAGGCTTGAGATTTCTATTTAATACTTACATTTAGGAAAGAGAATATTGATTTTGTTTGCTTATGTGAGTATATGTTAGTGAACTTGGAGCAGACATCAGTTTTACTTTACCCTTTCTACTACATGGAATAAAATAGAGATTTGAGGTTGAGGGGGAAAAAAAGTATTTACTTTTTAGAAAGTCTTCCCCCAATCATTATTGTTAATTTGTTTATAGCTTTCAGTATTTCCTCTAATTGGTAAGATTAAGGTAACATCAACAATGTCCCCCGTGTCATCATGAGGACAGGGATAGCTCTCATTATTTGAGTACCTACTTTATAGCACAAATTACAGTGGATTCTTTATACAGTATTTCTTTTATATCTTACAATAACCCCATACAATTGACATTATATCCTAGATTTTACGGATAAGGAAATGGAATCTCAGAGAAGTTAAATAGTTTGCTCAAGGTCACATTACTATAAGGGGCAGAGTCAGGATTCAATTGAGGTTTGTATGACTCTTTTATCAGGAATCCAGATAGAGGATTATATCAGCCAGGCACAGAGCCATTCAACCAGTATCCGCAGAATGCTGTGTGCTCACCCCTGTGAAGAATAATAAAATGGCAACTGCAAAGTCGCTGGCCTCAAGGAACACCATGAACCAGGAGATGGAGAATACCAGACTTGGAGGTAACTAGTGGTGTTTCTCAAAGTTTTGACCAACCCACCTCTGAGGGCAGAAAAGATTATTCTGTAATTCAGAGGATCTGCGCATGTGACCCCAAATGGCTGCAGTGGGCATGGCATATCTTTGAAGTATTGTTTTAGGTTAAAAAAAGTATATATGTATCATGTTCTACTCCACAATCTATCCATACTGTATTAATGTTAAAAATCAATTTAAAAATTACTTACCATTGACTAGAATGGGTGCTCCCAGGAGATGCAGAATTTTCTCCATGTGATTTTAGGTATCCTTGGCACATCGCACCGCTGTGAAGATCTACAGGGTGAGTCAGCAAAATGGAGACCCAGAAAAGCAGATGGTGTAGTCCCACTGTAAAGACTGGCAGGCTTGAGATTGAGGAAGAGCTGATATTTCATTCAATTCAAAGGCAGTCAGGCAGAAGTTTTCTCTCAGCTCTTTTATTCTATTCTGGCCTTCAACTGATTGGATAAAGCCCACCCACATTAGAGAGGGCAATCAGCTTTACTTAAATTTAAATGTTAATCTCATCCAAAAGTACCCTCAAGGAAACACCCAGAATAATATTTGACCTAATATCTGGGCACCTCATGGTCTAATCAAACTGATATATAAAATTAACAATTATAGTCCTAAAACCAAACAAATTAAAATTGAAATATATCAAAATATCTTAAAATGAAAGGTTTAATTTCTTTTAAGATTTTTATTTATTTGTTTGACAAAGAGGGAGTGGGGGAGGGAGAAGCAGGCTTCCTGCAGAACAGGGAGCCTGACACGGGGCTTTATCCCAGGACCCTGGGATAATGACCTGAGCTAAAGTCAGACGCTTAATGACTGACCCACCCAGGCATCCCAAAAAGTTTAATTTTTTAAATGTGAAAAGAAATTATCTACAGATGAAGACAAAGTAAATTGGACCTGATACAGATAAGATCCTGGACTTGGAGCTTGATGCCGTAATTGGAGAAGAGTTTGGAGGTCTTAGGATAGGGCTGCGTGTATTTTTCAAGTAGGAAGTACATGAATAATTTTTTTTTTAAGATTTATTTATTTATTTATTTATTTGACAGACAGAGATTACAAGTAGACAGAGAGGCAGGCAGAGAGAGAGAGAGGAGGAAGCAGGCTTCCTGCTGAGCAGAGAGCCCCATGCGGGGCTCAATCCCAGGACCCTGGGATCATGACCTGAGCCGAAGGCAGAGGCTTTAACCCACTGAGCCACCCAGGCGCCCCTACATGAATAATTTTGACCAAGAGTGTGGACAGTAGTAAATTAAACAATTAGCTTCAGCTCTTCACTCCTCTCTGCATCTATATTGCCATATGACTTTGTAGCTCTTTCAAAGGATTCTCTGTGCTCCTTGTCTTTGGTCTGGCCATCTGACTTTCTTTAGCTAATGAAATAATCACACATATAATACAGAGGCCTGAAATCTGTTTGTGTTGACCAGAATGCTGTCCATGGCTTGGCCTAAGTCCCAGCTGAATCCAGTGTCAGTCAATTAACCTGACTGACCTACAGGAATGTGAACAAGAATAATACAGATACAGCATCATATCTTCAAGACGTAAGAGCAATGAAATGAAAATCATTTGAACCCTTCTGGGGAGTGCCCTGTGCTAGCTACTGCCAAGAGTGAGAAAATGGCAAGTACAGAGTTCTTCCTGGGTTGTTGTTAACTACTGAATTTTGGGTCAGCTAGTTTCACAGAAAGCCTCACTGGTCCTACTAACTTAAAATACTGTTCTTTTATTCCATTACCTCCTCCATCTCAGGAACTCCTGGGAAAATGGCTGTAAATAAAATGGACATGCTACCAGATCTCCCAGAGCTTGTAGCCATGAACCTATCATTCTCTGTGTTAAAGAAAAAAATAGTAAAAAATAAATAAAAAAGAAAAATAATTATTTTATGTTGAAAATAATTACCCTCCACCATTTACTGTTTTTAAGATTCAGCTCAAGTCTTGGAAGCATCCATGGTCATAATATTTTAGGAAAAAACTATAGTTCAGAAATTAGACCATGTGTGGAGTTTGGGGGTTTTGTTTTGTTTTCTGGAAACTGCAGCAGTACAATTAGGAAATATGATGGTTGAATGCATTGTACAGTGGCCCTCTGAACATATGAACATGTGTGTGTGTGTGTGTGTGTGTGTGTATGTGTACACAGGCATTCAGAGAATCTCAATTAAGTGGCATCATCATCTATTCATTTATCCAGCTACAAAACCTGGATTACCTTTGACTCATCTTTTTCCAGATGTTCCTAAATTGGTCCCTAGAATATGTAAACTTCTCTCTCATACTGTCATGCTCACTAAATCATTACCATCTGCCTCTGGATTATGAGACAATAGCATATGAACACATCTCCCAGTCTTTGCTCAGTCTCTTGTCCTTTAACCCTCATGCATGATGCCTTTTGATGTTCTCCTTTTCCTAGGGAATGAAGTCCGAGCTTTGTAGTACACAATTATCCCACCTCTGCTTCCTCACCATCTAGGACTCTCTGGCTTAGACCCATGCACCAGGAAGCATACCCATGAATAGGGTGGGAATTTAGGAGGTGCTGACTCTTGGGATAATTTAAGTGCATCTCCATAAATGCTGTGCCTTAGGAATCTCACTCGTTCCTTTCCTTAAGGAATCTCACCCGGCTCTTGATGCTGTGACATGTGTTCCCTTTTTTGGCTCGTACTGTTACTTTTGCTGGAATACCATTTCTAACTTCCTTTTCCTACCAATCCTAATTCATATATTTTAGACTTAAATGAACTGCACATTTCCTGGGAAGCACTCCCTGACCCCCAGGCTGTGCAAGTTTACTCCTAGCCTCTGTGCTCCCATAGGAGCTCTGGACTTACTTCTATCTTAGCACTTAACATATTAGGTCAGAACTGCTTATTTCCCCCAGCCTTGCTTCTAAAATCTCTTAAAAGGGAATTTTTTTGTCACTCATCCTTGTAGCAAAAAGTGCTAGACCAGTCATTCATTTTTCTTTTTTAACTGGGGAGAGGAATGGCAGAGGGAGAGGGAAAGAGAGAATCCCAAGCAAACTCCACACCCAGCTAGGAGCCCAGTGCACAGCTTGATCCCATGATCCTGAGATAATGACCTGAGCCAAAATCAAGAGTTAGATACTTAACCAACTGAGCCACCCAGGTGCCCCACAGGTCAGTTATTCTTGAAACTCTCTATCTCCCTAGTCTCCCACATGTAATCCACCACTAAACTCTGTGGCCATTACCCCCAAACATTTTTCAACACCATCTCCCTCGGTCCAACTCCATCCAAACCACAAAGCTATCATCATCTCTTACCTGCACTCTAGAATGGCTTCTTACTGTTCCTCCTGTGTGCAGTAGCACATCCCTCCCCCTAGTCCACCACCCTCATTTATTCTCTTTATTGTAGCCAAGGTAACCATCTCTGCAAAATGCGTATAGGATCTTATGCCCCAAAACTTCAAAGTTCTTAGGACAAGAACTCATAACTTCAGGTTGTTCTAAAGCCCTCCCTGCGTGGTCTGGCTGTGTCTGGCCTCTACAGCTAATCTCACTCAGCTTGTGCCATTGTTTTTCATATTCCAGATTTCTTTCAGTTCTAGAACATTCCATGCAGTCCTTCACCCAGGGGTCTGGACACAGGCAGGTCTCACTGCTTGGTATGTTTCACCCTTTTTGTTATTTCACCAGATTAATAGTTCCTCCTCCTCGTGTGAGTCCAGGAGTCACTAATTCCAGTCTTCTTCATGCCTCAATCTAGGGCAAGCTCCCCGCTATTCATTTTCCTAATTCTATGTTACTTTCTTTCAAAATACTCATCTCAGTTCATAATGTTTCATGTTTCTGGGCAATTTTTTTGTTTAATGGCATCTCATTTTCTTGGTGCTCATAAAAAACATTTTATTGTGGAAATTTTGAAGTATGCACCAAGTAGAGAAAATATAACAAAACCCCTTCTCCTCCTCCTTCTTTAACAATTAACAACATATGCACCTTTTACCTTTTCTATCTTTTATAATGTCCTACTTCCTCCCAAATATCATATTCTATCCTTAAAGACCTTAGTCTATACCTCTGGAAAATAAGGAATTTTTATTTAAAAAAAATCCACATAATATTTTCATACTCTCACTGCCAAAAATTAATGAGTTTCTTAAAATTATCAAATATCCTGTAACTGTTCAAATATTGCATATGATCCCTTTTTAAAAAAAAAGATTTTGTTTATTTATTTGAGAGAAAGAGAGAGCAAGAGAGAGAGTATGAGCAGGGTGAGGGATGTGGGGAGAAGCAGACTCCCCACTGAGCAGGGAGCCTGATGAGGGACTTGATCTGGGGACTCCACGATCATGACCTGAGCCAAAGGCAGACACTTAACTGACTGAGTCACCCAGGCACCCTTATTGTATAAGATCTTGATTTAAATTTTGACTTCTCATCATATGAAGGACGAGAACAATCCGCTTCCCATGATGTATGTCTCGAAGTAGATAGTCAAATATGGGTGAATAAGTAACTGACCGAATATGAATATTTATGAACTAAACTAGACACAGGAGTTTAAGGATACCTGGGGAGCAAGTCCCCAAAATGACCAGTTAAATAAGCCTCTACTACTTTCCTCACTCTATGTGGGCCAAACCTTCTCTTCAGGTAGCTTCCTTGAGCTTTGGGACAAGATGGTATACTGTCGCTAGGATGTTTTACTTTTTTCTTCCCCTTGTTCTCTCTTTCCCATTCCTAAAGAGCACTGGACATCCACAAGTAGTGTCCACTAGTCAATGTGCCTGAACAGGGCATTACAAAGATATGGTGTTTGCTCAGGAGGCTTTGTGTTTCTGTGAAGACACTTGATCACTGGCTGAGTGTATTATTAAGTACGTCAAGGTTTGTCTGATCTCACCATTGGGGAAGAGAGCTGTTACAGTCCAATTTCTTCAAGGAGGAAGAAAGACTTTGATTTCTATTCTCTTTTCTTTTCTTTTTTTTTTTTAAACATGTGGTTTATATAATCTTTCTTATACAAATAGCACTTAACCCTAGTTGTGATTTTTCACCCTTCCATAAATAATTTTCTCTGTTATTACAAATCCTTTGCATTATCTTTTACTCCATGATACTCCATTAGGGGGCATTTCCAAACTTCATTCAGTGAATATTTCAGTTGCTTCTGATCCTGAACTATTATAAATAATGCTTGGATAAACAGCTTTGTACGTAAAGCCTTTTCTGGATCAAATTTTCTTAGGGTAGATTCCCAGAAGCAGAATGACTAGGTCAAAGACTATGAACAATTTGAAAATTTATATATGCACATTACCAAATTGCATAGAAAGCATGTTGTTTGCTTATAAAATAAGTTTGCCTTTAAATTTAATTTAATTTTGAAATAACTTTTATTAGTGTCTTATTGTAGATGGGGCATATTCATTATAGAAAAATTAGTCAGTATAGATATGCGACAAGATGGAAATAAAAAGCATGAGCAACTCCAGTAGTTAGAGTTAACCATACCACATCTTACTGGGTAGACTTCCAGATCTTCCTTTATGCATATAAACAATGAGATTATATTTTGCATATATATCAAGCTCTCTAAAGTCTCAAAGAAAAACATCAGGGGTACACAGGGATGTGGGTGATGAGGGAAGCTGTTTCACCAGCAGTATGGACATTACAGATTCAAGTGCTTGCAAGACCAAGTGGAGAAGCAGACTGGGGCTTTCTCTGTGTACCTCTAATCCCAGTTCACTAAATGCTTTTACCATTTCTACTTCCTAAAAGAGAGATTTGATTGAGTCTGTTTGGTGCCGTCCAGGTGGAACATTTCTCCATCACTTTTGGATCAAGTTCATTTCAACCCACCTCCATGCTGCTATCTTCTTTCATACCCAACCTGTGTCCATTTACCTGGGGCTCTTGTGTGGAGCCTTCCATCAGCTGGGGAGAGAGTAGTATGACTGGGTCCGCTGCCATCAGGCAATTTCCAATGCAAAGAATTCAAGCTTCTTTTCTCTGAAGCGCAGGATCTACGGAAGCTGTCCATTTTCGAAAGGTCATTCACATTGGTGTCAGTATAACTTTGTTTTGTGATTCACTTTATTAACTTAACGCCAAATGTCAACATAACCTTTAGCCTTCTACTGTATGAATGTGCCAGAAATTATTTTTCTAGTCCCTTGCAGGTGGATATCAGGATGCTTCCAAATTGGGATGATGATTTTTAATAACAGAGAATCTTCTGTAGACAAATTCTTTTTGATTTCTTTCTACCTCACATGTGTTTGCCCATCTCTTTTAATTTAACTTTTTTAAGTCATTTTTTTCTTTATAATCAAAGGATGGTTATAAGTTATTTTATTATAGGTGTGCATCTTAGACTGATCTAAACTTTTTGTCTCTAAATTAGAAAGTTTGGACTATTACCACTGATTTTAATGACCAAACATATATTGTCAGTTTTCTTTTTAAAATTAATTTATTTTAGGGCACCTGGGTGGCTCAGTTGTTAAGCGTCTGCCTTCAGCTCTGGTCGTGATCCCAGGGTCCTGGCATTGAGTCCTGCATTGGGCTCCCTGTTCGGTGGGAGGCCTGCTTCTCCCTGCTTGTGTTCCCTTTTTCACTGTCTTTCTCTTTCTCTCTCTGTCAAAGAAATAAATAAATGAAATCTTTAAAAAATTTTTTTAAATTAATTTATTTTATAAATAAATACATTTATTTGAACAAAAACATAAAATTCACCCATTTCTCTCACCCTTATTTGCCATCCGTTTTGTTGTTTTCTATGCATCTTTGATTATGTTTTTCCTTTTCATCTTATTTATTGTATCACTCAAGTTTTATTTGGAAAAAATACAGTCTCTGATTTAGAAGAATACATTTCCTTTTTCTGCTAGCTATGTTTAAAAAAAAAAAAAATCTATGCTTCTTGGGATGACTGGGTGGCTCAGTCCATTAAGTCTCTGCCTTTGGCTCAGGTTGGGACCAAGTCCTGCATGGGGTTCCCTGCTCAGCAGGGAGCCTGTTTCTCCCTCTGCCTGCTGTTCCCTCTGCTTGTTCTCTCTCTCCCTCCCTCTCTGGCAAATAAATAAATAAAATCTTTAAAAATAATAAAATAATAAAAAAAAATCTATGCTTCTTTAAAAATGAGAAATAGACTCTTCTAATGTTTTCCACAGAGACTCATACATTTAAATTTTTTTCTTTACAAATTTTTTTTCATTTTCTTTTCAGTGTTTCAGAATTCATTGTTTATGCACCACACCCAGTGCTCCATGAAATACGTGCCCTTCATAATACCGACCACCAGACTCACCCAAAACCCTCACCAGAACTTTGTGTCTCAGAGTCACAGTCTTTCATGGTCTGTGTCTCCCTCCAATTTCCCCCAACTCACTTCTCTCCATCTCCCAATGTCCTCCGTGTTATTTCTTATGCTCCACAAGTAAGTGAAACCATATGATAATTGACTCCCTCTGCTTGACTTGTTTCGCTCAGCATAATCTCTTCCAGTCCCGTCCATGTTGATACAAAGTTGGGTATTCATCCTTTGTGAAGGAGGCATAATACTCCATCATACATTTAAATTTTAATTCTTCTATCTCCCGAACTTACCAACCAGGTTTTATAGGAATAAACTGATCATGATGTATACATAAACACATTTTATTCCTCCTTACTGAAGAATGTCAAGAAAATGTAAAATTCCAAGAATTTTAATATTTTCAGTTTTATAATCATTTTTTCAACCATTACTTGTATATAAATTATGATCATTGACTTTATCATCATCACTTTATATATCTTCCTTATTTTTTAGTGCATTATTTTTATGAACTTATTATTCAACTGTAGTATTTCTTCACTGAATTTAATTAGGAAAGATATGTGGATACTGTATTTTCTCAGTGCTTGCTAGTCTCAGAATATGAGACTTTCTTGATTTGATTTTCTAATACCTGAGCTGTTTTTCTGCACTAGTCAGTCTGCTGTCCACCACCTCCATTCTAAAATTAAACTTCTATAAAAATCCAGTCTTCTCTGATAGTACTTTGTCCCCCTTTTATTATGCAGGATCCTAAGGAGTTGTATCAATCCTATGTATTCGATCATTTCAAGAGCTTAGTTTCTCTTTCTTATTAGTTGGTTCCCGAGGGAGACATTTACTCTCAGTCCTCAGGTGGGCCCTTCACAGCTTTTACACATCGGGTGATTTTTTTTTTTTTCTGCATTATTAATTAATGCCAGGGAGTGAGTGTGCGTGAGTGTGTATCAGTGTGAGGCATGGGCTGTCCTTACAGGTCCAATTCCAGGAGCTTAGATGGTTTCTTTCATGGAGTCTGCAGGACCCCAGAAGAACCCTGTTGATGCTTACTCAAGGAGAAAAGGAACATTTGCATATGTAGTATGTGGTGGTGTCGGTTACTGTATCTTTTTGTTTGTTTATGTGTGCAGTCAGCTCTTTGAATCAGAGTTTAAGTTATGTGCATGGATGAAATGATCCTCTGGTTAGAGGCAGACCTGTCAGGACCTAAGAAAATGGGGGTTTTTTCCCCCTCATGTTTTTGTTGCATTCTGAGCTCATCTGGGGGCACTCTTCTTAATATTTGCTCTCGTTCTTTTATTTGAACTATTTCCACATAAAGTTTATATGTTTATAGATTCAAACCTATTAATCTTCTAATAAAAATACTAATTTTTTTTATCTTGTTTGGGAGAGACTTCTCCCCCTCAAAGTTGAACAAATATTCGCCTATATTTTCCCCTGATATTTTGCATTTACACAGGTATTCAAACCTTCTCTAAGTTATTTTTGGGTATATGATGAGACAGAAGTCCTTCATCACTTTCTCTCAAAGAGCTAGTCAGTTGTTTCCATGCTATATTGAATTACCCACCATTAACCCATTGGCCTGTAGGGCTAACCTTATCATATATGTCTCCATCTGAACTTGAATTTCTTTCTGTGCTTTAGATTTCAGTGATATCTAACAATATCTAGATTTCAATGAGACATTTTGCTGATAATACGCCAGGATCAGACTCTTTGGGTTCTGGTTGCTTTTTTTTTTTTTTTTTAAGATTTTATTTATTTATTTGACAGAGATCACAAGTAGGCAGAGAGGCAGGCAGAGAGAGAGAGAGGGGGAAGCAGGCTCGCTGCTGAGCAGAGACCCTGATGTGGGGCTTGATTCCAGGACCCTAGCTAGGATCATGACCTGAGCCAAAGACAGAGGCTTTAACCCACTGAGCCACCCAGGCGTCCCTCCGGTTGCTTTTAATACAGGACATTATTAAGTTTCCTTTTAAAGTAAATCTAGTCTTTTACAAAATTTTTTTAAACTTAGAATTTATTATTATTCAGTTAAATTTTACTCTTTTTGCAGGTCATTATTCGTCATTTTTTCTTACCTTGTCTTTCCCCATCTTGAGTTCTTGATCTGACTTAATTTTCACATGGCTGAAGTAATTCCTCAGATCTTTAGCAAGAGTTCTTTAGTGGTATACTTCTGAAGATCCACATATCTAAAAATAGTCTCCTTCCCCCCACAGGTGAAGGATAAAGTCACTGCTTGCAGAAATCTTGGGATTCACAAGTGTGTGCACATCATTCTACCATCTTCTTAGCTCCCAGGTTTACAACAAAGAAATCTGATATGTCTCTAATTTTCTTTTTTATATAAATAACCTTTTTTCTTTTGTTTTGTTTTTTCTTTTGTTTTAATTTTGGTTTTGGTTTTGGTTCAAAGATGACCGGATGGGGCCAGCTGCCTCTTTCCATAAATAGTTTTATTGGGACCCAACCATGACCATTCAGTTCTGGATTGTCTACGATAGCTCTCACTTGCTGTAAGGCACAATGGTGCACAAAACCCAAACTAGTTACAACCTGGCCCTTTACAGGGAAAGTTTGTTGACTCCTTTCCTAACCCAACTCACAGAATAGATCTCTAGGGGCGGCATTTCCGATCTGACCCCAACTGCCATGGGGAAGACATTTTGGAATTTGGCAATCTTTGGGCACTACTCCTACTACCATGCTGTGACTGAGGCCTCCTACAAATATGGGAGATCAAGCTTGTAAACCCGCCTCTGAAAGGATGAACAAGCCAAACATCTGATACCCAGATGGGTCTGTACCAACTGTAATTCCAAACAGTCTGCTGGTGCCAGTTTCATTCTCTGTGAGTGAGGTGGGAGCCAGGCAGAGAGAAGAGGACGACCTTTTGGAATGGCTTTATAAATTCTGTGGCAGATCCAGGTGTCATGTTTCGAAGCTGCTGATTGCCTGAGAGCAACACTTCCTTCAGAGCAGTGCAATCTTGCTGGGGGAAGACGTTTAATTTATAAGCAGTCTAGCCAGGTGCCTGGGTGGCTCAGCGGGTTAAGGCCTTCAGCTCAGGTCATGATCTCAGGGTCCTGGGATCGAGCCCTGCATAGGGCTCTCTGCTCAGCAGGGAGCTTGCTTCCCCCTGCCTCTCTGCCTACTTGTGATCTCTCTGTCAAATAACTAAATTTATAAGCAGTCTAATTTAATTTTCTCTGTTTGGACAGTCGGTAATTTGGTTCTAGAAAGAAACCCTTCGAAGAGCTTTGTTGTCTTAGCGGACAATTACATGGCTCTGAGTTGCCCTACCTCAGAGCCTAGGTACTCACACTTCCGGGCTGACTTTCATTCTCTTGCTCCTTAGGTGCTCTTTCAAATCAGCATGTGAGTGATAACAATTGAGGCAGACAAGGGAGCTCATCTAATTCTACTTATGCCAAATTATGTTTGGTACAAGGGAGCAGAGCATTTTAAATCACAGGACCCAAAAACTACAACTTCTTTTAGAGCACCTAATTGGGAAAGGTAACATATTCGGTAACACCCTGGGGCCCCAGGAGAGCTAATTCTTCTCACCGGAAGGAACAATTATTATTAAAGATCAGTGAGCTCAGCTCACCCAACACAGGACAAGACTCACAGAAAGGAATCGGGCTTTTTTGAATACTGCATTATTCTAAATTTGCTTTCTGTTCCATCTACAAGAATTTAACTTGCATAAAGCACTGAGCAAGCAACACAAGTTTCAAGACCATTCTATAGTTCACTGTTTTCATATGTGTCTAGAAATAGTCCAACAATCTTAGCAGGAGGAAAAATCAAGCCCATCTGTTTTGGAGACTCAAAAAAGCTCCCCCTTTCCACCACTGAGTGTTTTGAATTGAGCTCTGAAAAAGCAGGTTTGTATGGGTCAAGCCAGGCACTCCAAGATCCTTACTTAATGTGTTTAGCAAACACTGGCAGAGTACTTGAGGGCTAGGCACTGTTGGGAGCACTTGAAAAACCAAAATTTTAATCTTCACAATAGCCCTGTTAGAACAGGTACTATTATTAAGTCCATTTTGATGAGAAAACAGAGACATAGAGAGGTTAAGTAATTTGCTCAAGATCATAGAAATAGGAAAAGCCAGGATCAGGAATTCAAACTCAGAAAGCCTGGATCCAAAGCCCAAGCTTTTACCCACTAATCTATGCTGTCCCTGTGCCATCTCCCCCAGCATCCCCTGCCACCAGAGGCAACTGCTCGAGTCTCACGGCTGCTGTGATACCTCCTGGACTCACCCTGAGCCACGGTGAACCCTCCTACCACAGAACTTCATAGCGTTTATCTGTTCCTCCAGACCTCCAGTGAGGATTCTTGTTTTGTTCAATAATATTTCAGATGCATGCTCTAAATCTTACTTTCTACATTTCTTGGGGAGAGCACAAACTCTATACCATGCTCAATAAATATTTAGTATTGACTTCTACATTGATTCCTAGACCCTGTGGATACTTTATTTACTAAAAATGCAAGTGTCCTTTTGAGGTGGGTTGTACTGGGTGGGGGTAGTTGGCAGGTATATCCTTATAGAGATCTCCCAGAAAGATGAAGAGACCTCATTCTGTGGTATTCTGAGGGCTCTGAGGCCTCTAATTTCAAGGGCCCCCACCGTTTTCAAGTGGACATTTGTAGTTGTGCTCTTCTATTGATAAATCAAATTTCACAGTTTATTATAATCATTTCCCCCCTTAGCATGAACTAAGAATTGCACGTGTTCCAAGGCTGGTATACGAAAGAAAGTCGTTTAGCTAGAGAGAGATGTGCTCATCAACCAGCTTTCCTTTCAATACAGCATGGCGGTCTCTTTTCTCAACATATGACTTCATTTAACTCCCACAACAACTTATAACATAATCATGATTGGGACCACTTTGAAGAAGAGAAAACTGAGAACATTAATTGTGTAGTGATTAATTGCAATAATGACTTTGAGACTCATGAAGATCTTGGGATATAATTCTGGAGACTATCAAGGTTTTAATATAGTTAACAACTGATAGATCAAATCTGCCATAGACCACACCTTTGAAACACATTTATAGCAGCAGAACTTTCTCTAAAATGAAATGTACATGGAACCCCAAAACAAAGCAAAAAGGCAACTCCTCAACTTGGCCTCTATGTACTTATAGAACATAGTCTGAAAAGTGCTGTAGGTCAAGGACAGCTACTAGTTTTCTGTGTTCGTTAGGCAAGAGACAGGCAACATTTGGAAGTGGGCAGACACTGCATTTTCGATGGCTTTGTGAGTATGTACCCTTTATTTTTGTTGAATATTTTCATATACAAAGACACCAAGAATAGAATTTGTTGAATTTGTTTAGCATTCAACTTAGACTGTTACTCAGACATTGATTTATTTATATTCAAAACAGACTTTTTTTTTTTTTTTAAATAACAGAGACATGAATTCATACTCTCTCATTTCATTGGGAGTAGATTCTCAAAAGAATTAATGGTAATCTAAAGGACCTCTACCAAGATGGCTCTATAGTTCATAATTTGAACTCACTCTCTCAGTTCCAAACACTTCACAAAGATGGATGAAAAGCAGAAAGGGGGTTTGTGGGTAGCAGTGAATAGAGCTGAAACCTCTGGCCTGATCAACTCAGTTGCTGGAAGCTAACAGTGGCTGTGAGTCCAACTTATGAAGAGTAGCAGGGACTAAAATTACAAAATGGAGAATTAGAACTCAGTGCCCAAAGATAAGAGCTGGGTGAGACGCGCAGGCTTGTTAAAATAGACTAAGGGGTGGCAGGAACCTGCCCAAATGAGATCTGGGATTAGGGCTTTAAAAGAAGCTGTGTCTTGACATTTGTATCACCAGTAATGAGGTATCTCAGCGGTGGATCTGTGATATCTTGGTATCACCACAGAACAGGTACCTCTAATTGCATTTTAAGACATATTTATGAATCAGAAGCAAAGAACCTCAGTGTAGGAAACTCAAAATTATGAGACTGATAAAGGCAAAGAAATAGAAAAACAAAACTAAAATAGAAACCAACATTTCCCTCAAAATGAACCTGCAAAGCAAACTTTCATGCCTAAGGAGAAAGCTAATGTTAAGAAAGGCAGGCAGTAATATTCTGTTCCACGAGTTTCTCAGTCTATTCCTTTGCCAATATCATACTCTCTTAAATATATGCTTTACCATATATATATATATATATATATATATATATATATATATATATATAGGACAACTTCTCAATCTCTTACTATTCTTCTCCAAAATTGTCTTAGTTTTGACCTTAGCTCTTCCATCATACTTACTAGATAAGCTTGTCTTATTCCATTAAAAAAAAAAAAAAAAAGTTGGGATACTTATTGGGATTGAATGGAATTTAGAAAGAATTAAGGCCTTTATTACACATATCCATATGTAAGAATGCATGTACATTTCCATGAAGCTGGACTATATATGAAGCTATTCAGGTCTTTCTGTAAATGTTTTATAATTTTCTTTAAAAATGTCATATGCAATTTTCTTCTTTTACATGTAAGTACCATATAGCTTCTGTTACTATTGCGAATTAGACTTTAAACATAACATTTTGGGGCACCTGGATGGCTCAGTGGGTTAAACCTCTGCCTTCAGCTCAGGTCATGATCTCAGAGTCTTGGAATCAAGCCCTGCATCAGGCTCTCTGCTCAGTGGGGAGCCTGCTCCCCCCCAAACCTGCCTCTCTGCCTACTTGTGATCTCTCTCTCTCTCTGTCAAATAAATAAATAAATAAATAAAATCTTTAAACATAACATTTTATATTAGTTACTACTATTAGTTACTATCTTAAGTGAATGACTATTAAGTTGACCAAGAATTCTTGTGAGGTGTGATAGTGATCAGAAGACAATGAACTATATCTACATAGTGCCAAAGGGAAAAAAAAATGCCAACTTAGAATTTTGTATTCTGCTAGATATCATTCAAGAGAGAAAAAAAGGAGATGTTCTTCAATGTACAAAGGCAATGAGAATTTACCACCTACAAATCCCTACCAAAATACTTATTAATCAATTATGATTTATTTCAGCAGGAAAAAAAAATACAAAAACTTAACTCAGTGAAAAAGTAGAGAAAAAGGAGTACCTGGGTGGCTCAGTTGGTTAAGTGACCAACTTTTGGTTTTGGTTCAGGTCATGATCTCAGGGTTGTGCAGTCAAGCCTCACCTCAGGTGTGGTGCTCAGCACAGAGTCTGCTTGAGATTGTCTCTCCCTCTCCCTCCTCCTCTGCTCTTCCCCAAACTTGCTCACTCTCTGTCAAATAAATTAATAAAATCTTAAAGAAAAAAATATTAGGGGTGCCTGGGTGGCTCAGTGTTAAGGCCTCTGCTTTTGGCTCAGGTCATGATCCCAGGGTCCTGGGATTGAGCCCCGCATTGGGCTCTCTGCTCAGCGGGGAGCCTGCTTCCTCCTCTCTCTCTCAGCCTGCTTCTCTGCCTACTTGTGATCTCCCTCTGTCAAATTAATAAATAAAATCTTAAAAAAAAAAGAAAGAAAAAGAAAAAAATATTAAAAATAGAGGAAAACCAATAGGAGATTGGTAAATTTTTTTTTTTTACATTTTTAAAAAATTTATTCATTTGAGAGAGATACAGAGACAGAGACAGCCCAAACAGGGGGAGAGGCAGAGGGAGAGGGAGAAGCAGGCTCCCCGCTGACCAGGGATCCCAATGGTGGGCTGGATCCCAGGACCTAGCCTAAGGCTGGATCCCAGGACCTGAGCCTAAGGCAGATGCTTAATCATCTGAGCCACCCAGGGGTCCTGATTCTTTTTTTCCTTATTGTTCTTCTGCTTCATTATCATGTTTCTAGGTGTGGATTTATCTTCATTCATCCTGTTTAATAATCAATGTACACTTTGTTCTGAGATTCTTTTTTAACTCTGCAAAATTCTCGGTTCTTATCCTTCCATATTCTCTCTCTTTTAAAAATTTTTATTAGAGCATCCTGGAAAATGCTGTACTTTTGGTAGATGTTATTCCTTTGCTTCTCTTTTTATGAATCTTCAATATGGTCCCTTTAAAACTCTTTATCAGATAGTTTCTCAAAATCAAATTAATTTGGAATGAATCAACAAAATAAAGACAAATGACCAGATAGTGAAACAGGCAAAGGTTATATGAAAAAAAAAAATCACAGAATAAGAAATCTAAATGGCCAAATAAACATATAAATGTTCCCTCCCATTAATAAAAGTCACAAAAACATTCAGACAGCATTTGCTGCATGCCAAGCACCATTCTAAACACTTTATCTTAACTCATTAAATCACCAGAAACTCCTATTTTATGGAAAAAGGAACATTGAAATGGAAAGATTAAGTAACTTGATCAAAGTCAGACATTAGGTAGTGAGCTGGGATTTAAACCCAGGCAGAGTGATTAGCTTAGAGCTATGCCATCCAATATGGTAGCCATGAGCTATGTGTGGCTATCTAATTCAAATTTAAATTTATTAAAATTAAAATATCAGGTCCTCCTTTGCACTAGCTACATTTCAAGCACTCAATGGTTACCTGTGGTTCATTTTTTATCCTATTGGATAGAGCAGGTATAGACCATTTCCATCATGCAGCATCACTGAGAAGGGGAAACTGAATCCTAGTTACCCTCCTCCCAAATAAGATTGCATATATGCTTTTCTTTCTTAGAAGTCTGTGGTATACAATATACATTTATATTCTTCTCTGAGCTTCTTATTTCTTTCTGTTCTTCACCATGTGGACTAATGAGATTAACTATGCAACATCTGCAAGATTCGGTGACAAAGGCCATTTCTGTATAAGATACCTGAGCCTGGGGACCCAGGGGATCTGTGCGGTAGCTAAGTTACCACTTCTGGCATCTCAGGATACAGTCTCATCTTCTGGTCACCTGAGGTGTCTCTTACCTTCAACCAGGAAGAGCCTAATAAACAGAATACCTGTTCTTCCATTCTCCAGTTGGTGTCACACGTGCATTACTCATTATTTTTTAAAATGTTAAAAATATATGTATGAATTAAAAGCAAATACTAGGGGTGCCTGGGTGGCTCAGTGGGTTAAAGCCTCTGCCTTCAGCTCAGGTCATGATCCCAGGGTCCTGGGATAGAGCCCTGCATCAGGCTCTCTGCTCAGCAGGGAGCCTGCTTCCTCCTCTCTCTGCCTGCCTCTCTGCCTACTTGTGATCTCTGTCTGTCAAATAAATAAATAGAATCTTAAAAAAAAAAAAAAAGAAAAGAATTATTTAAAAAAAAAAAGAGCAAATCCTATAAAACATTAACTGTTGTAAATTCTGAAAAAACTTAGCTGTTTGTTATATTATTTTTAGTACTACTTTGTTAATTTTTAAATTTTCCCTCCCCCCCAAAATACTATGAGATAGATAAATAGTATAATCCCCATTTTACAGATAAGACTCATAAGTCCCCAGAGAAGTCAGATAATCAATGCAAAGTCATGAAACAAATTAGTGATGTGGAAATGGGCTCTCATGTCTCCTGTGTCACAGCCAAGGTAGCTAGCTATCCCACAGTTGAAAGCTCCTAGAATCAGTAACTTACTTCTTCTTTGCTATCAAGTAGAAATAGCCTGGTTTTACTGTGCCTTTAGAGAGCATGCAATAAAGAAAATGCATGATTTCTTTGGGGACTGAAAGACAATGGGTCTGAGGACAAGTGCCTCACAATGGGCTGGTGCATGATAGTTGCACAATAAAGATTTATTGGGTTGAACTAAAATGAACTAAATTGTTGTTATGAAGAAAGGTGGAATGAGGTTTCCCCCTCCTGAACATCTTGGGTGAAAGAGTGATCACTTCTCCAGGGATGGTAGAACCCAGGTACCCACAAGTCCAATGCAGATACTGTGTTTACAGCTATAGTGACTTACGCCTACTGAGTAAAGCAGTTCCTATTTCTAATTTCGTATCTAGCAACAGAATCCAAAAAGGAAGGAAGGAAGGAAAGATGAAAGAATTTAGGACATTTTGTCACTTGAAAATTTATTTTACTGTTTTGGTTTTTGCTTTGCTAATAAATTCTTTATATCTGGGAGCAAATGTGTCAAAGCACTTATTATAATGGATTCTTTCATTTTGTTCAAAACAACTGGAGGAAATATTTTCTAGATGTCTAGAAATAGACATCTTAGGTAAGTTTAAGTTTTGAATAAGCATCAGAAAATCTTTACTTTTATCAGAATTTTCCAGTATTTTCTGGTTTGCCCTTCACTCCCTATGTACATATTTCCTTTAACATGTCACTTTTCCAGGTGACAACGGCCCTAAAGAGGCCCGTTTCCCACAGCAATATGTCAGAAACGATAAGCTTTTTGTGGTTACACACGGCTAAACTAGGACTTTGAAACACAGCGCTTTCCAGTCTATTACATGCTTACAAACCTTTGTTTTGCTGTCACTTGGGGGGAAAAAAGTGTACAAAATCAATTGGGGCAGGATTGTTTTTTTTCTTTGAATTAACTAGTGAAACCTTTTTCTTCTCTATTCCTTTTACTTACACGACTCATAGCGTCTTAATTCCTCCTAATGGTACCGGCCAACTGTATTGTGGGGTCCTTCAAGTTGCAAGAGGCACAATGCTTTGGGCTCAAATCAATCATAGCTCTACAAACGAGAACAAACTATGGGACGCATGCTAAAAGAGCAAAGCAAATTGTCCCTACTTTTAATAATGCAGCTTTGCACATGGAGCACATAATGGCCTTTAAATTAAGAAATTAGTTACATTTCCCTGATAGCTCGCATTCTTATTAGCACGATTGGCATACTTACTTGGCCTTTGTCTAATTATTCATAAAGTGTCATCTTACATGAGACGTCTCATTTTCCATTCAATTTCTCGGTTTTTAAAAAAAAACAAACTAGGATTGTTGTTACTCTTACTATTTTATCATTATTATTAAATGGCATATGCCCAGTATTTATGTAAAAGGGAGAAAAAGAAAGAAAAAATCTTTACTATGAGATGGAAACTGGTAATTATGTTCTGTGAAGCACATCATGGACGCCCAGCTGGCACAATTAAAGAAATAGCTGATCAGTTCCAGTTATTGATTCTGCTAACATGTTTGTTCACGGTTGCTTCTTGTCTAATTAGTTTTTTCTGCTTTCTCAGTCTAAAAGCATACCTTTCCAGACAGGGCTCTTTTCAGACATTAGTGAGCAAGACCTCCTTTGGTGGTCTTCTAGACTTCTCTTCGTTTGTTTGTTTGTTTTGATTTTTGTATTTGCTTTTTGTTTTTTTGTTTTTTGTTTTTTAACGCAATAGTATGTCTAGTCACTGTTCATTTAGTTAGGAGATGTCCTGAAAACTAGATTTTTCTCTGAATTCCTTACTGAATTTCAAATCTGGGTTTTACACGCTTCTCTTTTTTAACGGCTATCTCTGGAGCATTGCCACGGCCACATTTGAAGCTGTTGTCACCGGGGATGACGTGTGACCAGGGCTGCTCTACAAACTGGGACACACACTGAAAATGCCTCCAAGATGTCGCAAGTCCCATTTGGGGAGGCTTGATCGAAACGATTATGCTCTCTTCTGCCAAAAGGAAATCTGTAACTCAGTGCGATTTCCATTTCCTTCGCGTAGAGTGTACAAGGAGTGAAAACGTGTTTGCTGTTAACAAAACGCAGGCACAACGCGTCAGTTTCCGGGAACAAAAGCTTCTGGTCTCCGTCTTGGAAAACTGACCAAGTGCGGCTCTGTCGCAGGAGCGAATGCATGGGATATAGAATCTCTGCCTCTGTCAAAGTTGGTGAAGGAAACCCTAAAAACAGGAAACCAGATGCTGGTGTGAAATGGAGGCAGGGCGTCCTTGGCCCAGCAGAGCAGTTTACCAATAAATCCTTGCTCTACAGTGGTGCTTTGTAGGAATGGCAGCTGTCACCAAGGCCAGGAACGCTGGTGTGCGTCAACGTTTTAATCACTTTAAATGCAGGCAAAAAAAAAAAAAAAAAAGCTGTTCTTTTTTAAGTTTTTTTTTTTTTTTTGGTCCAATGCAAGATTTAGAAGCAAAGGAGTTTGTTTACCTAAGCATTAAAAATGAGACCAAAAAAGTCGAGTATTTCGGTAAGAATTTCTACTCTTTGGATAAAATAGGATGAGACTGATCCATTTTCATCTGGTGTTTTTGCTGTTAATTGCTGATTTAGTTGGTCCTGTTGCTATAAACCTTTCAAACCATGGAGGATGAGCCAATTTTCTTTCTTCAACAAAAGAGCATCTTGCAGATTATAATATTCCATTAACTTTTACAGTTTTACTTTTAGCACCGTATCGAGGCCTTGGGACACTTTGATTCAAACGATAGAAAATTAATTTTCACTTTTTTTTATGACATTTGCAATGGAAATCTACTGATGGCATAGCTGCTGTAGCATAAAAATGACACAAGAAATTATGCATTTTATTTCCTTCAGGGAAAAGAAAGTGGACAATTAAAGCTTTACCACTCTCTGAATCCATCCTAAAAGTTCATAGAAGACTGAAATTTGGAAGGAGGAGAAAAAAGGAAAAAGAAAGAAAAGAAAAAAGAAAGAAGGGAAAATATGAAAATTTTTAAGCATTTAAAAGTTCTGCTGTAAAATCATTAGTTTGGGTATAAAACATGATATAAAATAGGAATGAAAATGAATCAGCAAATCAACAGCAAAAAATCTACAACAGACGCAGATATTAAACATGGTAATGAAACCCATATGAATGAAACCCATTGAAAGCCATAGTTGGTAATGGGCCAACTATGGCTCCTAGGCCAAATCCAACCCATTACCTGCTTTCATAAATAAAGTTTTATTGAAACTTAGCCACACTCCTCTGTTTACATACTGTCAGTGGTTGCTTTTGCACTGTAATAGCAGATCTTAGTGGCTGCAACAGAGAATGTATGGCCCTTAAAACCTAAAATAGTTATTCGTACTGCACAGAAAATATTTGTCAATCCCTGGTGGAATGCATAAAATATTTAGATATTTTATTCCTTAAAAAGAAAACAGAAATAGGATGGAAGCTCTCTTATTCTTTCTTTCTTCCTCCCTCCTTCCCTTCCTTCCTTCCTTCCTTTCTTCCCTCCCTCCTTCCTTCCTTTCTCTCCTTTCTTTCTTTCTTTCCTTCCTTTCTGTACAAAATAATCAAATATTTAGTTGTTGTTGTTATGTCGTTTTAGTGGTTTATGATGCCAGTTTGTTTCCAAAAGGGAATCCCAAAGGAAATCCCAGTGAGAATCAAAACCTAAAGGAAAAATTGAAACTTTGGAACATTCCTGAAGATACAAGTGTGCTGGTATATTTCATTGACTCAGATATTCAGAAAGCACTATGCCGAAGAGGAGATTCTGCTGCACACTTCTTATCCAATGTATTACAAATTGGTGATGACTGAGTTTCCATACTATTGCCCAAAGTCCCTCATTTCCCTGCTGATTCCTTCTATAGCTTTGGTCAGTATCTGGCTTACCTCCTGTACAACTCTTTAACCCTATTGTCTCCACTCAGTCACACAGTCTGTGTCCTACTGTTCTGTCTCTTGGGATCAGTTCACTTTTCGTGTTACCAATCCCTATGATTATAAGTCTCTGGCACCCCGTTTCCCACCCTCATTCCACCTCAAACTTTTAGTCACTTCAGACCCTCCCCCTTTTTCCCCATTCAAAACTTACTCAAAAGAGAGGATCCAAACCGTGTTCACTAGGGTATGGTAACTGGTAAGATGAGGACCAGGCTTCCTCCTCAAAAAGGCACTTGATTTTATTATAGGACATCAGCTACTCTCATCAATACTTCAGGTTTCTGAGAGTGGAAAACCTACCCTGGGGGATGTTGTTTCTAGAGGGTAGTCTATAAAGTCTATAAAGTTTGGGGTGAAGGGTGATCCAAGATGAGGCTTGGGTCATCTTCCTTATGCTTCTAAAAGCATGTGACCAAGCTCTTGCCCACATCTAAAATTTTTGGAAAAATATATGTCTTCTCTGTTACATCTATTCCCAGCCTACCATGTCCCTTCATTAGGTAGCATCAGGGACCAAATTTTCCAATAAAGTGTGAATTCCTGAGGGCAATGACTATTTCACATTCACCATTTTATCTCCAGTACATGACACAACATTGGGTTTGAACTCAGGCTCATTGAGTATTTGAATGTATGAGCATATTCTGCTGCTCAAATGACTATCCTCTTGACTATCTTCTTGACTCAGAGTAAAAAAAGCCAAAGTCTTCACCAGGGCCTCCAAGTCCCAACATAGACTGGTTTTCATGTCCTTTCTGGCTTACCCTCTGCTCTCCCCTCTACTCACTCTACTTTCCTTGCTGTGACCTCAGAGCAATTCTTGTTTCTTCTGTTTAGTTTTATAGATGGCTTACCACCTTCATTTCTTTCAAGGTTCTACTTAAATGTCATTTTTTCCCTTATTCCTCCATTCTTTTAAGCCTGCTTTATTTTTTTTCCCCATGCCCTTGTCACCTTCTAAGATAATACATGATATACCTTTTTTTTTTCATTTTTTTCTTGCTTTCTCTTTTTCTTGCTTTTTTCTTGCTTTCTCTTCTTTCTCTTCTTTCTATCTCTCTCCATTCAAACATAAACTCCTCAAAAGCAGAAGATTTGCTTGTTTACATCTCGATTGTCTACTGAGAATGCAGGGACACACCAGGCACTCTGTCAGTCTTTCTTGAATGAATTATTTAAAAGAATGTGAACACGAAACAGATTTACCATCCCTCCTTCTTTCTTCCCACCTTGACTCTGCATTGTAAATATGCACCGTGGCTAATTTATAAGAATGTGCTTGTTTCCCTCCCCACTCCCCCGCCCTGCATTGTGTCTTCTTTTCCATGAGCTTCAACTCACCTTCCCTCTGAACTTCTCAGATAAAAAACAAACAAAAAAAACAAAAAACAAAACAAAAAACAAACAAACAAACAAACAAACAAAACACTTGTTCCTCCCATTTCCAACTCCATATGCATTAAGACACATGTTACAAAGGACTACTTCAAACCCATACAGCTTTGCTCCCCAGCGGCTAGAAAACACACAGGAAAGACACCATGAGTGGTCCTCTTGGCCCATCCCGCCCAGTCCCAGATGGCACAGATTTTCCAGACAGCAAATCTAATATATGTGGAGTCAACAGGCCACAGTGTCCTGCGCCTACAGAGGAGAGCACCTCTAAAGAGTGATCATCATTATGTAGCCATATGACAGTCCTCTCCCCTGACATACGGGCTGGGAATTGGGATGGCTGTCACCCCACTTAGCTCCTAAATTGCTGAAGGTCAAAAGAGCATTTCTTCGGCCCAGGTAAAACCTCATCGCTGCTAGCATGGTGCTTTTCTCTCCATAAGCATCCAGCAGAGATACTGATAGACAATAGAAATGAGAAAACAGAAGCGAAAGTAGACAATGCTTTAGTTATTTGTTTAGAATTATGACATCGCGCCATATGTAGGTAATGGCACTAGTGGGAAGGTGGCCCTGTGCACAGGAGAAGCTGTTTTGACAACATATGCAATATGTATATGGAGAGATAGCAAGTGCAAAGAATGTACGTGCGCACAGCAAATCCAAATGTTTTATATCTGAATGACGCCACGTTCTTTTCACATAACATCTGGGATGTGAAACGAATATTCACAGAAAAATTAATTCTTTCATTTCTGTAATTGTTAACTTGTAAGCCAAATTAAAGTATGTGCTTTTCCAGAACTAAATATATAAGATGGGACTTTCCAGAGGAAGTTTTGAGTCTCATAATTTCTGGATAAATTTAAATTTAACTAAACTAGTTCAGTTCTTATTTGTGGTATCATTTATTAATTTTTCTATCAGGGGGAGGAAAGGACCACGTTGCCGTGATAGCTGATGATAAAAACAAAACACAAAAGTATCCATGATGAAAAGATGATGTGAGTTTACTCTGTGAGCAGGGGGGTTAAACTGGCCTTTGGGTCTGCCCCGGGTGAGAGCTCCAGGTGAACTGCTATAGAATCTCTCCATTTGTCCCACTTCCATATCAGCTTCTCTTTCCTTCTACTGCAAACCTTACTGTTGTCTTTCCTTCCCAGACCCTATATCCCCTCTGCTGCTCCAAATACCCTTCTTATCAACTTGTTGGTGATGGCAGGAGAGGGGAGGCAAAGTGATGAAGACAAAGGAGAGACACTGTCGGCCCTACTGCCACCATCACAGCCATGCATCATTGTCCTCATCCTAGCCGTTTCACCTGTCCACCAGAGCAGTCCCTTCTCATCCCAGTCCCTGATCCCCTGTGCCTGGTCCCAGTGTCTCAGTGTGCCCCGTTATTACATGCCTCATCCCAGGTTTCCTACCCTGGTTCTACACTCAGATCATAAGGTGCTCTTAACCTAAGCTGTGGGTCTTCTTTGTCTGGCCACAGGAGCCCCAGTCCCAGCCCCAGTAGCTTCAGGCCTACAACCAACCCATGTAGGTTGGATGGTGTGAGAAGAAACCTCTGCTCTCACCTCCAGGCCTGCAGTAAAGAATCCTGAGTAACCCCAGTATTCACCTCGGCACTAGCAATGCACTTCCCCATAGGAACATCGTCATGCTTGGCAATCGGAATGTTCAGTGTTTTTGTTTCACAAACACTCAGCCACCAAATTCACAAGGGAAGGGAGAACTTTGCAGCTATTGGAAACTTTATTGAAATATAATTGACACATAGCATTGTGTTAATTTAAGGTGTATGTGTGATAATTTTTTTTTAATATTTTATTTATTTATTTGATTGACAGAGATCACAAGTAGGCAGAGAGGCAGGCAGAAAGAGAGAGGAGGAAGCAGGCTCCCTGCATGAGCAGAGAACCCAATGCGGGGCTCCATCCCAGGACCCTGGGGTCATGACCTGAGCTGAAGACAGAGGCTTTAACCCACTGAGCCACCCAGGCGCCTCATATGTGTGATAATTTGACACACATATTTATTGTGAAATTAGTACCACCATAAGGTTAGATAACATCTCCATCACTCACGTAAGTACTGTGTGTAAGTGTGTGTGTGTGGTAAAACATTTAAGGTTTACTCTCAGCAATTTTCAACTCTGTAATATTGTATTGTTAGCTATAATCACTACACTGTACATGCTGTGCAGTAGATCCCCAGAACTTATTCACGTTATAACTAGATGGTTGAACCCTTTGGCCAACATCTCCTGATTTACCCCACATAGCTCTGGCCACCATTCTACAGTTTCTGAGTTTGGATTTTTAGATTCCACCTATAAGTGAGATCATACAATATTTGTCTCTGTAGTCACAAATGGCAGGATTTCCTTCTCTTCATGGCTGAATAATATTCTTAACGTAGGTTTTTATCATGGTAAGCTTCCTTCTTAGAACTGCTTTTGCTGGGCGCCTGGGTGGCTCAGTTGGTTAAAGCCTCTGCCTTCAGCTCAGGTCATGATCCCAGGGTCCTGGGATCGAGTCCCACATCAGGCTTTCTGCTCAGCAGCGAGCCTGCTTCCCTTCCTCTCTCTCTGCCTGCCTCTCTGCCTACCTGTGATCTCTGTCTGTCAAATTAAATAAAATCTTAAAAAAAAAAGGAACTGCTTTTGCTGTATGCCATAAGTTTTGGTATGTTGTGTTTTCAATTTTCTGTGTTCCCAGATATATTTTGATTTCTTCTTTGACCCCTTGGCTGTGCAAGAGTGTATTGTTTAATTTCCACCTGTTGTGACATTTCCAGTTTTCCTGCTGTTATTGATTTCTACTTTCATACCACTGTGGTCAGAAAAGATACTCATTATGATTTTAATCTTCTTAAATTTGCTAACACTTGTTTTGGGACCTAACATATAGCCTATTCTAGAGAATATTCCATGCACTTGGGAAGAATATGTATTCTGCTGCTGTTGGAAGCATAGAATATCATTTTCCACCCTTTCACATTGAGCCTATGTATGTGTCCTTGAGGCTAAAATGATTAGAAAATTCCAACAATTTACAGTTAGAGTAATTATTGATAATTATTTATCAATAATTATTGATAATTATTGGTAATTATTGATAATTATTGGTAATTATTGATAATTACCCTAAAGTAATTATTGATAGAGTAATTATTGATTGGTAGGCCCATACCCTACCAATGTGATCTTGTTTTCCAGCCCATGTTCTTTCCTTCCTGTATTGATGTCTTCCTTTGAGAATTGCTAACTTCCATAGTAAGATGTTTGGTTCTCTTTTTTATCTTTTGTGTATCCACTATAGCTTTTTCCTTTGTGATTACCATGAGGCTTCCATAAAACCCCTTACAGATATGGCTCTCTATTTTGTGTTGATAACAACTTTGATCACATACAAAAACAAAACAAAACAAAACAAAACCACTCCCCATTCACTCTATTCTTTTATGTATTTTATGTCACAATTCACTTCCTTTATATCACATACTTAAAAGTTATTGTTGCTATAGTTATTTTTGATACTTTTGCCCTTTAATCCTTATACTTGAATTAAGTAGTTAACACATCACCATCTTACAATATTAAAGTATTTTGAATTTGATTACATACTTACCCTTACTACTATAAGGTTTCTGCTGAGAAATCTGCTGATAGCTTTATGGAGGTGACTTTGTAAGTTATAAGCTTCTTTTTCTCTTGCTTCTTTTAAGATTGCCTCTTTGTATTTGATTTTTGATAGTCTTGTTATAATGTATCTTGGAGAAGATGTCTCTAAGTTGAGTTTGTTCATGAATTTATGAGCTTTGTGAACTTGAATGTTCAACTCTCTCTTCAGATTTGGGAAATTCATAGCCATTTTATCTTTTTTTTTTTTTTGAGATTTTATTTACTTATTTGTCAGAGAGAGAGAGGGAAAAGAGAGCATGAGCAGGCAGAGGGAGAAGCAGGCTCCCCGCTGATCAAGGAGTCTGAAGTGTGACTCGATCCCAGGACTGTGGGATCATGACCTGAGCCAAAGGCAGACACTTAACTGACTGAGCCACCCAGGTGTTCTATAGCCATTTTATCTTTAAATAAGCTTTCTTCCCTCCTTCTCCCCTTCCTGGGACTCCAATAATTTGCAGACTTTTTCTTTAGATGATGTTCTACAGATCATGGATGCTTTCTTTACTCCTTTTTCATTCTTTAATCTTTGTTCTTCTCTTGGATAATTTCAAAGGTCCTGTCTTTTAATTCACAGATTCTTCCTCTGTTTGAACCATGATACTTCTACTGCTGCCTATTGCACTTTTCATTTTATTTGTTACCATCTTCAGCTCCAGAATTTCTGTTTGATTTTTTTTTTTTTACAATTTCTATCTTTTCATTAAACTTCTCATTTTTTTCATGTGTTTTTTTTCCTGATTTCATTTAATAGTCTTGTTCTATTTTCTTGTAGATCAGGGAGCTATTTTGAATCCTTTATGGGGTAAATCACAGATTTCCATGTCATTAGAGTTGGTTACTAGAAAATTATTGTGTTCCTTTTATAGTGTGATGTTTCCTTGATGTTTTATGTTCCTTGAAGTCTTGCATTGCTATCTTCACTTTCAAAGCAGCAGTCATCTCCTCCAGTCTTTAACAACTGACTTCAGAAGAGAAACACTTTCCACCAACACTGCTAGGAATTCTGAGGCTGTCTCAGACCTTCTATGGATATACCTGCTCCACACATCTTGCTCTCTCTTGTGGCAGAGTTCTAAGCTTATATGCCTTCTCTAGATCCCGCAGAGCCAAGCTATGTGTTCATATCCTCTCTTTTGTTTTCTCAAGGGTGGTCTCTCATGGGTCCATAGATTCAGACTGGCTTTCTGTACATGCTTATTAGCAATCTGCAAAAGCTCACTCTTGCCACCACCTGGATCATGCACAGGTAGTCCTCCTACCCCACACCCATCCACCACAGGGTGAGGGCAGGCATGTGGATGAGGCCCATGGAGTGCTGTGAGTGCCAATGGGCCAGATGGGGGATCTGTAGGCAAGACATCCTCATCCTCATGGACAACCCTGACTGAGTCTCTGAAGGGCTTAGAAAGATCCAGGTCCCCTTGATATGTTTTATGGGATATGTTTTATCCTAGCTGCTGTTCTCCCAGCTCACGTCCCACAGTCATGCAACCCATGATGCAGTACCCTGGATGTGGCAAGAGAGAAATGGGCCTCTTTGGCAGGATCTTACAAAGTGAGGGAAGCCAGGCACTCACTCACATGCTCTCACTTTCCCCCACAGGAGAAATCAAAAGCCTAGCAAGGGTCTCTTAGCACCAAACTGTACTGCCTTGGGGGAAGGGCAATGCAGGAAAAGTCAAACATTTCCTCTCACCCTCTCTAATACATCTGATCTCTCTCTCTCTCTCACTCTCTCTCCCTCTCTCTTTTTTCCTGGACTCTGGGACTTCTACAAAAGTTTCTGTCATCTGTGAGTAATTATCGAAGACAATGTTCTTCAGGGACTCCCAGGCCACGGTTGAGAGGGGTAGGAATCAGTCCCTGGGGCACTTGGGGTCCACAGCCAAGACTGAGGTCTGTATGCCTATTACCTGATGCACAGGTGAGTGAGAAACCTCACAGGTTTCTTGATGTATGGGCTGGTGACAGAACTCAAGCCAAATGGGGTAGTAGCCAAGTCCTCAGAGGCACAGAGCTATTTCCCGATCTATTGCTGGGACCACGGTTGGCAAGTCAACCACTTAAGTGCAGACCTGTCTTCTCAAAACAGCTCTCCTCATTTGTGGACTGTACTGGCTTTCCCAGTCTCCTACCTGGATCCCTCAGTTCCCATAAAAGTTGCTTTGTCCATGAATCAATACTAAATTGCTGTTGTCAAGAGCAAGGCAGGAGTGAGAGATGTCTTATTTGGCCCTCTTTTTGATGTCACTCTCTGAAAACTTGAAAAGTTGTTAAAATTAATTTAAAAAAGGAAAAGAAAAGAAAAATATTGTCAAAAATAAATAGCCCAGTTGAAAACTGCTATCCTGGAAATTTCTCATAAAACTTCCTTTATCTTTGGTTAAGCTTCATTTGTGTAGATATTTACATGCCCACAGTCAACTGATCTGCCTTTCACACCTGTTGTGGTCTGAACTGTGTCCTCCAAATTCCAATACTGAATTCTTAATCCCTAGTACTGCAGATTGTGACTATATTTAGAGATAGGATCTCTAAAGGTGTAATTAAGTTAAAATGAGGTCACTAAGGTGGGCTATAATTCCAAATGACTGGTACCCTCATAAGAGGAAGAGATTAGGACACAGACACATAGAGAGGGAAGGCCACATGGAGACACAGGGAGAAGAGGGCCATCTACATCTACAAGCAAGGAAAGAGGCCTCAGGAGGAAAAACCTCTGCCAACAACTTGATCTCAGACCTGTAGCCTCTGGAATTGTGAGAAAACAAATTCTTGTGGTTTAAGCCACCTCGCTGTAGAGAAACTTTCTGAATTCTACATTCTACACACATTCTACATTGTGAATTCTACATTCTAGCAAATCCTGACCAGTTCTTCTCTGTTTGTGTCCTGATCCCTTTGTGACATCAACACTTAAACATACCTGGAGGGGCACGTGGGTGGCTCAGAGGGTTAAGCCTCTGCCTTCAGCTCAGGTCATGGTCCCGGGGTCCTGGGATCGAGTCCCACATCGGGCTCTCTGCTCAACGGGAGCCTGCTTCTTTCTCTCCCTCTGCCTTCCATTTCCTCTGTTTGTGCTCTCTCTCTCTCTCTGTCAAATAAATAAATAAAATCTTTAAAACAAAACAAAACAAAACACACACACACACCCCTGGAATGAAGACATTCAGGATTTAAACAAAGACATAGTCTTCTTCTTAATCCAGGTTAGCCAATTAAAATAGAAGGAAAGGCTAACTGATACATGATCATAAAGGAGAAAAACTCTGTAAATAGAAAATTTAAAAGAGGCAAATGCATGAGTTTCAGATTACAAAGCAAAGAAATTAAGTTTGTCGTGTCTCAGTGCATGACAGGAAGCTGGGACTCATCAAAGAAGGGTCGCAGTTGACTAATAGGAGATGAAATGGGCAGAGAAAAGTGTTAGGAATAGAGAAGAAAGCTCTTATTAAAAATTAATTTGTGTATGTTTGTTATGATTTGCCTCTTCAATGAACTTTTTATAACTGGACAACTGGATGACCCATTGGAAAGAGGGATTTTACTGTAGTTTTTTTTTTTTTTTTATTGTTAACTTCTACCTATGGCAACTGATTTCTATTTTCCATTTATAGTGATGATTCAAAATTTCTTTCTTAAAATAAACATTTATGTTACCTAAAAAAAATTAATAATAACCTGGGGACGCCTGGGTAGCTCAGTCAGTTAAGCATCCCACTCTTGGTTTTGGCTCAGGTCATGATCTCAGGGTCGTGGACCCACATCAAGCTCCGCACTCAGCACAGGGTCTGCTTGAGATTCTCTCCTCCTGCCCCTCCCCCCACTCCCACTCGCTCACTCACATGCTCTCTCTCTAAAATAAATAAATAAAGGCTTAAAAAAAAGAAGCGATCTGAATGCATGGCAAGAAGAAACTGTTTAGAAAACTAGGTTTGGGAACTAGACAGCCCTAGGTTCAAATCAGAGCAATTTCCTCTCTGGGTAACTTTGGGCAAATTACCTCTCTAAGCTTCTATTTGCAAAATGGGAAAATGTTTGTTTTCACCTTGCAATGATTTGGGGAGGATTAATGACACCACGGAGCACCTGGCATATACATAATGTTCAGTAAATTTAAGGTCTCATTATTTCTATAATTACTAAAATTTTATTACTATTATTAACACATGCACAGTTTAGGAGAGACATCGCCATTAAGTTATATGATTCTTCCTAATTCTGCTTTACGTGATTTACAAAATGCTTGTATGCTCGACATCACCAAATCTTAGGAAGAGACTTCATGTTTAGAAGATTTATTAAGCGAAGTATCATTGTTCTTAAAACACTTTTAATAAGCTATACTCTGTCCTTCTCTACACATATGTTGTGAGTGCCTTTTAGAGGTCCCCTGTCCTAGTATGCAAATATGAGACTGAAAAATGCCATTTAGCCTTTGTTTACCAGATCATATGGTTGTTTGAGGCTCCTTATGTCTCTGCAACTCAATGCTACACAGACAAATTGAAAAGAAAAGCAAGGACAGTTATCCACATAATTTAGAGAGCATGCACTTGCTAGAAATAAATTAAAAGAAAAACTTTATTGAATTACATTTTCTATGATACAGCTCACCATGGAACTGTTCAACTTTGCAATGTCTTATATTTGGGCTCACTTTTTTTTGCCTTCTAATTCTGGTTTTACTTGCTTTCATAAAATGATATTTAGTGTTTGCATAGACTGGCCTCTAAAATATGGAAATCTTGTTTAGAGATGCAGCTTTCTAGAGAAAATACCTGAGTTACTGCTCACAGTCAAATGTTATTAGGAACAAAGAGCTCTCTGGCTGGCTACAAATGGGAATTCCTAATCTTACCCCCAAAGAAAGGTGTATGTTCTTTATTGCAGTCTGAATTTATAGACTGTTTTGGATTCTCTCGTTTCTATAGTCATTTGCATAGAACAGAAAACATATTACATAACAAGTCAGTCAAGCTAAATTATAGGCAGTTCTTTTCAATCAGGCCACTGCAGCTCTGCGTTGCTCAGTTCAGCTCCTGTCTCCCACTGTTCAAATGTTGCCATGGTGACCAATTTTTGTCATGTACATTCCCAGGTCCCGTGCGGCCTCCTTATTCATAGCACTTTGCTGCTACAGCGACCGCTAGCTGCTGTCTTATTATCTAATCCCCCCCTAGTAATACATACCGCCTTTAAGCTACCTGGGTGAATTCTTAAAATCTGCGTATAGATGATATGTTACATAAACAAGAAAATAAATTCATATTAGATAACATTAGAATGATAATAACAAATAAATAAGACTCCTTTAAGCCATCCATAAGCAGGAGCTTGGTGAATCCACTCCCTTACTATTCTCTAGCTATCTTCCTGTCCATATCATTGGAAGACCAGTTTGATTCTTTTACGACAAATGGAATAACAAGATTGCAAAAATGTTGAGCTGAATTTGATCAACCATTTTGCAATCTATCTGGTTGTTGAGCTTTCCACTGTTATGACAGCTGAAAAACACAAATTATCGGTACATTGGAAGAAGAAGCTGAGAGATACAGAGACAGTCTAATTTATCCATATGCCTAAAAAGACAATGTCATATGGATAAACTAAATTTCACCTCTTTTTCCTTTTTAAATATTGTAGGCTGAACGTCTTTCGAGTAAAAACACAATCTTAAAAAAAATCACAAGAAACCAGATCAAAGACATAAATAGAACAAAATATGCACAAGAGATCTCATCCAAGATCAAAGATGTGAACGTAATTGCCATGAATAAGAAGTGCAGAGCTCACCAGAACAGAATGTCTTCAGCACACAGAGAATTCTACCCAAAAAGGGGGGTGGGGGGTGGGAAGAAAAGACTCTGGGAAATCAAGTCCTCCACAAAGCAAATAAAACGTCTTTATTTTTCCCTTTGCAGTAAGCAAAATTTCTGTGTCATTTCACTGAAATGACCAAATATGGAGCAATGTTCCCCAACTCTGAGGGAGGGAAGCATATCAGAACCTTTCCATTTTGTGGGCTAAGCATCTTTTACTTTTCGTGTTTTTCTTTCTCCTTTTTTTTTTTCTCTGTCAAAATCGACTCCCCAAACTTCAATCTTTAAAAGTGTTTTACTGTAAATCAGCCTGGTACAGAGCGAGTTTTCAAGAGTGTGAAATATTGAGGTAGTAACATTTCGAGAGACCCGCTTTGCTTGCGAGAATGAAGTAATTAATTTAATGCGTATGGGAAAAAGAAAAAAAAAAGGTAGGGGGAGTTCCCTTTATTAAATATTTATCACTGGAGCCCTGGTGGATACCACTCAGAAAAGCAATCATTAGAGATAGGACACTGATTGAAGCGAATATTAAATAGCGCTCTACACTAAATAACGTTTGCTGATTTCTTTGGGAAAAAAAGTTCTCAGGATGCTTAGATGCTTCTCTTTTGAAGTCTTACTGCGTGTATTTAATTTTAAGTAATTCAGTCTTTTAAAAATGTGTCTCTATCCCTGACTTTCGAGAACTTTCATCTCATTCACGTCAATGAACCTAGCCCTTTTCTACCCTCTCCAGGAATGATGAGTGCTGGAGGAAGGGGCAGAGGGAGCGTGAAAGAGTGAGAACAGGCAGATAGTTATCAGAAATGCAAGCTCATACCTGCACAAAGAGGAGAAATAGCAAATTAATAATCCATGATTCTATTTAGCCTACTAGGGGGAAGATAAATTTATGATTCAAGGTAAACTTCAGTCAGATATGTGAGCAATGAAAATAAATTTTCTAAACTTGATTCTTTAAAGCAAAAAAAAAAAAAATCAGGAAGCAATGCATTTCCTAATGATATTTAGCCTTTAATACGTACATTAACACATGCATATTACTTTATCCTTAGAAAATAAATATAATAATTGCAAATATTTCTTTAAGTTGGCTCAGCACCCAACATGGGGCTTGAACTCAATGACCCTGAGATCCAGAGTTACATGCTCTACCAACTGAGTCAGCCAGGCACCCCTTTAAAAAAAAATTTAAGCAAATTTGGGACAATCTATTTCTGTGAGGATTGTCTCCCCAACAAATGTACCCAAATTCATTTTGAGACTATTTCTTACATTGTTGTATTATAGTGGAGAGCAATATTTTTTTGTATCATTCTAGACCCTGGGCATTACCTGACTTTTATCCTGACCAAAAGTCTTTACCTGCTTCAGAAACTCATTTCCTGGGCTCACCTCACCTGTAGACTTCACCCGCATCAAATAAGGTGCTATTCAAGGACACTGGCTTCCTTACCACAGTACTCTCCATTGCAGTGAGATGTAGAAGGCTACTGTTCCGCTTAGTAGAATATGCAAGGGACTCTGTGTGGGAGGTGAAAACAAGACATTATAAGCAAACTTGGAGAGGCACTGTGTCTTATGTCTCCTTAGCCCGAAGTATGGTGAAACCAACAAACAAAATTGTCAAGAGAAGGAAAGTCACCTTCCAGTGGCAAATATTCCTGCACCATGTGTTGGAAGAGTAAGAATGTTACCACAGGTGAAGTGAGCGTTCTTCCTGCAGCATCTAGAATTTCTGAGAGAACCGCTCTTTCCCTCCCCCCTCTGTGTGTGTTCATGTAGCTATATAGGGTCAGGCAGCTTTGGAGGATTTGATTGATTCCACTGTCAGGGACTTTAGAAATGACAGGATAAGATTAAAAAAAAAAAAAAAAAAAAAGGACACTGTCTCACAGCCAAAAACACAGTGACGCGTTTCGGGCCATTTTTCTTTCCTTTTTTTTTTTTTCTTTTTTTCTTTCTTTCTTTTTTTTTTTAAGATTTTATTTATTTATTTGAGAGAGACCATGAGAGAGAGCATGAGAGGGGAGAGATCAAAGGGAGAAGTAGACTCCCTGCGGAGCTGGGGGCCCCATAGGGGACTCGATCCTGAGACTCCAGGATCATGACCTAAGCCAAAGGCAGTTGCCTAGCCCACTCAACCACCTTAACAAGCTGCAAAACAGTCTGGTAACATGGAAGAACACTTCTTTGGGTGATGCCCACATTACAGTAGTGGTCCTCAACCGGGGTAGTCTTCAGTCCCTTACCAGCGGACATGTGGCAATGTTTGCAGGCATTTTTGATTGTCGTGATATAGGGTGAGGAGTGCTAGTGGCATCAAGTAGGTAGAGAGCAGAGTTAATGTGCAACATCCCGCAGGGCAGGTCCCACCACTTATCCTTTGATTTCACAGGAACATTTTTACCAACAGAAAAGGTTTACGTCTTCTTTAAGGATAGCCAAATCACATATTCACAATCCACTTACAGCAATGACGCTTATGATGTTCTTAAGTTCGTGAACGGAAAATTTAAAGTTTTATAGATATTCAGATTGATTTTTGAATTTATCATTTAGCAACCCAGCTTAAGCCTAACCCTGTTGTTGGGACGAAGTAATTCTCCACGTGGTTATTTCTTTTTCACATCCCCCTTGTGCTTAAGGGTCTGATGCCCAGAACTGGCTTGGCAGCTTGGCAGACAACACTTCCACAATTCTCTTTGTGCGGGGACTTTGGATATGGGATACAGGATAACCTTGTAAATTATTTGATTTTTACAAATTACGACCTTTACAAAAAAAACAAAAACAAAAACAAAAAGAAAAACAAAGAAGTGATTTTTAGCTACCTTGGACCCCGTTTTCTTCTGTAACCCAAAGATTTTCTCAGAAAGCTTTGATAGTTTCCTCACTTACTTTTTTTTTTTTTTTAAGATTTTATTTATTTATTTGAGAGAGAGAGAGAGAGTATGAGCAGGGGACAGAGGGAGAGGGAGGAGCAGGCTCCCCACTGAGCAGGAAGCCTTACTTGGGGCTCGGACCCCAGGACCCCGGGATCATGACCTGAGCAGAAGGCAAGCACTTAACTGACTGAGCCACCCAGGTGCCCCTTGAATAGTTTTCTTGGATAAGAGACTTGCTATGGTGGGAATTTCCAAAATAAAGAAATAAATAAATGATATCCTCAGGGCACCTGGGTGGCTCAGTCAGTGAAGCATCCAACTCTTGGTTTTGGCTCAGGTCATGATCTCAGGGTCCTGAGATCAAGCCCAGCACCCCGGCTGCCCGCTCAGCAGGGAGTTGGCTTCCCCTCTCTTCCTCTCCCTCTGTCCCTCCCCCACGACTAATGCTCTTTCTCTCTCTCTCAAATAAATAAATAAATATTTTTAATAACAACAATAATAATAATATTCTCTCTTGTAGTCTTTTTGACTTGTAGAGTCCTGCTACTTTGACTCAGAATCCTAGATGACTTGGAGTTGATAAAGAAGGAGGCTTGGAGCTTATCTGTGCAGCCATCCTATTAGAATGCAACGCGTTCTTTTAGATGTTTCATACTTCAGTGAAAGAAATGCAACAGACACCATTATGGTCTCAGAAACCAGCATGGATCCACACACTGTGACAGGATCCACGGTACAGTAAGTCATGAGGTCATTTTGCAGCACGCAATGTACTCCTTACAAGTCATTTATTCCTAAGAATTCTAATTAAAACAGATCAGGCAAGACGTTTACTTGAAAAGTCCTTTTACGAACTGTCAAGCTACCTTTGAACTTTAGGCTACAGTTCTTTAGTAATATTCTACAGTCTAAGGTTTTCATACAATTATTCAAAGATACGTATTGAGGGTCCACTGTCTAATATATATGGGAAGTATACATTTTTGCTAAGGCTTACCTCTGAATGTGGAAGTATTTTCCTAAAGTAAAACAACAACAATAACAACAAACTAGGAAGCTTTTTTATTTTTCCCCAGTCAGTGCTTTCCAAAATGCCTCAGCACAAAAATTACGTGAATTGCTTATTTTAAAAAATGACACTTAACTCAATCAAGACCTCTCATGGAATCTGTACTTTTCAATAGCATGCAGGGAGTCATATGATTTGGTAATTTGGGAAACAGTGCCCCAAGGGAATGCACCTATACTGAGACCACAAGGGACACAATCTATTAAATTATTAATAGATCGAGTACTACCCTCCAAAAGGTTGTATGATACATACAGAATACTTAGGAAAGTGTCTGGCATGTATTAAGCTCTTAATTAAGCATTAGATACTATTGTTTCCCCTTGTCATGATCAGTGTAGATAAAAATTAGCATTTCGAAAGGTCAGTCTTCAAAAGCCGCTTGCCTTCTCAGCCACCCACCCAGAGCCTTGTCTTTATTACATCCGTGATTACGTATATCTTTTTACTCAGGTGTTTAACCAAATTCTTATCTCTTTTTCATTAACTCTCCTATTTTGGTTCCTTCCTTCTCTCTCCTTTTCACTGAACGTCCCTCTTGATAACCGACTTTCTCAAGGGTCATTTCATTCTTTATCCGTGGCCATGGAGCCCTTCCAACGATAACTCTCAAAGTATTTGCTCCTCCACCCAATTCTCTGGAGACCCAGTCTACCTGGAACTTGGAGTGTGAGACCAGTTCTTTAAAATGAATCTGCAATTGCCAGGTATCCATGCAGCTTTCGCCCTCTATAACTAATGTTACTTCAACCCACAAATATTTGAGCATGACTTTGGAGTGCTCCATTTGCGAAGTCTAAACCACCCGCACATTGCCCGTATCGATAGGAGGGATATGAGAGCACCCAGATGACATATTGATTTCTTTCTATAATTCGGAAGAAGTCCCTGTGCTCACTCACTGACTTCTCCATAACTACAGCTCATATTCTCTTTTATAGAATGCTTGGAACAAGCATAAGAAAGGAACAGGAAAGACTGTATAACCAATCTGCTCCTTTCCACATTACTCATCGTCTCAGCCTCTCTTGAGCAAAAAATATTTGCTGCATAAATCAGACATGCAGTCTCTGTCATTGAGCTAAAGAAAGAAAGAAAGAAGAAGCTATTACTTGGGCCTAGTATCAACTCGTGTATGTTTAACCTCTGCATCTAATATGAATATTGTTAGGCTGGATTTTGCAACCGAGAGATCACTTCCCATTTTTCTAGGAGTTCGTGCATGTGTACGAATGGATTTACTCACAAAGATGATATGTTTTTCTTTCTGAAGAATAATTTCATTCTGAAGTGGGTAGGAAAAAAACAGTTGCCTTTGTTTTGTCCACTGATTCTATCCTTTCCGACCTTAATGCAATAGATCAGTGGCACCTCTGGAAATTGCTGAATGGCCGCAGTAGCTACCATTACTCTGTGTTAAAAGAGGTTAAACTGCCCAAAGACATAATTTCAAGTCTTAATTGAATGCTAGCAACTGAACCATGAGCCAGGATCCCTGAAGAATGGTGACGTTCTCTGTGGGCTTCACACAATGGGAATGCGTGGGTAGATGCCATCTGCAGCTCCGGGGTGGGGAAACAAAAAGACATTTGAGGAAGAGGGGATTTCTTACAGATATGATATAATGGGAAAGATCTGAAAGTCATCCATCATGCCCGTGACATACATCACACCCAACAACAGCCAAAAGCCATGAGATGTCACGTACCGCCTGCAGCGTGTCAGGCTTCCTGGCATCAGCACTTTTGTCCATCCTGCCCCTGCATGGGGAGTGGGGGGGGAGGGCAAGAATGCCTCTGCCCGCCCCCGCCCCATCGTTTGCTAATGCAGGCTTCATTATCTCACACCCCAACCGGGGCTCAGGACACATTCATCCGGTGACAAGGGGTGACAATCAGAGCTGAGTAGGGTTGCCAATGCCACCAGATGTTGCTGAAGCTTATCAGTTGGGTTTGCACCAACACCCTGTTCCGAGGGGGTCCGAACAATGCGGTCCAGGCGAGGACACACAGCCTCTGGGAAGCTCCCATGCAGGCAGCTGCTCAGAGACACAGAGATGAGGCCGAGGCTTCCAGCCACTTCTTGTTGTTTTCCTTACAGGGCTGACTTTCAAGTCGTTATCTTGAAATATCAAATTCAAATTGGGTTAAGATGAGCAAGAAAAATATATAAGCTATGTTTTCATATCGCTGCATGATAGCAACCTGTCACTTACATCCCAGTGTTGCTCTTTAATTTTTAAAGTAACACATGGCACATAGACACACACACACACATTTAACATTAGAATGAGTTGTCATTAAATTTGTATTATGTTCTCTTGCTTTGACTTTTTTATACTCTTCGTTTTTATCTCATCTTCCCAACAAAATGGCAGAGGCCATGGGCAGTGGTGCCCTTTGGCCCTCACAAGACCTAAGTCAATAATAAAGGCACACTTGCTGCTTAATGATTGGTCAGCGGGTTTTAAAAGGGTTTGTTTTTGCTTTTGTTCCTAATATTTCCAAAGACTATCCAGAAAACTGAGGACAACATGCAGAATAAAAAAAAAAAAAAAACAAAAAAACAAAAAACAAAACCAAAACCAAAAAAAAGGTTGGAAATTATTAACTTAGACCATATTAAAGAAATATAAAGCTAAGCAGTTAAATTTTATCACTTGAATGGAGGTTATTAGTAGCCTGACATTCTAGGCTCATTCAGAATGATTTTATAGGTTAATATCTTAAAAATTGTGTCAACACTTGATGTTCTTGTCTTGTTTATACCGCAGCATAAATAGCCCACTTGCAGGTAGATCTAGGTGACTCTATTGCTAATTCATAGAGATCCATAAAAACTACAAATAAAGGGCAGTTCTCCAGAGCTATAACTTGTTTGAGTGCAAAGTAATTGGGACATTGGGACTCTTGTTGCCTGAATGACTGTAGTGTTTGGAAACAACCCTAAGATAATAGCAACCATATCCTGAAGCTGGCACTTCAAGTTTATCTGCGAAAAATCCACGTAATCTCGACATTATGTACTGTTTTCATGTCTATTCCAATATCTTTTGAATATGTCCATATTAATTACGTCTTCCTAGATTTTATCTATTCTTGTTTCTTCTAATATTATGTGAATCTTAACCACACACGCAAAAAGAGTTCATTTATATTGTGGCCAAGTCATTGTATCCATTCTAGAGTCTATTCCTTCTTTCGAGTTCCAGAGCTTGGTACCATTTTAATATTGTATTGCATCCTGAAACAACTTTTATTCTGGATGTTGATGCAATAAAAAATATTTCATATTTATCTCGTGTACCCATGGTGGAGATGACCTGATGGGAATGACAGATTCTTATTCTGTTTGATGGAAACTTTCCATTGAGTTCCAATTTATAAACTGTGGACCAAAATGTGGGTGGGAGAGGTGAGAGAATGAAATCAAGTGCATGGTGATTAGTAATTATTAAGAACAAGTTGATGTTATTTAACAGAATGAAGGTAGTGTGTCTAACCCAATTCTTCTTTTTTTTTTTTTAACCCAATTCTTAAACTCCAAGTCAAACAAAAAATAGGAAGCTGAGGACAGTAAAGATTTACTTGATGTAGATTTCTTATAAATTGTGTTTTCTTGTTAGACTTAAACTGTCAGTAACTAGATTAAATGCAAGCAAGAGATTATACTAAAAGAAATTAATCAGTGCTTTTAAATATCTGTTCCTTATGATCAGGCACTTGGAGACTGACATTCTAGGTTTGCTGAGTAGAGCTTTGGATGAACTCATCAGAAAGCTGTATATGAAACTGTAACCTACTCACTACACATAAAGTAAGAAGATATTCCATCTTGAATATATCAACTCTTCTGAGTGGCCTTCACTGACATTCCTATAGTGGCCAAGCTCCCTCACTTTTGGTTGCGATAACCTTGATCATTTATTACATTATGGTATTTGCACATTTGCCTGATTCTCCCTCTCCCCGACTGGTTTATCTTGAGCAGGACAAGGACTTTGCTACTTTGGTCCCTTCAGCATTCCTAGCACTTTACGTAATGCCTGATGCTCAAAAAAGTATGTTAAAAAGGTTTGAATATGTATGAAATACACGTGTTCTTTTGGAAGCAGATAAAAGAAGAACACCAAGAAGGCTATGCATGTGTGTAATTAGGATCTTAGAATGTCAGTTGTAATATAAAATATTTCACTCAAATCGAGTGCTTTACATGGAGCATTTTAGTATGCATTGCACAAATAATCTTTTTCAGTGAATCATTTTCAATAAGTACTTTTTCATAGAGCAAATGAAAAGGGAGTGAGAAAGAGGGTTATAGACAAAACATAGTAAAGCTTTATGATTAAAATTTCTGAGATCCTCAAGGTATTATTCCACGACTCAAGAAATAAAGGTCCTAAAATCAATTAAATGAAACCAAGTTCAGTATATTGTATTCAAAACTTAGATTTTTTGAATTTCATATAATGTTTATGTTTTCCAAAAGAATGAATTATTTATGCCTTAGATGTGCTGAAAGTAAGCAACTACAGTGATGAATGGGGAGATTTTCTTAATCACAGAGAGTAGCACATATACTATTTTAAAAGTTTCAGCAAATATGCATAATTTTAGAATAACTTATAATAAATTAAAAACAATGTGAAATTTTGGTATGTGACAAACCTCTAATTCTAGTTAGCTCTAAATACATAGATGGAAATGTTGAGAAAAGCAGAAAGTCAGTTCCACAATAAAAGATTTTAGTTGTTGAAAAGTCTTTCTTCTAGGGGCACTTCAGACAAACTAAAAAAAAAAACAAAGACAAAAACAACAACAAAAAAACCCAATGGATGATTCCAAAAGCTTAAGAACTCACACTTCTTACCAATTGTCTAAGACATTCCACTTCAGCTTACAACTACCATAGCTATCTGACTTCAACAACCAAACAACTAACTCAGACAATTGGCAAAAGACCAAATTCACACAGTCCCAAACCCAAGAATAATGTGTTTTAAAAATTGTGCACAATGTCACTCTAGAATTCTCTCTTTCCCTGAAACCGGCCACTGGAGATATTCTGTTGGTATAGATCCTGATATATTTTCTTACATCTCGGGCTGATTTTGTGGGTGTTTAGAGTGGTCTGGCAGGTATCCAGCTCAATTCAGGGGACCAGTTGAAATAGGGTCCCCTCCTCCTCTGCCATCTTGCTCCTCCCCCAATGTCTAAAATTTTCTCTTTGAGGGAAGACCAAAAAAGAACATGGCATTTAATTTTCTAGCTCTTGCCTTTCTTTAAGCAAAATTATTTAATTTTTTGCAAAAAGGAATGTACATTTGCATGAGTCAAACAACACAAAGTCCCAAAGGTATATAGCAAATTGCTCCCTTCCCTCACAAAGACTTTTGGAGTTGGTTTCCCAGTTTCACCAAGAAATAAATGTGCCTTGTTATTTTCTGTTCCACATCTCGCTCTTTCGAGTTTCTAGGAAGAGGTGTTTATGGAGCAATGTTCATCCTAGAAGTTAAGGGTCAAACAAGGTGGGGGAGGGAGTGTTGATTATTATTATTTTTTTTTCCCCAATGTTGGCCTCCCTATTGTATTCAGTGCTCTTATCTGGCTGCCTGATTGAGAACTTTCTGTATCGTTTCAAATCCTAAAAGGAAAATTCTTCCATTGACCTCGCCCTTTTGCCAGGGGCACCGGTTCTGCTGTAGTTGTCAATGCCAAAGCTCTTCAAAGACTAATCCACACTCATCGCCACTCTGTCTCCACCACCACATACTCACTCCTTGATTCTGTGAAATCTCATTTCTATACCACAACCTCTGCCCCCACCCCACCCCCAACACACACCCCATATACACATTCACACACACAGATTTCAGTGTAATTTCTCTTTCTGGGATCACTATGACCTACAGGTCATCCTAACCAACAGTGTCTGTCCATCAGGCTGGCAGCTCCCCAGACCTCTCCCTCACTCCCTCCAAGCGGTTCCTTCCTTGGGGAGGCTTTTACTGCCCAACCCGGCTTCCTTCTCCTGGCCTCAGGATACTGCTGGCTTCCTTCCCTTTTCATTGATTGCATTCTGTCTTCTTTCCCTTTTTGTTGATTTTAAAGCTCTCTGCCTTTCATTTTATCATTCATTCATTCATTCATTCTTTGCTCTAAAGCCTCTCTTCAGCTATCCCATCCACTATTGCTTCTTTGCAAGATAATACAAAAATCTCTTGTTGGAATCTTATCTCTCTCTCTCTGAAATGCCAGTTATGGCCCCCCCCAGGGCTCCTGGGTACTGTACCTGATTGTCCCACTGCTATCTCAATGTCTACGAACCTCCATTCTATTTCCTAAACCAGTGCTTCTCCGTGGAAGGTGATCTTTTTTTTTTTTTTTTAAAGATTTTATTTATTTATTTGTCAGAGAGAGAGTACACACAAGCAGGCAGAGAGGCAGGCAGAGGCAGCGAGAGAAGCAGGCTCCCTGCTGAGCAAGGAGCCCGATGCGGGACTCGATCCCAGGACCCTGGGATCACGACCCGAGCCGAAGGCAGCGGCCTAACCAACTGAGCCACCCAGGCGTCCCATGGAAGGTGATCTTGATGATGCCCTGCCTCCCCTCTCCATGCACCTGTCCCCAGCATGCCTCCGGGGACCTTTCACAATGTCTGAGGACACTGTCACACTGTGGAGGGGTGCTGCTAGCCTCTAGTGGGTGGAAGCCACAGCTGGTGCTAACCATCCTGCAGCATACAGGAGAGCCCACAGCAAAGACTTGTCTGGCCCCCAATATAAATAGTGTCCAAGCCGAAATGCTGTCCTCATCTACTGACACTTCCCCATTTCTGCACTAAGTCCCTCTAGCAGAATGAGTTGGATTTAATCCTGGGTTGTTGTCCTTCTTCTCTGTTTTCTTCATGCTTCCCACTCCATTTAATAAGCAGAGTTTCACTTAGGTTTTTTCCTTGGAAATTTTTGTCCATTGATCATTTCCTTCATTCCAACTACCACCATCATTGTGTGCATGCACTTGGGCAAAAATGTGTATGTTTCACTGGTCTTAATGGCTCAACTTTCTTTTCCCTCCTGCCCCTACACACTGCTGCTAAATTAAATGTCCTCAAATACTGTTTTGAGGACACCTTTCTGGAACCTCCCTGTTCTAGAATTCTACAACAGTGGGGCTCCTGCTGCCCTTCCTCCTATGCCCTGTGTGAACTTTCCATTCCAGCCAAGTTGGCCTGCTCATGATTCCACTTTTTGTTCTAAATGTCATAACCAGTTAAATAATTCCACGATAGTAGTAGTTCTACTAGAGAGCAAAGTAGTTCATTAGTTAACCATCAATGTAAACTGATTCATCATTTGGAAGTTTCTATCCCAGGCATCTCAGAATATATCTAAGGATTGCGGAGCCAGGGAATCGGTTCTAATGTCTGCCCCTTAGTAGGCTGAGCAAGTTATATGTCACTTACTAATTAGGCCTATTTCCTCGCCAGTAAAATGGGCTAACGAAAATGCTTACCACATAGGGTTGCCACGGAATTTAGAATAGTCCCACCATCTAATAAGCACTACACAATTATTCACCATTACTCCAAAAGAAAAGAGTGCTATAATATTTCCTTTATAAGCCCGTATGCGAAGACCACTACTGATGCATGGTGTCAATAATATCATCGTGCCTACTGGTGTGACAGCAAAGTGACGCACCCTCTAATGCACTAAATTGTTTGCTCAGTTGCTGAGTATTTTCTGGAAACACCATCCACCAGATATTTATGCATATTGTTTTTCTGAGAAGTCCTAAAAGGTTCTGGAAACCTAAAAATGGCTACAAGATGCAAAACCTCAATATACGTGCTATTCCCATGACAGTGAAGTTCTCTGTGTTGTCAGAGTTATCAAGTGTCTGCAGTTCAGTGTTCTACTTGTTCTCTATTAATTAACGTGGGGCTATGATCTACTTGGGGAAACTGTAGAAAGCAATTAAGAGCAAACCAGACCCAAGAATAAAGGACAGGCTCTCTTTCTCCTTTTTATCCTTTCCCAGAGTTTCATGTTTTGCAGTGTAGCTCCCCATGGGTGTATCGGGAGGTGGAGCGATTCGTAAGGAATTTATTTTGAAATTAGAGGGGGTGGGAGAACCTGCATTTCTCCCCTAAACCCTGCGTCTGCCTTTCAGAGTGCTGTTGTCAACCCGTTCTTTCGTCTCCTTCCCCTAGGTGGTCTCTCTCCCCGGAGTGATGGTAGGAGCAGGGAGTGCTGAACAGATGAGACCATGTGGATATGTAGCTACAAGACTTTATTGCCTGGCGTACAAGCTCCAGATAGCCATTTTATTTTGCAACTCGAATTCTTCCCTTTCGCGATCCCCTCTGTGCAATATCCAACTCTCCCCAACTCCTCTCTCAACCACCACCCCCTTAAGTGGAGCTAGTAGAACAAGTGAGGATCTGCCTGTAATTACTGCTTAATTCATTTGCATGTGGATGTTCTCATTATAATGTCGTTAGCATGGGGAGGGAGTCCGGTTGCCAGAGCAACCAGGAGTGGGGCAGGTGCAGTTCAGCCTCAGATGGATTCTCGGCTCCATTTGGTCAAACTCCACCTGTATTCCTGGCTCTTAGCACTCTGGTGGTTGCCAGAATGAAAACATTCCGCAGCTTTACCCTCTTTATTTTGGCTGTGTCTCTGGAATTTCTTGGTAACCTGTACAGTTCAGCCTGGTTTTAGAACTCCCTTTATTTTAACGTGCCACGCGTGGGGACTTCAGGTTCTAGTCTGTGCTCTCCGGTATGGGAGCCATTGGCTACATGTCGCCATTGAGCCCTTGGAACGGGATTAGTAGGAACTGAGGTGCGCTATAGGGTAATATACACAAAGGTCTTCAGAGACTTATTATGAAAAAAAGGAAAAGAGTGTAATTAGCTCAATAAACTTCTGAATTTTGAATACATATTGAAATGGAAATATTTCAGGTATATGGGGGCTAAATAAAAATATTATTGAAGTTCATTTTACCTAGCTCTTCCTATTTTTAAAAGATGGTTACTAGAACATTTAGAATAATAGGTGTGTCCCACATAAATGTTCCCTATCATATTTTTATGGACTGTCCTTGGTGATAGAAACTCCTTTGCAGTCTTCCCACTGATAAGTACTGCTTTCTCAATTTTTAGAGAATTTACAACAGTTGTCAATCAATGCAGAGCTTCCATCCCTAATGCTTTCTGGATTGCCAAGCACTTTACTTATTTTAGCCATCATTTCATAAATACTCTTAGAGGCAAAGGAATTCCATTTTCCCATCAACACAGGAATTTCCCCCTAAGCAATGCTGATGCATGGTTAACACCGGTCGGCTTGAGTCTTTCCTCGTGGGCCACTATTTCACAGAACATCAGATAGAAAAAAAAAAAACAAAAAGAGACAATTGTAAGAAGGTTTTTTTGTTTGTTTGTTTGTTTGTTTCATACTGACAAGAAATCTGTTTCCTTATAAAAGTTACCTGCTGATCTTAGTTCTGCCCTTAGAACAAAATAGAGTAAGGGTCCTCCTCTTCCACATGACAGTCCTCCATGTCCTTGAAGACAGCCGTCATGGTCTGCTAAGCTAAGCTTCTCTTTGTTAAACATTACCCACTCTCCTCAACAATTTCTCACAAGTCATGGCCTCAAGGCTCAACCATCTTTGTTGCCCTCCTCCGGATTTTTGTCATTTGTCAATGTCCCTGTAAATATGTGGAATCCAAAAAGGGACATCCAAGTCCAGATGTGGTGCAGGCCATGTAGAAGACAGTAAGACTGTTACATCCCTTCATCTGGATACAGAGCTTGGGTTATTTAGGCTAAGACCACATTTGTTTTATCATCTTCTCTATTACATGGCGGACTCATGTTGAGCTTTTCATCCACTAACCCTAATAGCTCTTTCTTTACATAAACCGGCATGAGGTCGTAGCTTCTTTATCCCAAATTTACAGAATTGATTTTTTAAAAATCCAAACCTAAAAAAAAAAAAAATCTAAACCTGAGACATGATGTTTATCTCAGTAAAATTTTACTTTGCAAAGGCTTTATTCCACTGTTCTAGTATACCAAGATTATTTAAAATCTGGTTTCTGCTCAGTAAATTAGTTGTTCTTCTCAGTCGTGTACCAGAGACATGATAAGCTTGCTTTGAATTTCACCTTAATCACTGATGAATGTGTTGAACGGGACAGAGCCATCTTGTACATTATGACATGAGAAATCTTATTAACTGTCCTTCTGAAATTCAGATATACTGTGGTGTTATGTGATCAAACTATTCCATCAGAAAAGAAGAGCTGTCAACATGATTTACTTGTGCGCCTACTATGTGCCAGATATTTTCTAGGCACTGAAGTATGACTTGAGTTTAGTGAAACAATTCTTCTGCCTAATGATTGCCTCTTCCATTACTTTATGTTCCCAAACTATATTTTTAACAATTTGTTAGCACTGTTATGACATTTACCCAGATATCATTGTTAATTTGACTGGTTTATAACTTCTGGAGTCCAACCTTTTCGGTTTGTAAATAACAGAACGTTATTTGTCGCTTGCCACTTTTTTTCATATCCCATTCATTCACAGTGTGTCCTCAAGATTGTCAACCACGACTCTGCAGTCATACCTGTAAGTTATTTTATTTTCCGGCGAAAGAACTGAATGGTACTTGGAAAGTTATAGTTACTTAAGTTGCTCTCTCTTCTCCTCTCTTCCCCCATTCTGGGGAAACTGTATCTGCATTCATTATCACTGTGACCTACCATCTAACACAGGGCTTAATTGTTGACTGCTTAAATTTTCAAACTTTTTTCCTTCCTGTTCCATTTTAAAAACCTATCTCTTCATTTCAGTGAAAAAGAAGGAAAATTAAGCTAAATAGATTGTCTTCTTTTTTATTATTAATATTAAAGCATCTTTTCCCAGGTATGATCAACCGATCAGTCCTTTATCCATTTTACAAAGGTGAAAGGTACCCTTCTTTTTTTTTTTTAATCTTTATGCGTAATTTTCATGAAGATGATGACCCTAGATTCCAGGAGGCTCTCTTGCTTTCTATATCTGGGTTTATTACTGGATCGTTTGGAGATTTTGTATACCTGTTTCCCCCTTTTGTACTATGTTGCTAACTTACAAAGTTGTGAAAACATAGCCAACTAAAATGAGTATACCTGTTTCCCCCTTTTGTACTATGTTGCTAACTTACAAAGTTGTGAAAACATAGCCAACTAAAATGAACAATTTATAAAAATTGTCATCAGATTTCTACAGAAACAATCAGTTGAATTTCCAATGTAGGACTGATCTTTTTTTTTTTTTTTTTTTTGGTAGCTTCTGCAGAAGCATATAATCTCTAGGCAGTAACACATTTTATTGAATGGACCAATAAAATATTATTAAACAAATTATTTGTTTAATTCCAAGCTCAATGTTTATGCCATCACCTATATTTTATATATGGACATGCCAGAGTGGTTGGCAATAGCTCTATGGTGATAAGGGTCTAGTGTCTTACATGGAGCTCTTTTGTTTAGCGATGCTAGGAAGTCCCAGAGGAAAAGTTCTCAATCCCTGCTTTTGAAGAAGAGAATTGATAAACTGTTACTATCTATGTTTCCAAAATGTAAATGATATGTAATTGGATGAATCATGAAAGTTACCATAACCTATGAGTTTAGGGTTCTGCATTTATAAATGTTACATCCACACTTACATTATATCTACTCATGTAATGAGAAGGCAAACTGTGAAAGAGTAATTTGGCTAATTCAGTCAAAATTATCATGTCAATCATTTGGGTATTTTAGAAGAAAGTTTTAAGTGCCCAAATTATGGAAATAATTACTTTATTTCTCCATTCCCTTTTACTTTGTGCATATGATGAGATAATCTGATAGTCTATTTTTTTTTTTTTATTCTTAGAAAAAGACAGCGTTTAAAATTGGGAACCACCCAATATAATCACTGAAAACCTTGCACAATTTTGCATCTGGCTTCTTTTGATAAATATTATCTTCTCATTTTTGTAGCAATTTTTCAAAAACAAAGAGCGTCTTTTTCCAAAATTATTTGTCAGTATAATGCAAATTAAAAATTAAAGCATAAGATTGTAGCTTCTTTCCTTACAACTTGGCAAAAACTGCCTTGAATTGAATTGGATTATATTGGTTTACTTAACTCAGTTAAAATCAGTAAACATAAAAGAAAGTGGATACTGATGTTAATTTTATTCATGTCTCAGATTTACAATAACCTCAAATTATTTTGTTTGATTTGTTTCTCCACCAATAATTTAGTTTAATTTATCACTATACACAATCTGAATAGGTTATCAAAGTATTGAAATTTATAATTCTTTCAGGAAACCTGTGATTCTGAGAGTGTCCTCATTTTTGCACCCAATGAAAGATTTTGTACAACCTGCAAGAAAATTTTCTAACCAAAAGATAGCAGTGGATTGACTAATTAAAAATGCATCCATCTGTTGGCTTGCTTGTTGCCTTGCTTTTTGAAACATGCAGATCTAAGTGGGTTGTTTTATTTATGAAGACCCTCTAACTGTAAGAGTTATGAATTCATAAGCTTGCATTCACAAACACAATAAAGGTTAACATGATAACAGAAGTTAACTATATGGAGCATTTCATGTATTTCTCTCAGATGGTTGAATTTTGAAATACGTGATTTTGAAGACCAGAGCTTTTTTTATGGGTAAAATACAAAATAGGTTTTAACTAGTCTCCTTATTGAATTTTTACAGAGAATAAAAGGATTTACACCCAGAAACATCAAGTTGCATGTAACCCACTTGATGTTTGCTTTGTTTATGAATAGCTGGTAATTATTTTGAAGTTATTAAATATGAAGCTTTATTCTTCCCCAAGGAAAAAGTGTGAAAGTTGCTAGATCTAGGATTATATTATTTTAGAGTTTAAAGGAACCAGCATGGTGATCTAGTTTGGAAACTGAGGCTTCCAGAGAGACAATACTTACCCAACATCAAACAATCCAGGACTCTTGCTTTCTAATTCCACATTCCATTCATTGTTTGACATATGTTTGTAGCCCCCTGAGCTAAATGTTTGATTTCCATGCTCTGTTTTGTTATATTATAAACAGATCCCATACTCCACTAATTAAGATTTGGTAATCTGTGTTTGAGAGAGAGCACTTTTGACTGATAGCCATGTTTTGACGTAAATTTCAGGTAGAGGAAAAAAGTCATGGCTCACACTTTGTGAGAGTCATGCAAAAAAAAAAAAAAAACCCAGTTTGCACACATGCAACCACATATTGCAACAGATGAAGCCTAACATATAAATTATCTTAATATAAAAATGGATTAATCTCTGCAAGAGATGGTCCACAGGAGGAAGACAATTCATGGAGGAGTCACAGTGAGTCCAGTTCTGAACTTAAGACTGATAACCAATCGAAATAGTAATGGTTGGCAGAGAAGTACTTGTGAGGCTCTTTAAAAACATCTAGATGAAAAAAAAAATCTAGACAATTAAATTGAATTATAAAATTCAAAAATACAGTGAAATTTTAAAAAATGGCTTGAAAAAAATCTAGACAATTAAATTGAATTATAAAATTCAAAAATACAGTGAAATTTTAAAAAATGGCTTACCACAGTTATCTAGCAGCTCACTCACAGAACACCAAGTTAACGTACTATACTTTTAACAATTTTAACAACTTAACAACAAACAGTTATTCTGTGCCAGGCACTCTGTTTATGGTAGTATGCAGAATATCTCACTTAATCCCTGTAAAAGTCCTGAAACAAGCACTGTTATTAGCTCCATTTTACAGATGAAGAGACTGAGACTCTCAGTAGGGCATGCATTTCTCTCTTAGAATGTGATAAATGTAGAGAGAATGATTGTGTTTGAGATAGAGAACAGAAAATATGAGAAATGATCTGGTGCTGAATGCCAGAGGGACAGGTAGTGTCCTTTAAGTAAATGGCACCATTTCCTGCTTTAGCTAGAAAGTGCATAATTTAAATTTGTGTCTCAATGAAGTTAGAAGTCACACACCACCCATCAGTCAAGGTTACTCTCAAATGGTCAAAACCTTGCATGTTAAATCTGTATAATGGGTCTACTATGCTATACCATGAAGAAATATATTTTGTTCAATGCTTAATTCTGACAATAGTTTCAGTAGGTCAACAAATTCTGAGTAATCTTTGATCCCTGAAAAAAAAAGAGGAAATAAGGGGAAATGACTTTAAAGTAATCGTTTCTCTAAAGCTCATTTTAATCACCAATTTGAACTTTCTAAGCCATCTAACTTTTAAGCGCCCTTGCTAACAACTAGCAAACTATTTGTGCTTGTTTGGGGTTTTATTCCTCTCTTTGTTGGGAGCAGTCAAATAATCAGCTAACAAAAAAGCCAATGTCAGTGGTTTTGGGGGACAATCTTCAAGCTCCTGAAATCACAAGTTGACTGTGGAGACAATGGGGAATGTAATTAGATACTCTGTTTACAGAAGTGGGCACATTTGTCCAATATGGTACAACATAAGGCCATTCATTTGGGTTTGGCAGCAAGCAAGTAATTGTGTGAAAATCTACATCTCTTCCCCAAATGGCTGCGACGAATGGGCCTCATAAGGAGAGTCAATGCAAATCTTATGTGGTCCCAAAGAAGTAAACCTTCAAAAGTTTCAGGAAAATTTTTACCATCAGCTGGTTCAATTTTATCTCATAAATTAATTGCACCCTGATTTAGTTATGAGTACACAAACAGGGAAATCACCTCTCAATGCACAGTATTACTACCTACTGAAATTAATTTTTATGGTTATTATTTCCAAATTAAATACACTGAACAGAAAAGGAAAAATGTATGTTTTCTTTGGTGAAAAAGGAATTAAGGAGAAATTCAATATTAGAGACTTAAAAGAGAAAATCAATAACTTATTTTGAGGTTTAAAGAGGTGATTTTATACAGATGCCAATTTTTCAGGAGTTTATCTTTTTTTCTTTAACACTCAACCATCCTTTCCCCACTTCCCCATATAAATTGCTTTTATTTTGAGTTAGAAGGTGAGATGGTATTACATGAAGGTATATTCTTTAGGGATAATGAACTTTAGCAGCATACCAAAAGTATTTCTGGGTTTGTGCGAGTTTATGCCTGAAGGTGTGCATATATGTGTGTAATATTTGTACAGATAGTTCCCAGATACACTTTGTATCAAAATATACCAAATCAACCCACACTGAATTCTAAAGAGCAATATTATTTTGGCATTATCTTACTAGGAAGACAATTTACTAAAAGCTTTCTTTCTGTCTACACCACCTGTAATTTATTGGGGGTTCTCGGAGCTTTAAAATATTAATTCCCAGTATTACTTCATTTGTTCTCACCAATTTCATCATTTTGAAAATTAATCAACTGTCAAAAAAGTTGAACTCTAAGTGTTATTAGATTTAAATTATGCATGTGTATTTTATCAGAACATGAGGTACCAAACATACTACAGAATTATGTACAGGTAAATTATCTTTGAAAAAGATCTATATAAATTGAGAATAATCAATAATAGGGCTTTAGTTTTAAAAGTTAAAGGTGCTATCTTTGCTGCTCTTCAGGTGTGTGTGTGCACACATAATTTCCCAGAATTCTTTACATTTAAACTTGTTCAATTTTTATCCTACGTGCCAGAAGAAGCACTGTTTTTTGAAGACTAACTATATTCAGACAAAAAAAAAATCACAAAATTATTTTCTTAGTAATTATTAGTTTTACACCCAACAGGTTTAAGGCACTGGCAAATCAAACATTTGCCGAACATTCCCCATGGATTTGCCAAGCATCTGTGTTAACATCCCAAATAAACTCCAGTGTTATAAAGTTATTTACCCAGGTTTATTGGTTATACTATTGCCCCTGAACAACTTCCACTTGCCTTTTGCCTGGTAGAAGAGAAACCCAATTGTTAGAAGCAACGATGCTCCCAGATGGCAAAACAATTTATATATGAGACAATAAATGATAATATTCAAATTTATATCATTCACACTTTTTCCCTTTATATTTTCTTACCTCCAATAAAACAAAAATAAAAATCAGAACATAGTAAACCTGGAATATACCTAATACTAAAGTACAACACGTTATGACGGTAAAATGTGTAAAATCTTTGGGTGACATGTACCTCAGTTGAAACACAGACAACTATATTTCATTTCCCGAGACAAGGTGAAAATTAATCTGTTTATTTTTAGAGAACATCAGGGCTCCGAGTGATTTTAACATAAACCTGGAACATTTTGTCTAAAGATCCTGCAATTTTAGCGGATCAGGAAAATTATGTCAAATTTGAGAGACTCTTATAATCAGAATGCAGAAGGCACCAAATAAAAACAAGGTAATTAACATAAGGCCTACAACTTAATTCAGGGTGTCTTTCTAGAGATCCAAGTTTTCATTTATGCTGATGCCCCTATCTGACTTTTCGGGAAGTAATCTACTGTACAAACAGAAAGGTCTCCACGGTGTGGGTTCATATTATCAGATGCAACCTCTTTCCGATATTATGACATTAAATCGCGCAGGATGCAAGCCCCACAGAGTCAGAAGCAGAACATCCCTCTAGTTACTCTCCTATTAGCAAAAACAAATATTTCCAGGCCATTTTGATGAAGAGATGTTAGTACTTACAAGTCGGCTTAGGATCAGTCAGTCCAGGAAAGGGGAAGCTAGACACATCTGATCACTCACACTAGGAGAGAAACCCGTCTATTCTTGGATTCCAAACCCCGGATAAAATTCAGCATGGGTGCTTTATTCTTTGCATTCACAAGCCTTGGAATGCTGACCTCCCGGGGTGATTTTCCATCACATTGATGCTGATGCTACAGATGTGGGGGTTTGGTATATATGTTTGCATTTTTGCATGTGTTTGAGAAAGCAGTTTCTGAAGGGCTCTGGACCCAAACTCCCCCACCAGTACCCTCCCACCCCCAGCTTTCCAAGAAGAATTGGCCATATCCCCCCTACCCTTTTCCATCTAAATGCGGTGCTGGGCCTCAGGAGGCCTTGGTACACAAAGCTTCTCTCCAAGGCTGTCACTTGACTGACAGTAAGAAGGTTGCAGAAAGATGGACAGCTGGGTGTAGGTGGACACGGAAAAAAAAAAACAGAGAGCCGAGCTGATTCAGTCAGAACAGAGCAAGAGGAAGGTTCTAAATCACAGTCATGTCCAGACTTACAAGGCTTTAGGATCTCTAAAACCAGCTAATCTTAATTTTAATCGAAGCCAGGTTTTTAAAAAACAACACCCAGGTTTATAAGCAAATCTGCAACACATAAATACATATCGTGAAGTGCACAGAGTATATTGCTAAAGACAGATATAAGTGGAAAGACCCAAAGCATCCTAAATTTTCTTATTACCTCTGCAGGGATGTCTGCATTGCGAATTAAGTTTTTGCGAGTCACTTAACCGGGTGGCCTGCTAAGCAGTATGGGTACAAGTAGGCATTTATCAAAGTGTTTCAAATGATAACAATCCGACTGAAAACTATAAAAGTTTCAGATGAGACCATAATGAGACACACAGAGGAAATGGGGCCCACCTTTACTGAGCTGCAGTCAACTGACCATTTCATGGAAAAGACTTGATTAATATCCTGCCAATGTTCAACTACCTCTGACAGGTGTCTAGTTACATAAATAGGCAGGTTGAAGTTGCAGCGATGGGACTTCACTCTAAAACTTAGTGTATGTTGGAATCTCTCTCATAATCACCTGTGCATGTTTTGATTCAAATTTGTTTTAATTCAGAGCTGCAAGAGAGAAAGCTGACATACTTAAAAGTGATGACATATTTAAAAATGACAATATATATAAATTATCCCACACATTAATCCTGAACATCAGAGTGAAGCATCAGGTCTCAGGAGATAAGCCCTGTGGTATTTGCAATGTACTAGTATTCTCTACGGAAGGATGATTTATTCCAAATTGGCACCAACTCCACCCCCAATCCAGCTAGAGACGGTTAAGGGGTGCTGTTCTCAGAAGGCTACTTGCACCAGTTTAAATAATAAATCTCATGGAAATACCATTATCTGTATTTTCTTGCCTAATTTTTAACTCTTTCTCTCATTATTCAGAAAAAAAAAAAGCAGGGGATGCATACATATAGAATTTAATAAGAGGAAAAACAAGAGGTCGAATTGATAGACTTTAAATGTCGCTTTGGGTCAAACGACCCATTACTAACCGAATTCTTTTGTTACAAACTGAATTCTTTTACGCCCTCCTTCAGATAACTCATTGTTTGCCTGAACTCATACCAGTTTATTTGTGCACGTAGTGAAGGTCTAAGAAAAAAGTGATTCTACATATAAGTTAGTGGAAGATAATATATGCTTTCCTCCATCGCATACAACCTGATGCATACACTCCTGGGCTAACACTTATTTTATAGAAATTCTTCATTGTTTTTCCACATCATAGATCCAGAATGCCCCCCCCCCATAATGCTAGTTCTAACTAACCCATGTTCATGAATCTCACTTTTGTATTTCTTTACAGAGGGATTTTATTCATGTTCCATTGATTTCAATAAGATTTCATTAACTTACAAAGGAGCTCAAGTAGTATGTGATGAAGGAAAGAGCGTCCACTATGTTTCTTGGGGTTTTACTGAGTTTCCTCTTAGCCCCTTTGAACAGAGTCAAGAGACGTCATCTGCTGCAGGGAAAATGCTTTTCCTATTTACTATGTTGCATAAATGCTTAGGCTACAGAAATAATATATAAATATAATTTCCAAAGTAACATTTCCTCTGTAGATACACTTAAAAGTTTCCATTATCTAAACAAGCATTTACAGGATTTATGTTGTACAAAAGGAAATACATTATCTGTAATTTTAGACATTGTTAGGATATTCGGAGATCTTTTGAAATTACAAAACAAGTGTTTGGGACATAAATACTTGGTAAACGCTCTAGACTATGATGGGGAAAAGGAAAGTTAGGTTTCCAAACTTACATTCTCATTATGTAGTAAATCATAAAGTGTGTTCACGGTTATGTTCTTTTTCTTACAGCATGTCATTGTGATTCCACATTATTTTTCAGGGGAAAAAAGTGGCATCTTGCAGTTCTTCCATAAATTGGTTCTCTAACCAGATAATTATTTCTCTTTTAAAAATAGCTTTAAAAGGGTGGCTCAGTGGGTTAAGCCTCTGCCTTCGGCTCGGGTCATGATCTCGGGGTCCTGGGATCAAGCCCCGCATCGGGCTCTCTGCTCGGCGGGGAGCCTGTGTCCCCCTCTCTCTCTGCCTGCCTCTCCGCGTACTTGTGATCTCTGTCTGTCAAATAAATAAAAAAATATTTAAAAAAATAGCTTAAAAAAGTTCCAGTTTATGTTATTCATATATATATCATCATTAGTTTTTCATTATAAAACAACTATAATTCCCGAAGTTTTTTAATGATCATAAATCAGTATAGCTATTAACTATTAAAGTATTTAATCGCTGTAACTTGAAGCCTTATGTTGGTATTTTGAGTTAGAGCAAGTGAATGGCATTTTATAGGTGTCTTATTGAGTTCCAATTAAACAGCATTTTCTTTCACACTGCTGAAATAAAATAGTTTCGATGTTTAACTCATGTTCCCAGTGCAGCCAAAAACCAGATGCAAATGACCTCCTCCAAATTCTCCTGAAGGAAGTTTCGCTGTCTCTATACAATGTTTAGTTCTTGGGGTCTAGAGTTGCCCCACGACTGAACCGAGTGTCTTCCTCTCTCTCCACCTCCCTCTTGGGGGTCCTGGGGATGACAGAATGCTCCTGATGGTTTCTGCTCAGCCCCCACATCCCTGGGGGGTAGGTGTCATGCATGGTCAGGGCTGAGAAGAAACTCCTGACACATTAAACATGTGGTGTTTGGTATACAGTGGGGGCTTGACAAATGTTCACTAGAACGGAATTAAAATTTGGGCACAAGGCTAAAGTTTCTGAAAAGCCTCTTCTTCCTGGAGAACTCTTTGTCCCTTTCCATCTCAGTGACTCGGGAAGGCTTTTTCCCTGTGTCTTGCCATCACACTTCTGTCTCTTGAGGACCTGAGCTCTATGGACATTTTTCCCACTCAGTTGTCAAGGGCTAACAAGAGTCCTGCTTCTTATTTGCATCAGAAATAGCATCAAAGCCTTGACATCAAAGGATGAAATGTCCGAAAGGGTTTTCTGGAAGCTTTAGGAGGCTCACCAAACGTTGTTCAGGTTCTATTTCAGGTGGTGGCTTAGGGTCTGGAGCGTCTTCCACACCAAGGTGTCTACGTCATTTGACAGAGCTTTGGTTCTTCCCAATCACCAATATTTTGATTTAGTTGTGGGATTTGGGGTTCTCTGCACCTTGTTTTACTTAATTGTTTTTGAAACTATTACACTTGGAGGTAAGTACTACCTCTAGGTTCAAATCCCACTGTACCATTGAGGAATGTGAGTTGAGGGTGAATTGTAACAAATCAACAATGAAGGAAGGGAAGAATTTAGAATTTATTTCCCTCCCTACTCTAGGAGTCGGTGATATAAAACATCCTCCTCTCATGGAGCACAAGACATAAATCACAGTGCCCAGTTTCCTCTTGGAAAGGAAGCTTCAAGCTGAACACATGATTTCTCACTTAATAACATTAAGTTATTGATATTAAATTGGTGATACTACATGATTAACATTAAGTGATTAACTGTTAAATAGTTATTAGTGAAATGTTATTTGAGAGTAATAACTACCTACCACGTGCCAGGCACTATACTAGATGTTTTACAAAATTCATTCAAGTTTTAGAAGAATCACATAACTACCATTCGCACATGAGGAAATTGTATCTCAGAGAGGTTAAGTAACTTACCCGCAGACACACAGCTAGTAAAAGACCAGCTGGATGTCTGTCTTGAAATCCCTGCTCTTGGCAATGGTAGAGTCCTTGCTATACTATTGGGGTTTCCATTTCATTGATAACAAGACTTAAGCCCAGAGAAGCCCAGTTAAAAGCGCTCAAAAAATCTAGCAGAGTGTTCAGTAAAAGGCAGAGTAGTTTCATCCTCTTGCTGTTACACTGTCTCTGGTCTTTCAAGAATTCAGTCATTGCTTACTTGCCCTCTGGTCAAAGGCCCTTTTCTCATCACTTTGGTGAAACTGGCCCTCCACTGAGAGGGAGAAATGCTGGGGTATTTGGCACTGTTTTAAAGTTAGATAGACCTCTGAAAATCAACCTTAATTCAACTTTGCATTTAAGATGTCTTTGGAAGCCCAAGTCTTTGTGGTAGGCACTGTATGCAGAGGAAAAAAAAAATCCAAATTTTTGAGATATTCGATTACTATATTCATTAAGCTTATAATCACATATATTTTGACACATCTCTTAATGGATTCAAAATAGTTTCAAATTCTCACAGCATTTAGGGTGTTTTACTCTGGAGTCAAGCTAATTTATTTTCTTTCTTTTTTTTTTTTTTTTTAAGATTTTATTTATTTGACAGAGAGAGAGACAGTGAGAGAGGGAACACAAGCAAGGGAGTCGGAGAGGTAGAAGCTGGCTTCCCACTGAGCAAGGAGCTCCCCAGAACCCTGGGATCAGGACCTGAGCGGAAGGCAGATGCTTAACTTACTGAGCCATGCTAATTTATTTTCAAAGAAGGTGGTTTTAGGTACTTTCTGAGATTATGGTATTCTATTGTATGCTTATGACACCAGTGAGTTATCAATGTGTTGTAAATTCTCTCAAATGCTTGAAAATTCTTAGGTGTTTTCCATTAAATTGGCCTGGGGGGGGGGTAGGGGTAATGGGGGGGTAGGGCTGTGGGAAGTTCCACACTGCTAATGGACTGGGCCACAGTCTTTTTTTTTTTTTTTTTTTTCACTTCTGCCCTATTTTGGAAAGGAACCTTGCCTAGGTTGGAGGACTTTTCCTCTAGGTAGTCGCAGTGGACAGAATTTTCAGTAGTTCATTTCTGATATTCATCTCAGAAATTCTTTAGAGAGGAAGTTATAGTTCAGTTTTTCAAGTTCACATTTCTTGCCTTTTGGTTCTCCAGGTTATTGGGTTGCTTTGGGGTCTGAAAAAGGAAAAATAGGAAACAAAAGGGGGAGTCACTCAAAGTACCCTAGCAAATGAAGCCTTGCTTTCAGGCAGCTGTGGATGCAAAGGCTTTAATATTCAGCATGCATATCCCAGGAGAGGAAACATGGTACATGTTCTAGAAATTTCACTGTTTTTAAGGAGGCGGGCAGTCATTTTCCCATTCCACCACATACAACTCAAAACTCGTGCAGGGAGGCAAGCTGCACCTATTGTTTAAAAACATTTTAGACAGAATTCAAATTGCTCTTTCCTTTTTCCAGCGTTGCGCCAAATGACAGGGACCGATATTTCATCTCCTTTTCCTATAAATCTCAGGCAGACACACGAAAGAAGGTTGAAGCGAATCCCTTAAAGGGACTTCGTGCAGTTACTTAAATAATTGATACATACACTTACCTATAAATCCCCCCGTGCGCATTTCCCCCCTTTTTACTTGTGTGGGAACAGTAGCTACAGTAACCGAAATCCACCTCCTCAGACTGTGACATTTCAGGCGGTCTTTGACCACGAAGCCAAAATACTTGGGGCCCCGCACAAGCTGCCCCGCAGAGGCCGCCGAGTCACGCAGCTCCTGCACACAGCCTCGCCAAGCGCGCTCAAATAAAAGTTGCCCGGTTCTGAGTTCGCAAGGGTGGAGGCGGCTCTCCAGCCACGGAGGAGGCAGGACGGATTGCGCGGGCCCAGGACCCGAAGCGGTGGCCGCGATCCGCTCTCTCCTCCACAGCGCCCTACCCCCCTCCTGTTCGATCTAGGATTCTTTTTGTTTGTTTGTTTATTTTCCACGGACAGTAGCTACTCAGGCAGCCCTGGGAATGTTGACTGTGAGTTTCTCCTTGAGACGCGCTCTGATTCCATTTTCCGTAACCCAGCTAGCGAGAAACACGTCTCCCGGGTCCTCTGCACCAACGCTCGCCACCGCTCGCCACCACATCGCAGGAGTGGCCAGCGAGCGCGGGTCGTGGGAGGGCGGATGAAAAGATGCCCCGCGGACACAGCACCGCTCTGCGGGTAGCGGGTTGCAGCCTTTGTCCGCTCGCCCTTCCGCAGGGGCCACGCACTCCCGCATCTGGCCGGCAGGTGGCGCGGTTGCCTCACGATGAGTTGCTGCCGGAGCGGGAAAGGCGCCTCCACCTCCCCGCGGTCGCCCACCCGCTGGGACCCTGGCACCGGAGAAAAACCCCGTCCTACCCAGGAGGGAGACAGAGGAGGGGCGGCCTCGGTGTGGGGGTGGGGGTGGGGGTGGAGGAGGAGGCCAAGTCAGGAATCGGGCCCCTTTAAACGTCGGAAGAAACGCTCCGAGTCGCGTCGGGGGTCGGTCCCGGGGCCGCCCGCAGCGCTACAGTCGCCCGGCGGCGCTCAGGTGGCTGCTCCCGCAGCCGGGACATCTGGGGACAGACCAAGGCCCACTGGGGCCTACGTCCCCGGAGGTTGACATTGACACTCTCGGCTCCTGGGTGGGGGCAGCTGCGTGGATTCCCGCCGCTTCTGCCGTCCGCCACCGCGCCCGGGGCGGGAGAGAGGTCCCCAGCAGCGCTCGGGAGCCGTCGGAGCGCGGAGCTGCAGCAGTCGCGCCGGGCAGCCTCAGAGTCCCCGCCTGCGGGGTCTGGGCAGCAGCAGGTACCCCCGCTCCCACCTTACGCCCTTCGCTTCTGCCCCGGCGCCCGGGATTGACCAGGCCTGGTTCCCGGGACGACCCCCGGGGAGCACGCAGCCGGTTCCCTGCAGCTCAGGCCGGACTTCTCCGGGCGTCGTGTCGCGATGGGAAGTACTGTCCCGGGGCCGGGAAGAGACGCGCTGCCTGAACGCGAGGTGCAACCAGAGGGCTCTTCTCCGTGGCTAGAAAGTCCCTGGTTCCGTCTCTGGAGACGGTGACTGTGCCTTGCCTCCCGCCGGGAGCTGCCCTGGACTTTGGGGACCGATTAGGTCCCTGCTTTCCAGCCAGCTGGGGAGCCGGGGAAGAAAGACATAATCAAACCACAGGACTCCCCCGAAGAGCATTTCATTTGGAGATGCGCCATAAAGACACCAACAGGGCAAGGTAGCAGAGGGTGGCAGAGGCGGTGCGCCAGCCCCTGCGCGAGCCGCGAACGCTTCGACCCTCAGAAAAGAGCAACAGCAGAGATGCAGGTCAACTTTATACTTATTTTATTGCAGTAAAAGAACCTTTTCCTCCATCTCAAAACGCTCGTGGCGGGGGGGGGGGCGGGGGGAGGGGAGAGGGGGTTGCCAGTCTTCCTCGGATGCCCCCCAGTCGATTTCGGTCTTCGAAGCTCCTTCCGCTGCCCAAGGGCTGGACCCCTGAAGTGAGGACCGGAGACCACGCAGTCTCCCTCCGGCGGGGGCGGGAACCCGGCAGAGCTGGGTCTCAGAGGCCCCGGGAGACCGCGCGCCCTGCCGAGCCCTGAGGGGGCGGGGCCTTAGGGCGGGCTATGCTCAGTAGGGCGGGGCTGGGGCGTCCCGTCTGCGCCACTATTGGCCACGGACCTCGGACTGGCGGGTGAACGTCACGGGCTGGGCCCACCCCCTTGGCAATGTCTTCAGCCTGCTGCACTTCTAACTTAAGCATTTATTCCACTGGGATAGAAGCGGTAGGAGCAGCGTTGGCACCGGCGAACCATGGCTGGGATTTTCTCTTTCGTCCTCTTTTCGTTTCTCTTTGGGATTTGCGACGCTGTCACCGGTTCCAGGGTGTACCCCGCGAATGAAGGTAAGAGCGAGGTGGTCCTTCTGCGGTCCCGGGCAGAGAGGTGGATCTGCGGGTGAATGGGCCCCGGGAGCGCGAGGCCGGAGGATATGAGGGGATCCCGGCGTGAGCGGTGCGCCCCGACTCCGGAGAAGGGGGCCGGGACGAGGGGATCCGCGAAGGGGAGTGGGAAAGCTGCCGGGCAGCCTTCCCCGGGCGGTGATCGTGCATTCGGCTTGGCTACCCAAGTTTGTAGCGAAAGGACAAAGTTTAGTAGCATCCGCTGGCGAGCCCAGCTCCAGGCGCCCCAGGGGATACACGAGATCCAACACCAGGATTTAAAAAAAAAAAAAAAATTATTTGGATTTAGCGCTCCCTACCACTGCTCCCAACCCGGCTCGGGTCAAGGGGGGAACGAAAGCCTGGAGCTAAGTGAGTGCTTGGTGCTCCCGGGTTCCTGCGAAAGCCTTGGACCTCAGGTTTCTGCGAAGTTTGTCGAGCCCTGGGCTTCCCGGGACCGGGCTGCGGGGCTTCAGCTGCGCAGCGGTCGTGGCGCCGCTCGCAGGTCGCCAGTGACCTGGTTTCTGTAGCACCCGGCGTCAGACACCTTCTCCCCGCTGGGCCGCGCGCTCCGGGTGTGCAATCGCTGGCCTACGGGGCCCCACTCTTTTCAGATCACCCCTCAGACCTGGGGACCCGCTGGCAAGTTAAGCGTAGTAGTTTTTGCTTTTTGCTCCCAGAACTATTCACCGGGTTAGTTTGGATGGAACGCGCTGGACCCGTCTGGACGCGCTGTTTTCTGCGCGTCTCTTCGGACGTGTTAGAAAGATTGTGTGCGTTTCTGTGTATAGGGGAGGTGGGTGTTGATCATTTCGTTTCTGATGGCCTCAGAGAAAGGCGAATCGAATGTATGTGTGTGCGTGTGTGTCAGCGTGAGTCTGTGTGTGTACGCGCTCGCGCGTGTGTGGGTGCGCGGGTGCCTGCGTGGACGCGGACGATTGTGTGCCTCTGCGTGAGTGCCCTGATTGTGTTGTGACTGTGTTCGGTGCTGCTTGTGCTCGAATCAGTGTGCATCTAGCATTGCACCCCGTCTCGTCGACTCTTTCACAGCACCCTCCTCCACCCCCCCTCCCCCGGCCTCCCGCATCCGTCTATCCAACCATCCATCTATGCAGGCGTCCATCTCCAGAATCCGTCCATGCATCCCTGCGCAATCTATCATTTTCCCTGTTCCGAAGGAGGGAGCCAAAAACCAACTTAGCCTTGGCTGGGCAGCCGGTACCCAGAGCTCGCCAGACGGAGGCTGGGAGATACTCACACACCTGCCGGCAGACACTGTTTGGGAGGAAAGGGGCGCTCTCCTACCCTCTCGATCCCTTTCTCCTAACTGGCTTCTGGTGCCATCTCGGTCGCTGCGGTCCCTCGGTCCCCAGGGTCATTCCTTTTAGTAGAATCATGGATCTCGATTTCTCGTGACTACTTCGTACACTTGTTAGGATGTCCCCCAAGACTTCTCTGGCATCGGACGTAAAGGAGATTTTCTTTTCTTTTTCTCTTTGTTTTTTTTTCGTCCTCCCGTTTCTTGCCTTTTCTTTTGGAAGGAAAACTTGGGAGCGCTAGACAAAAACAGTGTTGATGGAGCTGTAGGCTGATGTAGAACGAAGGGGGGGGGTTGTCTCCCCCCTCCGGCCCCTCCTCCCCCCTAAAAATTAATTCATTTTGTTGCTTTTTATTCCCCTCACGTTTCCTTTTCTCCCTTTTACCCTCCCTTTCTACTCCCTCCCTTTTTTTGTAAATTGGGTCTTATTGTTCCCTTTGTGTCCCTAATCCACCTTACATAAATCCAAATGGATGTAGCAGGCTTTTCTCTAGGGACCAAGAAGAGGGAACTTGGGGAGGGGGGTGCAACCCAGGCAGGAGCGACCTAGGGAAGGCTCTGTATTTTAAAATAATTAAGAGACCCTAGGAATTCAGGCTTCTAGGGAAAATCAGGAGAAAGCGGCTGTTTTTAACTCCTTTGACTTGGAGATGAAATGAGGGAAGGTGGGCAGAATTCAGGGGCCTAGTGGTGAGATGGAGAATCGGAGTGCCCAGGAGCAAGGATGAGGGCTCCCCATTCCCACCCCTCCCCCAGCCTAAAGAACCAGCCTCACTGATCAAATTAATAACCCAGTGGTTCCTTTGAGATGGGCCTTTCGACCCCCAGGCCTGTGGATCTCGGTGGGAAAGGGAATGTGGAGAGGTTAGGAATCCATTGTGTCCTTTTCAGTGTCCCCGGTGCCTAGGACCGTTCCAGCCTGGGTGGGGGACATCAGCTCTATAGCCCTCTTCCCTATTCTCTGAGCTTTGACATGCATGCTTGGGTGCAAGACAAACACTAAATCTATTAGGCAGCACTCCTTCACCTAAAATTCAAACCAGTGATTTCCTCTTAGGCCAAGGTTGAGTCCCTGGCTGTCCTCTACAAGACCTGGGAAGAGAATAGTCCAGTGTGTTGGCATTCTAAATTCTACAGGTCTGCCATTACCCCTTTCTGAAACTTGGATATTAAAACAAAACAAAACAAAAAGCCATGAATACCCCATCCAGGGCCTCTTTATTTGGTGGGGCAGGGAAAAAAGAAATTGTAGAGGAGAGAGCCTTTTCATGACCCTTTGAGTACTTTCTGTTAGAATTCACTTGTGGTTCTGTCACCATGATGATGAGTTATGTGGTCATCTGAAACTTCCAAAAACAAATAACTGTAGTAGATACCAGACAGAGATGAATGCTGGTTTTGCTCTGGAGTGTAGCTGCCCTACATAGATATATTTATTTTTTGAATTGCACTTGAGATTCTCTATTCATCCTTTTTCGAAAATGAATCAGCTCAGTCCTGGGATGGAATTTTAAATGCTAAGCAAGTTAAATAAATAAGAACGTGCAGATTTAAAGAGGGGAGAAGATCAAGTAAGTAATGATTATTTACATAAGTGAGACCGAGTTTAGGTTTTGATCAGAGTTGGATACGCACACCCCCAGCACATATGGAAACGCTCAGGCAAATGGTTTTTGTAGTATTGGCTTTTTTGCAATTGGAAATTAATCCATTCTTCTTTGTTTTCTTGCAGTTACCCTATTGGATTCCAGATCTGTTCAGGGAGAACTTGGGTGGATAGCGAGCCCTCTGGAAGGAGGGGTAAGTTCCGAGTTGCTCTCTGATCCAAAGGGTAAAAAGGAGTGATTAGCAACTTTCTGAGAGTCCTAATGGCTTGATTCTTGTTGATTGTGGTGAGGGGGTCAGATTTCCGCCATGGCCTATGAAGTGAATTACCCTTTGTTGGAGAAATCCTATACTCCCTTTGGATAACTCTGTCATGGAAGAACTAGAAACCAAAAGGGCAGAAAGGGGTTTCAAAATTAGGAGATTGGTGGAGGCATAGACTTAGATGCGTATTTAAAACTAAAATACCGACAAGAAATACGATCCAGGGACCAAATTAGAATTTGTGCCTATTACTGTGATGGCCATGAAGACCTGACAGGGTTAATTTTAGAGCAATTGTTCTGTTTCCAGATGAGGAAAATGAATGAATAAAGATACCAGGGGAGAGAACATGTCTGATTGTACCAGGCACAAGTTTAGTTCCGTGCATAGGCAGTGAGGGGTGGGGGTGGGGGGGGGCATCCTTACCTCTGAAACCTTACATCAGCTGCAGCTCTCTTGGGCACTAAGAGGAAACCCCTTGAACTTGTGCAAGGGGTACAAGAGATACATGGGAAAAACCCCAAGCTTTTGTGCTGTTGGTGCTAAATGTAAAAAAGTTTGAGTATTTGGAATCTTGAGTCTTTGGGGAGGGGGAAGCTAGAATAGAACAGAAAGGATGAGAGCGTGCCTCACTGTTCATTTGTTCTGCAATGTGCCATTGTTGCCTCCTGAAGATTTCAGAGAATACAGCTCAGTGGCCACATTCTCCCCTTCACCCCTCACAACAGTTCAGAATGAATCAGCTTTGGGAAAAAAATCAGAATAGCATGTTAACTCTGACTTCTGCCAAACTTAAGGAACTCTCAGATCCTTTAAAAATCAAGATCATTCTGCCCTTATGTGCTTGAGAATCCAGGACTGAATCAGTGGGTTAAGAGCAATAGAAGTGAGAGACAAGTGGTCTTTAGCAGGGGAAAATGCAAATAATGAGCCCCCCAGTATGGTGCTTCCCACAGGTCCCCTGAATTAACAGGAAGGGATCAAAACAGTAAAGATGCACAGAAATTGTTATAAAAGAGGAAGGGTTTTTTAAAAAAAGGCAAGAAAGTTGTCATGAAAATGGAGAATGTTGTTAGGCCGTCTTTTTCCAAAACAGGTCTTGGGATCTGTGTGCAATAAAACGGAGATTTGCCTTGCCGCCTTGTTTTTCTGCCTGAACTTGACTGCAGTTCCTTGGATCTCTGCTGAAAAATCCTAGTCGGCCCTCAAAACCATTTTTTAAAGGGAGGGAGAGTGATTGGCAGGCCTCTGGCAGTGTAGACAGGCCTTATTCACTGCTGATTGCAGGCAATTGCCCTCGTCCTTTGAATGCGAAGAAAGGTACAGCTTTATCTTGTGAGAGTCAGACTCTTGTTAATCCTATACCCTGGAAAGGTCACTGGTTCAGGGAGGCTTTCCCAGGCTACACCAGGAGTAAAAGCTCTGCAGGTTCAATGTATTAGAACTGCTAGCAAAATTGAAGATGGGAGGTATCAGTACCTTTAAAAATTTAATGTGTCTTATTTTTCTAACTGGCTGCACTCAAGTTTGAAGGGAGAATGCATCCAGTATGATGTGGGACCTGACCTGTTACACTAAATATACATGTGACCTGTTTAAAAGCAAGGAATGACACATTTTTGAGTACAGTCTATGGTCTGTCTAGTTTGTGGAAAGCTTTTACTGCAACTTAATATGCTGTAGACATCCCATATCCCGCACCCACCCCCAAACTGCCAAAAGAACACCTGCTCGCTTTTTCTAAACAAAAACTTCTTTCGTCTTGAGGTCTCTTAAGATAATACCATGCATATATAGCTGGTTTGTGTCCAACCCAGAACTTTTCCATGAGCTGAATGTAGACTTCTGAATGTAGAATGTTAGCATTTTTCTTTCCTTAAATGTGATGGGTATAACATTTTAGGGACTCGTTGGGGGGGGGGGTGAGAAATGAAATGTTATTTATGTACAATAGAATTAGTCATTCCAAAATACACAGTAGCCATTGAGAAATTATGTGCCAGATTACAAAGTTTCATTAACCTGTTGATTTTGTCATTAAAGAAGACTTTTTCAGGCTTAGAATGAAGGGATGAATTAGGTTATCTACCAAATATGGATGGATTAGCTTTAAAAAGTTCTTTCCAGCTGAAGATAAAAGCATATTTGTGTCTTTTGGTTATTCTGAAATTTCTGCTTATAGTTAGGGCAGTTCACATCTTTCTTGGCTGGAAACTTGGGATCATGGTTTTGTCAATAAATAATGACATTTATTTGTTGTTATTGTTATTTTTAAAGAGAAACAGAAAATTTACTTGACAGTACCACAAGTAAAATATGAAATACAGTCATAGACAACTCACTGTTCTCTGTTTTTCTCTAAGAACAACTAAGGAGAACATAAGAATAATAGAAAGTAATGGCTCCTGATGGCAACATTATAGCGAAACCTAATTTCTTGGCAGTGTTCATTTAAAGGAGCATATTGAATTTCTGACACTGATTGTAAAATACAAAAACTAAGGTGAGATTTGTCATTGTTCTGGCGAATTGATCCATGTGTTTAGACAATTAAGTTCAGACTGGAAAATTCACATTAGATCAAACTCTCCTGTATGAACTCTGTGGAGATATCCCTGTGTGCTTTCATTTACATTGATAAATGTGTTTTTCCATATTCCCTTTGTTCTGAGATGAGAAGCATGCTGAGTAGGGTTTTTTTTTTTTTGAAGGTGAAGATCTATTTTTGGATTTACATGAATTTCCCCCAAATAAGTAAATTACTGGTGATTTATTGCTTAGTGGATAAAAAGAAATTTTAATCACCACAGGGCACTTATTCCTCCCAGTTCCAACTTTCATAATGGTAGCAGATGAAAGGGATACAGAGTTTTATGCAGTATAGTCCTTCACACAGTAACATTTCCATCCATTAATAGTTTTCCAATGCACAGATGGAAAACCCGTTAAAAGATACATTATGGTTCTACGTACTTCATTGGATTGAATGGAGCTTTAAGTGGAGCTATTATAGAATATGAATTTTTTTAAACTATCTTTTTTCTTCTAATTATATTCATGTGTTAGATACTTAAGTTGATTTATACCAGATCTATATAAATGCATTACTGTAGATACTTGTGAAGAATTGGAGGCTGCTTACTGGCCCTATAGGAGCCCCCCAAACAATCTTGCTGCTTTTAGGATTATTTTTTAAAAAGCTGTGGCAAGAGGTGCGTTTTTACTACTCTAGTCACAGTAAGTTTCGATTGTCCCACCCTTAGAATCTTTATGTTGTGAAATCGATCACAAAGGAAGCCCTACCACCCTCCTCTAGTTTTCTTGGGCTTTCAATCATAAATACCCCCTACGATTTTATTTTAATATCCACAGAATATTTAGAAGCAAAGCATGTGTGCATTCTTGTTTACTTATGGGTATATGTTTTAAAACTAAGGATACACAGACTTTTTAAATACAATACATTGGTCTGGGAGAGTGTTTCATTGTTACAAATGACAGTGGATTTGAGAAATCCAACCATAAAGTTTACTCTCTATTTTCCCAGGATTACCAAAACCAGAAGAGTGAGATTTTCCTTACCCTTTTAAAGAACAGTGACAGTGCCAAAAAAAAAAAAAAAAAAAGGATTTTTTTTTTGACTGACATTTTTTTTTTTTTAGGTATTAGAGAGCAAAGTTCTGACAGGAGCACCACTAATTAACTGATAATTGTCTTCCTTTGGCAAGCGTCTTTCTTCCTGCTCTTAATTTGCAGGTCTCTGCTCAGTTGTTGAAACAATACACATACTAGTTTTTCATTTATGAGTAAATTTGAACTGTTGCCACTTGAAATTGTAGCTGTTGTAATAGGTGAATCTGAGGTTGTTAGACCACCACAAGGATCTGCTGAGAACTCATAAGCAAAAGATCTCCCCAGGCCTCTGGATTGTAGGCAAAAGAATGAAACCACCACCAAAAAAACAAAACCAAAAAAGACCACATCCCCAGTAAAATGCTGTCTTATCTCCCATAAAGTGTTTTGTTAGTGAGGGTTGGTTCTCAGTAGTTTTCCTCCTCCCTGGAACAAAAATCGTCACTGTCCTATGAGGGGAAAATAAAATTGACAAATCACCGCAGGGGGACATTCTGTAATTGATACATTTCCTTTGGATCTTTGCAGTGGGAGGAAGTGAGTATAATGGATGAGAAAAACACACCAATCCGAACCTACCAAGTGTGCAACGTGATGGAACCCAGCCAGAATAACTGGCTGCGAACTGACTGGATCCCCCGAGAGGGGGCCCAGAGGGTGTACATTGAGATCAAGTTCACCTTGAGAGACTGCAACAGTCTTCCGGGTGTCATGGGGACTTGCAAGGAGACGTTCAATCTCTACTACTACGAATCAGACAATGACAAAGAGCGTTTCATCCGAGAGAGCCAGTTTGCCAAGATTGACACCATCGCGGCCGACGAGAGCTTCACCCAAGTGGACATTGGTGACAGAATCATGAAGCTGAACACCGAGATCCGGGATGTAGGGCCACTGAGCAAAAAGGGGTTTTACCTGGCTTTTCAGGATGTGGGGGCCTGCATCGCCCTGGTCTCAGTGCGTGTGTTCTACAAGAAATGTCCGCTCACTGTTCGCAATCTGGCCCAGTTTCCAGACACCATCACAGGGGCTGATACGTCTTCCCTGGTGGAAGTTCGAGGCTCCTGTGTCAACAACTCAGAAGAGAAGGATGTGCCAAAAATGTACTGTGGGGCAGATGGTGAATGGCTGGTACCCATTGGCAACTGCCTGTGCAATGCTGGGCATGAAGAGAGGAATGGAGAATGCCAAGGTAAGAAGAGCCATATTGTACTTTTCATTAGGGCTTAGTGCACGTAATTAAATCAGAGATGAGACTAAATGGAGTAAAGCCAGTAATTAGCAGCCCCAGTGGGATGTGGTGGGACAGAGGGGGTCTAATGAGTAAGTGCTATAGCTCCAGGTGGCGAGGCTAAGACGTTTCTAATACTGACAAAATAAATGATGCTGTGTAATCAGCAGAAGGCCAGATACATTTGCTAACAGGCACTTAGATCTGAACCGGCTTGATGTGCCCTCTGAAATGTAAATGAACAAGCTGAAGACACAGACCTGATTGATCCTGACTTCAAGAGGGCAGACACATTTTCGAACCCTAGTTTTCCCTGTGCGCGGACCTGGTAAAATGGCAAAGACGGTGATATTGACCACCTCTTGTGGTATATATATGTACACGAATGACTGAAATGTGAAGTAAGGATTCCAGTCTTGCAGATCCCTCCTGCTGAAAGTACAATTCTTCAGGCCTCATGGACCCGTGTAGATGTGGCCCAATGCAATGGCGTGACAAGGTTTCAAGTGCGTTCTGTTCCACTGAGCTCCCGTTGATAGGGTCTGCAAGTGACGTTAATCTTGATGGAAGACCTCTTGATTTCCCTGAGGAGGTGATAAACAGCTAGTGAGAGTCTAATTCGATCTGTGTGGTCAGAGGCAATAGTAAATTGTGGTCCATTTTGGTTATTGAGTTTTTGGAGAAATCTAGACTTGTGTATCATGTTAATTACTACTTGCCGCATTACTAAGGTGATTTTTTTCTTTCTTAACCTGCAGTCGAGTGTATGCAATTCGTTCCTTCCTTATTTCCCCTTTCTGGGGAGTCGGTAAAATATTTTTCTTTGTAGCAGCTTTGCTTCGAAGTAAGAGATGAGAGGAGTTCGTATTTATATAAGGATTGCTTGTCTTGTGTGTGGAATAAGGCTTAAAAAAATCAGTTATCCCGGGACGCCTGGGTGGCTCAGTTGATTAAGCAGCTGCCTTCGGCTCAGGTCATGATCTCAGCGTCCTGGGATCGAGTCCCACATCAGGCTCCTTGCTCGGCGGGGAGCCTGCTTCTCCCTCTGCCTCTGCCTACCACTCTGTCTGCCTGTGCTCGCTCGCTCTCTCTCTCTAACAAATAAATAAATTAAAAAAAAAATCAGTTATCCCAAGGTTGTTATTTTTACTTGCTGTTTATTTTTAGTGCTTATCGATAATCTGCTGCCACCAATCTTACTACGGTTACTACTAAACAGTGTAACTCTGGGCCCGAGTATGGAACAGATCCGATTAATCTGTTCTCAGGGTGATTGTTGAGCTGTAGACTGATTGCCACATGGTTCATCTGATTTGGTGATTAAAGACCTCAAAGTAACTGACTGCCAAACAATTTGTCTGGCATTTCAACCATCTTAATGACAGGGTGGGATTTACTATGGGACAATCCACTTCACAGACTGGAAATCAACAGTTATAACCTGAAGAAAGTTGCATTTTTGATAATTTGATGTCCTAGATTATACATTTTTCCCCTTTTATAGTTTCTACTGTTTTAAAGTGTCATTCTTGACTTGCTAGTTATTTCCAGGAGTAGCTAAGAAGGAATGCTGTAAATTCATTGCAAATAAAACAATAAAGGCTGGCTACCTTTTCTGGTGACTCAGAGTAAAAAGGTAAACTCATAAATTGGAAAATTTTAAAGCTGGAATTTAAAGTTGTTTTCAGTTGTTTTTTGCAAAGAATCATTTCTTGATCATCGTGCTAGCTCTTGACTTAGCAACTGCTAGAGGAGCTGTACCAAATTGAAACCCCGAAATGTATTCTGGTCTTAGTATTAGAACATATGTGAGTGCGTTGTTATTGGCACCTAAACTGCAATCATCATAGCAGGTATGGTGACGTGAACAGGGCGATGACACTGTATCACATTTTAGAGTGAATTATTCTGCCTTGTCGATTTTTGTAAGAGAGCACTTGGACATCTTCACATGTCAAGATTCTTCTATGTATTGAAAAAAAAGAGAGAGAGAGAGAGAACACCATTGTCTCCCATTTCCTGCTCTGGCATTAGTATATCTCTGTATCTAATGTCATTGATTTTCAATTGTTACAGAGCCCAGTAACTCATACATTGCTACACTGTGAAACTCCTTGACATTTTTACAACCCAAATTAGAAGAAGAGGAGAAAAAGATGGAGGGGGAAGTGAATGTAAATCCGATTGAACATTTTAGTGGTTTTCTTTATGGAAATAATCTTGGGAATTCAGTTAATCATATGGTTCACGGAAGGGTGGGGCTCCATGTTTTGGATTCAGTCTGTTTCTAAGCAAACTATTCCTAATACAAGGCCAGATATTTAATGGAAGGGGAGGTTGATTGAGGCCGTGTTTTTTTAGAATCTTCGTTGTTTTCTTTTTGGCTACCCAAGTATTTTCTTAGCTGCTCATAAATGACTAACTCTTTCGAAAAGACATTTTTTTGAACAAAATATTGCCCTTTGTTTATTTTTTTATTTATTTGACAGAGAGAGAGAGATCACAGATAGACAGAGAGGCAGGCAGGGGTCGGGGGAGGGGAGAAGTCTCCCCGCAGAGCAGGGAGCCCGATGTGGGGCTCGATCCCAGGACCCTGGGATCATGACCTGAGCCAAAGGCAGAGGCTTTAACCCACTGAGCTACCCAGGTGTCCCTATTTGTTTGTTCTTAATACTACCAGGTGGGCTTTGCTGATGAATTTAGGGGGAAAGGAAAAACTTGGAATGGTAAGATTCTTCAACTCCAAACCTGAGTGAGACTTTTTAAAGATGACTCAAGACTGTGAAAATCTTAGGAGTAATAAAAATGGTCCTCTTCATCCTTGATGTCATTACTGGGAAGCAACCAGGTAGAGCAGAAAGAACACGGAGACAAAGAAATGTGTCTCACTGTGGTCACATAACTGTATGACCTTGAGCACAATTCTTAAGCCTTTTCATCTATAAAATGAGTTGAAAATAATTGTACTTAGCTTACAGTCTTGCTATGAGGACACCGTGATGTAAGATTAGTAAAAGTCACCTTTCAGATCCTAAAGCATTAAACCGATGTTCATGCCAGCAATTCTTTATTTACTCTGTTCTTCCCACAGTCAAAGCTGTGGACTTTAAGGGTGTTGAGTTGAACGAGCGAAAGAGAAATTCATCCATCGCCCAGCCCCTCTTGGAAGTCCAGGCTAAAGAAAGGAAGGAAACATTGCCCTTGCCCTAACAAAGAATAATGTCTATTTTCACACTTCATGTTGGAAATGATATTTAGAGAGTGTCATTTTATTTCTCCCCTGTCGGAAAGCGGACTTTCCTTTGAGTGAGAGAAAAGTGATTTGGGGGCGGGACAAGAAAGACCAGGGCGCAAAGAGAGCTTAAGAAGGGATATAAAGGGGAACTGGCAAGTCTTCAGAGCTGTGGCAGCAGGTTCCTCCCCAATTGTCTTTTCAGTGGGCCTACTGTTGCAGGCCGAATGGGACAGGTGAAAGGTCACCCACTTCCTCATCCATCTTCCTTGGGGTCTGGGAGGTCAGAGTGAAGACGGATTAAGATCTTACATGTTTGACAAAGGATCCTTGGGCAAAAATGGCCAGGGTGGGTGGGGGCCTGGGGCGTGCTGTTGTTTGAATTGAACCCCCGTCAGCTGCGGGAGTCCTTAAGGGACTTGGGGGACAGAACGACACTTCCTCTTGGCGTTCTTACCTCCAAGCAGTACATGCTAATGGTGTGGCGAAGGGTGGCGTGGCACGTCAGAAGTGTCAAGAGGGGATGGCAGGCTTGCCCTCTGAAGCAGCTGCAAGTTCATTCTGCTCTTGAATAACATTTTCTGAAGTGATTCGGCTCTGTCTCCTCGGGTAACGAAGAGGAGTAGTAGCCAGTCATCTGTCTTCTCCAGGAGAAGGCGTGGCCGGCTGGTCTCAGCTGCCGTTTGAACTCAGCCCAGTGACTGGCTGCAGAGGAGTCACTGCTCTGGTTAGTCTTCTAACCAGGTCTCCTCAAACCTGGTCTCCTTTCTTTCCTTAGAAGAAAGCGAAAATATACCCCAGACCCTGGCACTGCCCCCCACCCCCCACCTATACCCCCCAGGGAGGAAACGGTCCAGATGTTTCTAGAGGGTTGTTTTCATTACTTCAGGAAGATGAAACAGACGAAGAGAGGAAAAGATTCTTTATTAACATGTTTTCTGCTTAATTAAAAAGCTGAAAAATGAAAGGAAAAGCCACAGATTTACTCTTTGTGAAATATTAATAAGCACTATTTTAGAGCATATATATAAAAATGAGACTAAGAGAAAGAAGGCCTTCTTCTGGAGTCACTCTTCAAGCCAAAGAATGACAACGGTGACAAAGTCGAGCTCCACAGGAATCAAGGCTTGCTGAAAGACACATTGTTGCTGTAGATTACTTGGGGTCCTACATGTCCAGGACCTGTATTATATATCATTAATACATGATGCCTTCATATCAGCAAAAGGTGTCAGTCAAAGCTCTTAGGAGAAGGAACAAGACAGAAAATGCTTTGATAGCCATTAACAGGACTATTTCAAATTTGGGCTTTGAAAAGAGGGAGAGAGTTTATGTTTAAAAAAAAAAAAAAGAAAGAAAGAAAGAAAGAAAGAAAGAAAGAAAGAAAGAAAGAAATTACTTTCTTTTTCCCACTCTACTCTAGAAAGACCTTAGGAGAAAGAAGTACTGGAAAGGAAGCATTTAAAATATAGTTCAGAGAGATGCTGCTTCATATCCTTTCCACCTTTGAAATTTTTCTCCTACCTTTGAATCATATCTTTAAGTATCAATTGCTTGCATCACATGGCTGCTTTTATCTCCAGCTTTGAAGCCGGCTGTGATCACTGAAAGATGCTATTCTTTATATCCAAGAAGAGCAGGGTTTAATTATTGTGCTTTTTCTGTTACACTTTTTTTTATGATTCCCCCCCCTCCCCCCGCACCTTCGTCGTGTGACCAGGGTTCTTTCCTGAGTGTGCATTATGGAGTCGTCTCTGTTTTGGGCGCGCCAAAGCATCACATAGGAATGACCTCAGTGAGGGACTTTTGAATATGGTACTTAAGCTTTGATGACTTATTTTACTTAACTGGGCTTCCTCGTACCTTTTAAAAATGAAGTAAGACATCATGATTCTGTGAAGACTTGAATCTTCGGAAAAAAAGACTGAATGAATGGCTTCTCAGTTACTGTTTACTGTGCAAAGCAGAGCTGGTTGTGATAGAAGTTTGACTTCCCTGTCATTGAACTTGACTACTTCAGGTTTAGGTTGTTTTTTTATCCCCCCGTCCCCATTTAATTGATGAATTTCACATTACCGAAGAACAGCATACTTCAAACTCTTCAACTTTTTATGACTTACCACTTTTTATAATTTGCCAGGCAACTCAAATATTCTCTTTACACGTGTAGTTTAAAAATATAATAGGATCAGAAGTAGAATCTTCTTAATTATCATCTTGTTTTTATGATGCTTGACTATTTATCATGGACATCACTCCACGTTAGAGGGTATCTTCCTGTCCTCTTATTCACTCCTCTTCATCCTTTATATCACACTTCATATAATTTTCCCCTCTGTGGTAGACATGTAGGGGTCTTAGTTTCTTAGTTTTTCCTGGCAATATTTTTAAACACTTCAATTTATAAATCAAACATGTACAAGTTTGCTTAAAAATCGAATGATGAGCCTCAGTCTGTGACTTTCCTGGCTTTTTCATGGACAAGTGAACTTAGCAGGCTTTCTTATCGTGAGCACGTCCATGGAGAAGCGCAGTGTGGTATAATCAGACAAGTAACCCCAGTGACGATTACAGAGCATAGTGGGGTCTCATTAAATGTTCATTGAATGAATGAATAAATAAATGCATAAGGAACTGTGGCCTGTTTCATATTAAACATTTAGTTGGTGGAGTAATGTTTCATGGAGCCAGGATGATATATCAAAATCTTTGTGTGTGACTGATGTACTAATGAGGTCCTAGTTTATAATTCCTAAATCAGTTGGGTCTTAACTCTTTTCCTTGTGTTTATGAATCATCTCTACGTCTGAACTTTCAGAAATGTCCGCCATGGATGGGTTAACAGAGTTACTGGTATAAAATGGCTAAAACCTGTTTTTGGAGTTTGAGACTTGGGTTCAGTTCCTACTTGTGCTACTTAACCCTTTGTGTGATCATGGACACTAACTTAACTGCAAATTCACAAATGCAAATTGGTGGTAATAGTATGCTATGTATGATACACACACATAAGCCTGTATATATGGAAAAAAGGGTCTTGTGCCGTGTCTAGAATTACTAAACACTTAGTAAAGTACATGGAAACCGTTACTGTTAATTTTATTGTTGTTAGGTAGAAATATGTTGATGGTATGGGTTATTGGACCAGTGTTGACCCAACAATGAAAGCAGTTCATTTAGGCTCCAGAGTAGAGGTATTTTGGAGGAGGGGGTGCAAGTGGATGGGGGAGAATGATATTACATAAGCAAGGGTAGGAGGTGGTATGGGATGGCTGATCTTAGATGCATTGATTAGATCTTCTGTTAACCCCTGCAGTGATTCTCAAAATGTGTTCTGTCTGGATTCCCCACTACCCTTGGTCTGCAAGGTCAAACTTTTTTTTTTTTTTTTTAATTAATACTTAGCTATCATTTGCCTCTCTCTTACCTCTCTCTTTTTCATGAGTGGAGTTTTCTAGAGGCTTCCTGATGTGTGGTATCTCATCAAAGTGAATACAGAAGCAAATAGGAGAACCCAGCTACCCTCTATTAAAACAGACATTAAAGAGAGTTGGTGGGGCACCTGGGTGGCTCAGTGGGTTAAAGCCTCTGCCTTCAGCTCAGGTCATGAGCCCAGGGTCCTGGGATCAAGCCCTGCATCTGGCTCTCTGCTCAGCGGGGGGCCTGCTTCCTCCTCTCTCTGTCTGCCTCTCTGCCTACTTGTGATCTCTGTCTGTCAAATAAATAAATAAAAAATCTTAAAAAAAAAAAAAAGAGTTGGAAAAAAAGAAAAAATATTACCCTTATAAAGAATTGTATTTTGGGAAAATACAGTTATTTTTTCATTAACACATTATTTGTGTAAACATGTGATGGGCAACCATTAATTTTTGAAATGCCTTAATAAATAATTACTTTTAAAATTTCTCAATTTCCATTTCCAGTGGTAAATATTGGCAGCTTTAAGTCAAATAAACTAAAGTGTTTTGGCATCCTCAGTATTTTTAGAAGTGTAAAGGGGTTGTGAGACCATCAGCGTTTCTCTTGACAGGTACATTAAAAATTCAAATGACGTAAGAAAGTTCTGAAAACTTTCAGAATCTGGGAGATGAAGGTAACTTAGAAGAATGGCCTTTTATTTATTCAACCCTTTAAGATGTTTCTATAAACTTAGACTGCAATTTGTAGCTTTTAGCCTTTTAAAGCTGTTTATCTGTGTCCAAGAAGGTGGCTAGGCGCTGTTTTAGTTTTATTGTTGTGAGATCCAGGATCTTGCCTTGCGAGATGGCATGATTAAAGGAGGTCTCAGCTGTCCCCTGGACCCTGAGAGACTGTATCTTTTTCACTTCGGGCACAAAACCTTTTTCATTGTGTGCCTTACAGCTGGTACCTCTGAGCTGTTTTTGGGGAGGAGAGCAGGTGAGGTCACTCCGTTTCCTGATCCGAAGGGTAATTAATAGTCCCATGACTAAATGGACATTTTATGAATATTCAGGGTCTGTTTCGGCTTCTTGGGAAACAATCCTGTCGGAACCGCTTACAACTCCCTTTGGAGACGCCTAGCGTTTTCTGGGTGAATGCGGGTCGTCAGCTGTCTGCCTAGGGTTGCATTTCCAGGCTGCGGAGCCTTCATTTGCATATTCTGTATGCGTCCTCATGCAAAACAGCACACCCATTTCCCCCTCGCACAAAGGCAGTGAGGGCTTCCTTTGGAAACTCCAGCCAAAATCTCCTTCTGTTTATGCAGAACCCAATGATTTAGACACCATGCAAATTAATTCGGTTTTGATTTGAATGCTTCCAGAGATTGGGGGCGGGGCGTAGAGTGGACTGTTTGCACTGGGCCCTTTTTGGACACCCTCTCCCCCCTCCCTCGGGTGGCTGACTGTCACTCCCCAGCCCCTTGCCCCTTGCAAAACAACCCAAGCCCCTGCTGCTCATTTTATTTTGACCTTTGGAAAGTAACCTAGTTTTGGTGAATCCTTTAGCTTGTCTGTTCAGTGACAGCTTCAGCTGGCATCTTGCCGTGCTCTCGGAGTGGGAGGAGATGGCACTATTCAGATTATGCGAGGAATGTTTAGAAGTGTCCCAACAAAGGGCTTAAAAAAATTGTAAAGCAAAAAGATAAAATTCTTTGAAAAGGAATTGTCAGACCTCAGGAAGTTCCGAAAATAGGCTTCAGGTCACTAGTGGGCTGGAATCCATTCATTCCTTCAACAAATAGATAGTGAAAGCATAGAACTGAAGATCACCATTGGTATTTTCATCTGTTTCTACATGGATGAATGAGTACAGCAGTCTTTGTACCTAGACTCACAATTAAAAGCCCTTCTCTTCCCTTGTGTCTCAGATACATTTCTTTAAAAGGCATATTGGCTATAATTCTGTTCTTCTTCCATGTGTTCATTCTCTTTGGGTGGAACATCCTGTCGCCTTCCGAGTTCGGTCTTCACATCCCACCCAGGGTCTCCAGATTGACTTAATCTTCGCGTGATTCCCCTAGACACTGCATATATAACACCACAGACTTCACCCTGCTTGGCCACAGCGCTGTCTTCAGAAGGCCATGATCATATGCATTCTATAAAATAGAAGACGAGGACTTTGCATGAAATGTTTTTGAAGTTCAATTAGTTTTGAGCTCAAGCTAATTTCACAGAGCAGAACACGGGCATAGCCAGACTTTGCAGTGCAATTAAGAGGAGGCAGGGTCAGCTAAAACAACATCGAAATGTGGAAGAGCTTTGGTGTAGCTCCACATGGTCTGACAAAGTTTGATGATGCTGTTCAAAGTCCATTTGGGATGGATTATTAGGGATTAAAGAACAGCAGAAGGCTCTGTACTTGGTGTGTTCTCTGGTGTCATTAGTGGATGAGAAAATTCAGCTGCTTATCTGGATCTTGTTTCTAAGGATGGATTTAAACAGACCCACACTCCTCAAAGGTGATCTTACTAACCTCTTCTTAATAAGTTACAGATCTCAAATTGCTCAAAATCCTTAAAATACCATTTGAAGTAAGTTGATTGATAATTATCATTTCCCCTACGTGTACAGATATTTTCTGCAGCAGTACAAAGCTAAAGTACAGTTTCTTAATTACCCAGATAATCCTGTTTGCTTGTATTTTTAAACTATGAAGTGCTGGGTAATTATTCAATTCTTAATAGAAGGCAAATGGCAATGTAAACAATAATTAGGATGTTAGACAGACTAATGCGCTTCAAAGCAAATTGGATTTTTTTCATACTGTTCAGCATGATGTCCCATAAAGCTAACAATTTAGGAGCAAGGCAGAAAAGGTTCCATTTTGTTCATATTTTATGGCGTTATCTCTTCATGGCTTGTTTCCGTGAATAGCAGTTCACCCCAATGAAGCTGGCTGTGCCCACGCCAAATGTTTCCGTAACAATTGCTTCCCTGCTGTTTGACATTTGGCTCTGTTCTCCCAGGACTCCAGATTGGTCCTTTGTCTGCTTCAGATCCCAGGGGTCAGAGGTTAACAGAATACTGATTTCCTCCCATAATACCATGGCAGGTAAATATGGGCCAACCTCATCAGTTAAGACACAGCTCGGTGAGGAATGCAGTTCTCATGGGCTTTTGTCCTTAAGAACTTCCTGATTTAAGACACCAAGCTCCCCAGCTATCCTTTGCCAGGGCAGATCCTTCATCTTCGAGATGGCATTTCCCATTGCTAACCATTCAGGACCCGTAGGCTATCCCCAGAAATACACGATCTGGAAACTAGGAGCAGATCATTGCTTTGGATGAATTAATTTTACAAACCTAATATGGTAATGCTTAGCCATCACTGCACACTTAATTGTGTCTTGTAGTCTTATCTGCACTGTATGTTTCATTGATGAAATAATAAACTGATGACAGAGGCGGTAGACAAAGATATTTTAATAATGGTGCTACTGCTCCCTCTCTTTCTTGTCTCGTCTTCATGGTGTGTTGCTAGTTAGAGGTGTAATTAAACAAACAATCAATTTTATTTGCCATTTTTGTCATTTATGGAGACATCTAAACATTCATCAATATCAGTGTTATTAATGTTTTACATCAGTTTAATTATGGAGGTCTCAATTTTTCTCCCCGGTATTAATGCAGGTGAACCAATAGACTATTTCCTACCTGGTTGTGATGCACACACACAAGCTCTCGAAATTTAGGATAGGTTTCAAACTTTGCAGCTACTTGCTACCATCAATTAATTTTAAACTGCCTTTCTGTATATGAGCTCTCCATTTCTAATTGGCCAGCCTCCTTCACGTTGCACTGTGAACTTGACGCTTGGGTTCATTTGTTTTCAGTTCTAAGTGTTTGAAAAAGACATCTCCACTTTGAAAAAACAGTTTCCTTTTGAAGTGTCCAGCTTGGCCATGACTGTAGCAGCCCCCGGGCAAATTAGCATGTTAAAAGAGTGGATCAATACCTTTCTGGCCTCTCCATCCCTCTTACTCTCTTGGAGGGGGAAGAGTTTTGAAGAACCCTAGGAGGCCCTTGACAGATGTGCCAGGAGATTTCAAGAGTATTGTTCATTGCTGAGTTGGGAACATTGACAGTTTGATCTAGTGCCCAGACTGCGTCTTCGCTGGTCATTTGAAAACGGATGCAGGAGGCATTGACAGCTTCAGGAAAGCTGTAGCAGTTCATGTAATTATGGAGAGGATTAGAAGAAAAGTGTTGGGAGAAATAAGAGATCAATAGAAGGCACTAGTTGACTGAATTCACCTTTAGCTGTTAGAGCACTCCATTTTGTAACATTTAGTCAGTGTGTAGGAGTATTGGATAGGGTTTTGTTTTTTTTTTTAAGTGTTATGCAAATCTATGCATAAGGGGGGAAAAAAACAGTCACTGATTTTTGAGAGTGGACTTGTAGGTAATTAATAGTATAATGCTTCCAGTACTTAAGATGCAAAGGTGGCTAATTAACTAATGGGAGAAATTGAGATTTCATTACTCGGCTTTCTAAGGAGATGCCCACAAAAGAAGTGAAGCCGAAAGTAATATTTGAGCATTCAGGCTTCAGTTTGAAAATTTTTTCTTTAGGAGCTACCTCCCTGCATCCTAGAATTTTTTGTTTGTTTTTGTTTTTCATTTTTATCTTATTTATTTATTTGAATATATGGTGTTTTATTTGTTTCAGTATGGTAACTCAGCAGTTCGGCATCCTAGAGTTTTAAACTGATGCTCATGCAAGACTCCAGTAAACCAGTATAAAAGCATGGTGGGTTTATATGAAAGGAACCTGTGTTGATGGGAAAATGAGAACATCATCTTTGCGTGAAGGAAAAATATTTTAAAAAAGGTTTGAAGCAAATCACCAGAAGCTCTCAAAGTCCTTAGATTTTGGAAGTCTCGGGATGCCTGGTTGGTTCAGTTGTTAAGCGTCTGCCTTCGACTCAGGTTTTGATCCCAGATCATGACCCATGATCCTGGAATGGAGTCCCACATGGGGCTCCCTCATCAGCGAGAAGCCTGCTTCTCCCTCTCCCACTCCCCCTGCTAGTGTTCCCTCTCTCTCTGTCTCTCTGTCAAATAAATAAATAAAATCTTAAAAAAAAAAAAAGATTTTGGAAGTCTCCTTCACAGGGCAAAAACGGCAATTGTACTGAGCTTAAATAAACCAAGTCCATAATTTATTCTAACCTTTATGAAGGACTCAGGGATCCTCATTCACGAAACATTGTAACTCTAATTATTTCAGTAATTTTTGAATGGGTATTTGGTGCGGCAAGAATCCTGCACTCTGATTTCAGCAATTGTACTGAAACGGTTTTTTAAAAAGTTTGTTATTAGATCGTTCCTTTTCTTTTCCTAGGGAAATATAAAGTCATTTCTTGAGAAAGTAACGTCTGGTCTTATAAACATCACACTATTATCCTAACTTTAAAAAATGGTTATCCTAAAAAGAACCTCTCCCCGAAGAAAGAACTGCTGACTTCTACTATAGTTAATGACTGAAAGACACAAACTTAGTGAGTTTTTCCAATATTTTCCATTGGATCTTCTAGCTGGTTATCACTGATCTACAGGACATCTATTGATTTTTGTATGTTTACCTTGCATCCAATCTTTTATTGAACTGCCTTGTGAATACTAATAGGTTTTCAGTTAATTCTCCAGAGTTTTCTAGAGAACTAATAGTTTTGACTGCATGCAGTTATATATATTTTTCCCTTCTTTCTAAAAATTAGACCTCTTATTTCTGATTTCTGTCTTACCAACATTGGTTAGAATTTGCAGACCAGTAATAAAAACCGGTATAGGACTGTGAATATCTTTATTTTATGCCCAATTTTGTTCAGCATAGTTTAAGTATGTTATGTGATTATTTTCCCTTAAGATCCTATTTCCAGTTCCTAAACATTTCTCAGAGAGGAGTTTTAAATTGTATTAAATTACTTCAAGTATTGCTTTTAGTTACGTGATCATTCTGACTTACTGTATTTATAATATTAAAGATGTTAGATTTTTCTGAAAATGATCCATAAATTCTCTTGCATTTGTCGGGGGGGGGGCGGGGAAACAACTATCAGTTGGCAGTAAATTTTGATAAATGGTTTCTTGATTTTTATTTTTCATTGAAAATGGTGGCTAAGCATTCAGAGAATTTAGTTTCAATCTCAGCTTTATCACTTATAATGTGATGATGGGCCAGTTACTTTAGTACTTTAGCTTTCTCTGTCATATGGGGGTAATGATACCTATCCCATGAATAGACTTAGGATAAATAATGAACATAATGTACATAACAATGCATGTAAGTTTCACTTGGGAAGTGGCATCTATTTAGTTGTCAGTAAAATGTGGAAATTGTAATTATTGTTTTATCATGAGTCTTTAAAAACTATTCAAATGATATTAGCCAATATATCCTCTTTCTTTCTTTCTTTTAAAGATTTATTTATTTATTTATTTACTGGACAGACAGAGACCACAAATAGGCAGAGGCAGGCAGAGAGAGAGGGGGAAGCAGGCTCCCTGCTGAGCAGAGAGCCCGATGCGATGCGGGGCTGGATCCCAGGACCCTGGGATCATGACCTGAGCCAAAGGCAGAGGCTTAACCCACTGAGCCATCCAGGGGCCCCATATATCCTCTTTCTGTTTCTCTTTCTTGCTTTCCAATTCTATGTCTTTCTCTCTCTTTCTCTGATCCTGTTCTTAGCAGGTTTTGCTATTATGGTCAATTCGTAAAATTAATTCTGGATAGTTTTCCTTTTTCTTTTTTTTAAAAGATAGATTAATTAATTAATTAATTCATTTATCAGAGAGTGTGAGTGTGAGCACAAGCAGGGGGAGCAGCAGGCAGAGGGAGAGGCAGGCTCCCTGCTGAGCAAGGAGCCCAGTGAGGGACTGGATCTTAGGACCCTGGGATCACGACCTGAGCTGAAGGCAGACACTTAACTGACAGAGCCACCCAGGGGTCCTGATAGTTTTCCATTTTTAGTTAATACCGCAGAAAGTTAATGTGCATGAGAACTAGCTTTTCTCTGCGAGTTTGAAGGATTTCACCATTAAAACTGGCTTTGGACTGTGCACTTAACGATTTGTGCACTCTTCTGTTTGCTAGAATTCAATGAAAAGTACAAAAGCCCCATAAAGGAAGGTGGCCATAGCACTTTGTTTGATTGTTTTTTGAATCACACAAATTTTCAACCCTACCAGAGTAGACAGGCTCTTTGACTCTGATTTGGGCCTTTCCAGCCTGTGCTGACTTCAGGGCAAGAGGAGAGATGTCCCATTGCTCTCATCCATAATTCTGTTACTGAAATTCCGTGTTGCTGGTGCAGATCTTGAACCTGTAAAGTAAAGGTAACGGAATCCTTGGACGTGGAGTTAGTGCATCGGCATGGTCAGGCTGCTCATTAATCAGGAGCCTGGTTGTTAATGAGAAGCTAGTTGAGGAGCTATTTACTATCCCATTAGGAAAAGCTGCATGTCTCTGTGGGCGTCTGTGGCTGCAGCCCCTCTGAGCTGTGGGGCTTTACTCCCCTTTTTTATTGAGAGAGAAAGACAGAACAAGAAATGACAGATCCACTGTTAATAGAAACATCTGGTGCTCCTTAGAGTCCCCACTCTGACATAATAATTTGTAAATATTTTATATTGGTTTTGAGGAATGGCAAATTTCAGTTTTTATTTAGCCAAACAGACAAATTATTTCATAGGCTACAGCAGACAGAACAATGACCAGAGGACAGATGCTGCCTCAGTATAAGGAAGAACCATCTAGCATTTTGATCTAGGAGGGAGTGGAGCACGATGCCTTGGAAGGCCATGAGTGCCACATATTTTGGACATGTTCACACTGGCTGGGTGACCTAGGCCATCTAACATGTTAGAGGTTGGAGACCCTGTGTTTCCCAAGAGGGACTCCGTTATCATTCTGGACAGGATGATTCTTCCTTAAGTACTGCAGCAAGCTTGCAGATCTGTCCTGTGCACACTGTGCAGGCATGGTCACAAAGCATTTAGTATCCTAAGCAGTCCCTGGGCACGAAATGCCTGTGGCATCCTCTAATCCTGTAACAGACCAGGTGGTACTCTTATTATCCCCATTTTACAGTTGGGAAAGTTGAGGCGTGGAGAGGTGCCTAAGGTTATGTAGACTCCCCCAGACGATTTGGAACCAACCGGATAGACTGGCTCCAGCCTCCTCACTTGCTATCTCTAGACCATACTTTGCCTGAGTAAGAACTGTTAGAAAGACAGGAAACTCTTTCCAAGTTAACAATATGGGATCACCTTCTATTCTTACAAGGTAAGAAGAATATTTAAAATGTCTGAGTTATAGACTTATGTAAACAGTGCCCTGTATTTACTCCCAAGATTTGTCAAACATTCATCTGCCAGTGGGTGGCCTTTGTGTTATTTTGAATGGCCTAGCAAAGAGCAAATTGTGACTTTGCAATTATTAAGACTGAAGACCTTGTCCTAGAGTGTGTTACTGAGCAAATTATTCTTATGTTGACTTGGTATTAGAGCAGAGAGAAAGGTTACAGACATAGACCCAGGTTTACATAAGACAGAGCATCATCTCGTCTTAACAGAGGGACAGCCTAAGCTAATGAGAACTTTTTGATTTCTCACATGTTGTCTAATAAATCCGGGGAGATTTAGAAGGAAAATCACTCTGAAAAGGAGAGCGAACTTTCAGTTATCTAAATGTTGGGCATGTACATTTAAGCTGATTCAGGTAGAGTATTTACTTGGAAATGTGTGCAAGAAAAAAAAAAAGGCAGTGAAACCGTTTGGGAGGTAATACATTTCTATAATAAGGAGGAAAGTGAAAAAACACAGGTAAACGATTGCAAATGATGGTACAGTAGCACCCCCCCCCCCATCTTAGATACATTCTTCTCTTGGATACGATCCAAAACTCCCAATGGATGCCTGAAACCACAAATAGTACCAAGCCCTGTATATGCTCTGTTTTTTCCTATACATCCCTACCTGTGATAAAGTTTAATTTATAAATTAGGCTCAGTAAGAGATTAACTGCATAACTGTAATAAAATAGAACGATTACCACGATAAACTAAAGTAGAAGTTCTGAGAATGTGGTCTGTCGCGCAAAATCTCCTGTGATGACGTGAGATGATAAAACGCCTCCTGTGAGGAGAGGAGGTGAGAGGAATGATGTAGGCCTTGTGATTTGGCGATTGGCTGCTCTAGACCACCTGATGACAGTCAGAAGGGAGATTATCTGCTTCTGGACTGTGGTTGACTCTGGGTAACTGAAACCATGGAAAGTGAACCCAGGGGGTGAGGGGGGACTGCCGTGGATGTCAGTTCCTTTAACCGCTCCCCCCACACTACATATCCGTTCTACCCTTTCCCCACTGGGGTGCCACATTGTGGCTTCCATGGAAATGGCTCACCTTTCAGCACCTAAAAACGGTTCCATCCTGAATTGTTTTTTAAGTCATCAAATCCTTTTTTTCCCTTCTCTCTCTCTCTCTGTCTCTCTTTTTTAAGATTAAGCCATTAAGAATCGGGTTTTCTGTTTCTTGCAAGGCAATCCTAATTAATAAAGGAGGTCATTAACGTGGCAACTACTTTAACTTGCAAACTAGTTTTCTCTACACAAACGTTGCGCATAGAAGACATGATGTGTTTGCCCAGACTGAGTAGTTGCCCTCCCAAGAGATTCTTTATCGTCCTATTTACAATGGAAACATCTTGAATGGCTCTTTGTCTTCTATTTTCATCCTGATGGCAGAATGGACTAGTTTGGGTTCTGTTGCTGCGAGAGGCAAAGGAAAACCCAGATCCGTACTGTTGCTCCGTGAAGCGGGATGTTGGTCTTCTTGAGAGTGGAGAATCAAGCTGGTAGGGCCCCAGGAATCGTGCAGTTAGCTCATACTTCTCATTTTGCAGATGAAGAAACTGAGGCTCAGATTAATAACGCATATGATAAATGATTAAGGACAGAATCCTGCCATTCTGATCCTGCTAACGGCCGGATAAGCCCAGAAATGATGTGGGCAGCCAAGGCAAAGTCGTTATCTGCGTATCTCTGAAATTGACCTTGGGGAACGAAGTGCCCTTGTACCTAAGCTTTACTCTTCAATTTTGAGAAAATGTTAAATTTGGTCCTTTTTTCAGGTTTCAGTAAACCGTTCTCCCTCATATTAAGTTGAACTCCTTGGGTATACTGTGCTGCTTGCCGCTTTCTGTCTGTTTACATCAGTATGTACTGAATCCTCCATGGTTTCTATGAACCACTTTCTTTTCCTTCTTTTTTAATTTTTTTTGTGAAAAAAAGTTCCTTTGCAAAGAGTTTGCAGTCTAAGGGAGCAGGCAGCTTTTTAAAACTGTTTATGTTATCTGAGAAGTGAAGTAAGCTTAGATGAGCACCTGGTGGAGGGAAATGCCGAGTATCGTTGCCGATGAGGTGTGGAGGAACGTTTTTGGAAAATTAAACAGTATTGAACAGCAGCCGACTTCAACTATAAACATTTCTTTTTATTTTTCTAAGATTCTGTTTGTTTATTTGAGAGAGATCATGAGAAGGGGAAAGTGAGAGGGAGAAGCAGACTCCCTGCTGAGCAGGGAACCTGATGCTGACTTGATCCTGGGGACTCCAGGATCATGACCTGAGCCGAAGGCAGTTGCTTAACCAACTGAGCCACTCAGGTGCCCAACAGTACACATTTCTTAAGCATCTACTGTGTCTGGTCAAGAAGAGGCAAAAATGATGATGGGATGAAACCCAAGCATGGGTAGAGCAGCCGATGGGAACAAGGGGATATGTGAAAGGGAGAACTTTGAATAACTTCAAAGTTTTAGCCTTGGTCCATCAGTGCATGGTGATGTCATTCTTACATTAAAAAAAAAAAAAATCCTAGAGGATGTGGTAATTTTTAAGGGTTGGTAGTTTGGTGTGGCAGGATGGAGGACTAGTCTAGTTAATACTTGTGAATGTTTGAGTGGATGAGAGTGCTGGTCCAGGAAAGGAGAGTGAATGCTTTTTATTTATTTTTCAATTCTGTTATTTGACTTTGTAGAAAAACAACTTTTGAGGCTTTTGTTTGATATTCTTTGGGAAATCTCTTCAGCTGCTTGGACTACAATAGCGAATACCATAAACTGGGCAGCTTAACCAATAGAACTTTATTTTCTCACAGTTCTAGAGGCCGGAAGTCCAAGGTGAGGGTGCCATCAGGGTTGGTTTTGGTGAAGGTTCTCCCCTTGGCTTGTAGACAGTTGCCTTTCTCTTTGTGACCTCACATGGCCCTGTGTGTGTGTGTGTGTGTGTGTGTGTGTGTGTGTAGCAGGAGATTCTCTTAAAGGACACTATTCCTATGGGATTTGGGCCTCGCTCTTATGACCTCATTTAACCTTAATTACCTCTCTAAAGGTCTGATCTCCAAATACAGTCACACCGGGGGTTTGGGCTTCCACATATGAATCCTTAGAGGAATACATTTCATTCCATCACAGGAGATGAAAGATGCCTCTCTCTTTGTTCTATAAAAAAACATGTGACCATGTGGCCGGTTGTTACGACTTAGCCTTTGTATCAAGGTCTCTGTCTTCCAGTCTCAGAGTTTATTTTATAAATTGATCTATGCCTGTGTGGGTTTCTCATGAAAACAATGTGGCTAAATAAATAAATAAATAAATAAAAACAACAACAACAACAAAAAACAATGTGGCTAAGGGGCTTAGAGCTTGGGCCCTGGTGACCAGGGCTCTTCAGTCTTTTATAAATCCTGTGATCCCTCTAGGCCTTGCGTTCCTCACCTGTGAAATGGAGAGACTATTACTTTGAATTTTGCAGTGTAATTCATACGATCTGTATATAGTATGTATTACATTTATTTATATATGTGTTATGTCTTTGTTAAAGAAGATAGTAATTTTTAAAATTTTAGCTGATTAGTACTTCTTAGACTATAAAATAGCTTTCTCATTAAAGTGTGTTCTGGCTTCATTATGTGCATAGCTGCCAGGTGTAGAGTGGAAAACCCTGCTTAACTGAGGTGTCTAAATATGGTTTTAAGCCATGTTCAAGGGAACTGATGAATCACGGGTTATCAGCTTTAGGAAAAAAAAAACACGCAAGAAATTTACAAGTTGTTTATAGAAAAATGCAATAACGTAAGCAAGTAAAAAAAAGACAGACTGTTAAAATCATCTATAATGTCACCACCTAAAGAGAGTCATGCTTAACATTTTGGTTTCTATGCTTTCAGACTTCTTTTTAAATATATATAATATATACACTCACTAAGAGTTATTGATCATACAACATGATCATCAAAGCTTTCCAGATCAGTAAGTGAGAGCTTTCTCCTGATTGGTATATGATCGTTTTTTCCTCCAGCTCATGCTGAATTGGACATGTGGGTTATTTTCCATTTGGTGCTTTTAGTAACATTGCCCTGAATGTCATCATAGCAAAATCTTAAAATACAGCCTTAATTATTTTCTAATAATTATTGGTTTGAAAACTGTGCAGTTTTAAAGGCTTCGACACATATTGAAGAAGGCTCGGTTTTGAGATGTGTGCTTATTGGAGCTTGAAGCAAACGAGGAGTAGTGTGCCTCTAGGGACATTATGTGTTAATTTCCTTGCAATACTCATTCATGAACTCCAAAGCTGAGGTAGTTTTACTTACTGCATGTGAGAAAACTTCTTTTAAGGATTTACCTTCTCAAGGTTTTTGCCAACAAAGCCTTCCCTTTTCATGCTAAAAATCAATTTATTCCTCTGCTTGTTTTAAACAAATGTGGGATTCTTTGGCTACCTGTGATAGCTGTTGGCAGCTCCTCTTTAATGTAAAGGATAACCTGTAATATAGAGGATTATATGGTTTAGTCATCTGATGTAAATTATTGCTTCTAAATCTACTGTAGGGTTTGCCTCCTCCTATCCAAGGAGCATCATTGCTCTTAAAACCCAGAGAAACGCTGCCTTTCAAAAAGACATTGTTAAAGTGAACTTGATGAGGATGATTGTCTTTATATAATCGCTTAGACACTGTTGTCTTAGAGTTTTACAGAATGCCTTCAGGGTTTCCCCAGCTAGAAAGGAAAATGACTTCATGGACAGTGCATGGACTTTAAAATTCGCACATAGAAACCAGGAGTTCAGTTCCCTGTAGGATTGGCTGATTATCCTTCTTTATGAGTTAAGTGAATTGATTGCTGTGTAATCAATTGTTTCTGTGACCTTAAAATTCATCTTGTTACACCTCAGAGCTTTAAAACCTTTAAACTAGGTCATCCAAGTACGTATCCGAGCATTCCTGCAGTTATCGCCAGGGACCCACTTTCTCACCATGGAATATTAATTATCCAGTTCACTTTCCACCTTCCCCACTTTAAAACAAACTAAGCATCTTGCAGGTTATTTTTTTCAATTGCATGGATGGAAAATGGAAAACTGTTTCGTCCTTTCTTTCCCACCTTCTCGTAATCCTCTTGGCTCCCTCGTCCTCCGTGAAAGAATCCCGCACACATTGGCCCTAATCTGGAAGAATTTATCATTTGGAAATAGGGTAGAATCTTCACAAACAATGAGACCATGAGTGCATCTCTTCAGATGTAAAACATGCATTCTGCTTTCTGCAATTAACCTCTAAGCAATATGAAATATAAAGCCATATTGCTATTATTTTCTGTTAAGTGAACGAACACATTTTATTCATGAAACTAATCCTGTTCCTTGTAGAGCATTTTGAAAACACAGAGAAACACTTCCACACAAAGTCAACTTGTAGTCCTCTTGGGAATATTCTTGGTACCTATCCTCTCTGGCTTCTTGCCGGACATGTCTAAAGATAGAATGGTTTTATTCTGCTTACGTGGTGGTACTTTGTCTTTTCCTCTCAACTGCCAGTGCAGACCAAGAAAATGGTTCAGTGGTAACCTTAGAATCACCTACTTGCTGGGTCGGGATGCGTTTTGCTGTTGCAGACTGCATTCCTGTCTTGCTTGGGGTGAGTATTGGCATCAACATGCCTATGGTGTTACAGCTTCCCACACACTTTATTGGCCCAGAAACTATAACTACTCCTGTCTCTTTCCAGCTTAGCATTCCAGTTCCCCACTGGGACCAGCACCTTTGGCTGTATTCCCAAAATCGTCTATGAATGAGCGTGCCGTTCCCTTCCCCAAGGCTGCTGCCACTGTGTTTCTCAGTCTCACAGAATCTTACTCTGAATCATCGACTTGAATGTGGGTTGCCTACCTGACTTCCACTATGGTCCCTTCTTGTGCCCCGCCCTCCCCCTCCCCCTCCCCCAGCTGCTTCTGTTCTCTGCCTTGTGGCTCCGAAGTTCTGAGAGTTTGACATTGTCCCAAATCAGCACCTAGCTTTGCACGACATTTGGGACACGGATTTGGCCTGCTCTCTGTTTCTATAGACCTAGTTCCTCTGGATACCAGTTATTTCCTATCTCCCTCTGTTGACCCGTGTCAGTGAGGCTTCTACATGCCTGGACAGCCAGCCCATCAAAGATAAGCAGTGAGCTCTCCGCCAGGGAAAGTGTTCAAGCAGAAACGAGAGGGAGTCTTTTTGGTACGAGGAGCTTCAGCAAGTATCCCGCGCTGGAAAGAAAGACAGGAATAATTAACTCTGGTCCCTTCTAATTTTAAGATTATTCTGATTCAACAGTAATTGCCTCTCCCACTCATGGATTCAATAAAAGCTCTCTCACTATTTCCCTCATCCTGTGCTGAGAGGACTAGTTGGTACAGAAAGCTTTGTGGTATGCCCATCAAATACAAAATCAAATTTTAAAAAGGTGAGATCAGTACAAAAAGAGGAAAGGTACTGCATTGATCAAAACTGGCCTGTTTGGTAACTTCAGTTGCATTGGCCCAGTTAAATTACACGTTGATCCTGTCTACTTCTCTCCGATGTTGAGACCGCTGAGGAAACTGACGATTCACTGGCTCAAGGTATCCCTGGTTGGATGTGTATTTGTTTTGTCTTGCACATAGAAACTTAAGTAATCACAAGAGCGGCAGCTGAATGTTTTGCTCTGAATAGAGAGGATTTATTGAACTAATTAAGAAAATTGTCTTGTAAAAATGGACGAGTGCTAATAAATGAAGGAGTATTTGGGCATGATGACAAATCTCTCCTCTTGTACCTGCTTCCCTCCTCCAAACCTACCCAGGCTTCATTATATAGGCTGGATATATAATTATAATGATATGTGTATGTGGGTGTGTATATATGTATATGTATATGCACACATGCAGACACACACACACACATCAAGATTATAAATCTTCTTAAACCTGAGTGTTGATCACAGACACTCCTACTCTGAAATGATCCCTAGTTTTTACATGTGGCCCTTTGGAGAAAGGTGGTCCAAGCTCTTTCTAAAATGCTCCTTCACTGCATCCAGCGGCTGGGCTTTTGTCCACAGTTCAAGCTGTCCCACATTCTGTCTGCCTCAATAGTACACAATCTTCAAGGCATTGTTAAAGCAGCACTTTCTTCTCCCGTGGAACTTGGTGGGTATTTCGATTACATTCCCTAATGTCACTTTTATATTTTCTGTTGATGCATTCTTAGTTTCAGGGCACAGAGTGTTCCTTAGTGAATAACCTCCCTACAACTTATAAATTGTTTGACTTCAGACAAGTCAGTTCGTTTCTGTGCTCTATATAAAACGTAAGTAGTAATAATACCTACTCTATCAGGTTGTTGTGTGGATTAGACATGTAAATACTTGGAAAGCCCCGGAACCATGCTTGGGATATAGTAGTCACTTAAAAAATATTAGCTCTGACTCTTACTACTGGGTTGTTGTGGCCCTGAGTTAGGTGAAAAGAGTTTAGGTTGCATTTTAGTTAAAGTTGCATTTTCCCCTTGAGTTGGATATCCTTATTCAGTGAACACCTGATACAACTATATATGGAATTCAGTGCCAGAATCTTTGTTCTTCCAGGGCTAAGTCTATATTCCATTTATCTTTGCATCCCCTACAGTGTCAGAAACAATGTAGTATATAGGGTCCTATTTGGTCCAGGCACTCCATATGTGATTATTGGAATAAATGAATAAACAAATGTAAAAAGACAACTGTCACTGTGATTTTGTTTATTTATAAACAGCCCATTGATTTTTGAAGCACACTTATGGAACGTATCATGTATTTGCTGTAAGAAACCAGAATTTGTCACCATCATGTTACAATACCGGGTATGTCATAACTTTAAAGAATGTTATTGAGGCTGAATTTTCTTTGGGTTTATTTACTAGATCAAAGAGTAACTTCAACTTTCAGTACTTATTTTATTTGCCAGCATAAACTCATGGGTTTAGTCAAGTGCCAAGAAAGGAAGTTAATCATCTGAATTATGTGGATTCTGGCAAATTACTCTTTCTTTTTTGGGGGGGAAGAGCTTTGAGCCTTTATCTCCCTTCAGCAAATCCAACTGATTATAATAGTAAGAATAAAACTCCAGTAATTAATCTAATAGCTCTAGGCTGCTAATCATTCTGGAAAAGTGACATTACCCAGAATATACTGGTTATCCTTATTGCATGTCACTGATATATAATTCAATTGATTTTCACACTTTTTATATTCCGAAATGAAATACAGCTTTTGTCATGTCACTAGATTGGAATTCTTTGACAATGCATTAACGTGCCAAAAATAATATTACACACAAGAATAATGTAGAAATAAATTACAGGTAGAGCTGTATCCCTAAGGAGATTTTCATTTGTGTCTTAGAAGAGAAGACTTATAACCCTACCTACCACACATCTATTTCATGCCAGTATGTTTTAGGCTCTTGGTTCAGTTCAATAAATTACTCATTTTGTGCATGCCCAGCCTTCAGTTTTCTGAGCAGTATACTTACACAAAAGTCTGTGTACCTCTCGAGTATAACACGACTTTTTAAGAGCCAATGCAGAGACTTGGCTCACAAATGAATCCTTGAAAGTGGTCTCCTTGACGGCTTTGTAGAATTATGACAATGCCGCCACGACTTTGGAACTTTTTTGGAATTGCTTTTTTCAAAATATCTGGTGCCTTCTTTTCAAATGTGCTTAGTATTGGGCAGTTTTGTCCTTTAAGGTAGATTTAATTTTTGGAAATAAAATAATTCATAGACAAGGTTGTTGATAAATGAAAAGATCAAGCGTGCTGTGTAATCTTGCTTTTGAGTCAAGAACAATGAGTGCTTGCAAAATAACAAACTCTTCCCCATGAGTGACTTTTAACTTGCTTTGAATGCAGCTTCAAAAGAAGTATTTGGAATGTTGGTGACATTAGTGGAATAAGGACGAGGTAGGTCTCCAGCATTTGCGGATTTCTCTGTCACCCACAAGGCAATGTGCATGAAGGTGGGGCCCTCTTTGGGTCCCACTGAATCCTCAGAACCTGGAACTGAGCCTGACACATAGTCACTATTGAAATGAATCAACAAGTGAATAAAAAGCATGCATGGATTAGTATTAACAGCAGTTTACAAATGCAAGCCAAGGCCCGTGGCATGCAGTGGTTTATCTTTTTTAGTTTTATTAATTTAAATCATTTGTATCAAGGCCAGTGTGCACATGCCTGGCTAGAATTTGGCTCTGTTCTAAGCAATTTACTTTCAGTATTTCTTTGTAGCACCACAACCTGGTGAAGGAGTGACTGTCATTATCCTCTCCTCATAGATGTGGAAACTCAGGCTCAGAGAAGCAAAGCAATTTGTCCAAAGTCACACAGTTTAGTAAATGAAGAATTGGGTTTCAGCCTGAGAGATCTGGCTACTGACTTACACCTTAACCAAGATTCTGTCCTTCCTTTCAGTGTGTCTTTGTCTTTCTGATTTGTTACACGTTCTCACATTTCAGTCATCCTAAACTGGGACTATAATAACCCCCTTTCAGAGATAAGGGAATTAGCCAAATTATGGCTTATGGAGGGATTTTCTAATTTCAGAATTAGTGGAGATTTGGAGATTTAACTTTGAAGAATGTCATGGCTCTACGGCAAAACATCCATACTCTGATGATCAGACTTCAGGGAAAGAGCAAGCACTAGGACATTTATTAAAAATAATTTTTCATCTGGGGCACCTGGGTGGCTCAGGCGGTTGAGTTGTCTGACTCTTGATTTTGGCGCAGGTCATGATCTCAGGATTGTGAGATGAAAATCCCTTTAAGAGTCTCCCTTTCCGTCTCCTTGTGCCCCTCTCCCACTTGGCTCATACTCTCTCTCTCCCTTACAAATAATGATAATAATAATAACAACAATAATAATACTGTTTCATCTAAAGCCCAAGCCCCCAAAAGACCTCCAATCGGCTTGAGAAAGAGTACTTCAGGGTGGAAAGACTTTGAGTTTCTAATTTCTTTTGAAAATATCCAATTATCTAATCATGGACAAATTCCTTGGCTTTCTCACGTCAGCTTCCTCATCCAGAAAATAATTAGCTGAGATAAGTCACCTGTCAATGCCTTTTAGCTCTTAAGCATCCAAATGTGTGAGAGGAGAGTCAATGCTGTTTGCCTGGAGATTGAAAAGAACCGTCCATGTTGATTGGCGTTATCTGGGGAGTCTTCCAAGCCAAAGGGAGGAACCTGATTAATTGTGGTTAAATAAAGGTGGTAGAAGAGGAGTGGCCATCTGTAAGCTGGGAACAGGGCTGCCGCACCCAGAGGCTGACGAGACTGAATTTGGGGAAGACTTTGAAGGGCAGCACAGAGGCTGGTTCTCGTCCTCTGGCCCATTCCTCAGATAGTCATTGATTGCCTGCTATCTTCTGGCCATTGAGAACTATTGATCTTGGAAGAGTCTAGATATTTCATCTAAGTAAAGGGAATGTGCCGTTGATAGCAAGATTTGTCATGTTTACTCAAATCTTTGTTCTACTACTTTAGGTATGCAGCAGGAAGATAAGCAAAGCCTCAGAGTAAAGTTGACTTGAAGGTTATATTTAAAGGGTGATCCGGCTTCATTTTAACAAAAGGAGAAAACAACAAATCGGTTGTTTGACGAGCGGGCCCCCCCCCAAAAAAAGTGCTCTTGATTTGGGATGATTGATGTTTTATTACCTTGTAGATGGGTCTAGATGGGTCGTTTAGGACCCCATGGTGATGATGTTTATTTAGATTTGGAATTTGGGACTGTTCAAGAAGGTCAGCACCTGGTTGTTAACTTTTTGTAGGTGTAAAAATGGCAGAATAGAAGTGCATGGAAGACGATTGCCTTCTGGGCTTTCCCTCTGATAGTGAACCCCGAAGGTTCCAAAAATTGACCCTTATTTTGTACTTTGGAATCATTTTGGGTGTTTGCTGCAAATACTAAATTTTAAGGTCACATCCCAAGAGTTTGGAGTTTGTGATCTCAATTTTTTTTTAAGATTCTTTTTTTTTTTTTTTTTTTGAATTTATCTGACAAAGAGTGTGAGAGAGCACAAGCAGGGGAACAGCATAGGGAGAGGGAGAAACAGGTTCCCCACTGAACAGGTAGCGGAATGTGGGGCTCAGTCATAGGACCCTGAGATCATAACCTGAGTCTAAGTCAGAGGCTTAATGGACTGAGCCACCCAGGCGCCCCTGTGATCTGAATTTTAAAGCAGCTGAGCTGAAAGGGATCTGTTGGTCCCCTTGCTAAGTACACGACTGGAGGGAGGTAATAGTGCCGTTCGTTTCTCTTTAACTTGGTAGGAAGAGAAAGGCCTGTGGATCCAAGAAAGTGTCGAGCCAGCATCCACACAGTCTGACCCCAGGTCAGTCCCCGCCAGGTAGAAATTAGCCAATTCCGCATGTTTAGATCGGATGCTCTGAATAACATTCCTTTGGGTTAATGAAAATAATGATCATAACAATAAAAAATGAAAATTAATTAAATTATGTAGATGCCCAGGTGAGGAGGAATTCGGTCTACCAGAGAGGGATGAGTTTCTATGGAAACTTTTGTGGGGGGGAGGTAAGGTGAAATACAGCTACATAGGAGGAAAAGTCTCTTCAGTTGGATTATAAGCATAAAACTAAATGTGGCAGCTCTAGCAGAGCAGAGAAGACCCATTAGAAATTACCAGCTACTAAGTCTTGTAGACAGAGCTGCCACCAAGTGGACTTGGGCTTCCGGGATAGTCACAGTCTGCAGGATGTTTGTTCTCTTCCTTCTAAAAAGTAGGGAAATCCTCCACGACCCGCACGTACACTACTGCCAGACCGGGGAAGAAGGTCATTTCAGGCTCTCGGGCACCTGAAAGATGCAAGTTTTCCACGAGGGAGGTGCTTTCCAGTGTTAGAACTTGGGGAGCTTTTGCAGAGAGAAGTTATCAAAATTTTCTGGAGTTAACCAAGCATTTGGTTAAAAAGAAAGCTTGTTTAGAGCAGGGATGTGGATTAGCCAAGAAGACCCACAAATGGAAATAGAATTAAGGCCAGCATCCGGGCTAGGACCAGGGCAGAGAAATTTCCCACATGGCCTGTGGGTGGCTGGAACACCCATGATGTATTGGTTTATTAGAAGTCTGTTTTGCATCAGTTCATTCTTTAGTAGGCATGTTATAGTTTATTTGCCTTGTGAGCCATTCTCAAATCTTCCTTTTAGTTATCCTTACAAAGGTACCAGGTAGGGGTGCCAGGGTGGCTCAGTCTGTCGAGCATCTGCCTTCAGCTCAAGTCTTGATCCCAGGGTCATGGAATTGAGTCCCAGGTCGTGAGCAGTCTGCTTCTCCCTCTGCCAGCTCCTTCCCCCTGCCTGTGCTCTCTCTATCTCTCTCTGGCAAATAAATTAAATCTTTATTTAAAAAAAAAAAAAAAGATACCAGTTAAAATGGCTCTGCTGATACCCTTCAAGAGAAGTCATTGGACTGATAATTTGCAGGCAGATCTCTGCTTTCCAGATTAGACAGACTAAATAATCAGCAGTAGAGAAGAGTGGGTACCCTAACTAGGGCTCTTCTATGTACATTTTCATTCATTCATTCATTCATTCATTCTTTCTTTCATTCTTTCATTTAAAGATTTTATTTATTTCTTTGACAGAGAGCTGGAGAGCACAGGCAGGGGAAGAGAGAGAGGGAGAAGCAGAGACCAAAGCAGACGCTTAACCAACTGACCCATCCCGGTGCCCCATGTACGTTTTCTTTACTTAGGTATGAAACACATGGTGCCACAGACGTGTGGGAAAATGTGGTCTCACAAGGGGCTTTTGTTCCAACACTTCTGGTGTGGCTCTGTGCGTTTTTCTACACTATGGCTCCCACGTTGGCAGAGTCTCGAAGCTGGAGTGTCGTAGCTATGTAAAAGGCTGTTTCAATTTCCAGAGAGAGATTCTGTCTCTCGAGTCCTACCTCAGAGGCATGTGTTTGGCATAGGAGTCACAAAACTCATTATCAGGTTGTGTTTGAAATCATACTGATTTTTTTTTTAAGATTTTATTTATTTATTTGACAGACAGAGATCACAAGTGGGCAGAGAGGCAGGCAGAGAGGGGGGAAGCAGGCTCCCTGCTGAGCAGAGAACCCGATGCGGGGCTCGATCCCAGGACCCTGAGATCATGACCTGAGCCGAAGGAAGAGACTTTAATTCACTGAGCCACCCAGGCGCCCTGGATTTTTTTTTTTTTTTTTTTTTTTGGAAGAGGCAGAGCTCCAGATAGTATCATTATTACATATTTCTGGAAACTCCAAAACTGGAACTCATTCAGAGGGCTATAATCTGTGTGTCTAGAAGCTGTATTGACTTTAGGAGTCACAGATGGGTGTAGACCAGGGTTTCAACATTTTTCTTTCAGGAACAGGGCTTTGAATTTACGCTTTGAACACAGCTTTCCTCCTCCCTCAATCATCAACCCCTTAGTCACACACATGTCTGTATCCCTCACTGACACATGTGGAGACCTGGAACGGGGTCATGACTCCCCACTGCCCTCCATGTTTTCATTCTGACGTTAGCAAAGAGCCACAAACAAATAGAGAAACCAAGTCAAAAGAAGACAGACCGGGCTTATGATCTGTTGTAACTCATTTTGTATAAAAAAGATGCCGGTGTTTGGAGATGTCTGATCAGATAAATAATGGGTGTATTAACCAGCCTGCACATTGTTGAATGTAACTCTGTAACAGTTTCTGTGCCAAAGCCGTTTGGGTGGCTCAGTGAAACCGGACCATTTTCACGTGACTACTTTGAATTTTTGCTCGTCACCTGAAGGCCCATCAAATGGCTTAGAAATGGTTCCTGGAGCAGGAACTGGAAGTATGAATACTGAGCCCTTCTAAGGACAAGGGATTTGGTTAATTCATGGGCCTGCTTAGTGAATTAGAGTGGCCAGCAATCAGAACTAGATTGTTAAATCTGAGCTGATCGTTATTTCTTACCTTTCAATGGGATAAATTGAAATACCCGAATAACGCTTGATCCATGCTTGAAATTTCCTTTGCAAAAACCAGTGTATTTGGTTTGTCTCAGCCAGCGCCCTTTGAAAGAGCACTCGTCACTCCCTTGGTGAGGGAAGAGGGTCGGTGACACAGTTAGAAGTGCTTGCTCCTGACACATTTTCACTGGGAATTGGGAAATTCTGCATGTGGTATCTCTTCATACATCTCTCCCTTCTTTCAAGCAAACATTTGTATTTGAAGTCTCTACTTTGCTGAGAGGAAAATCAAGCCATGGCCTTTACCCAAATAGAAAATTCTGTTTGGATTTGAGTAACTGTTATGTAAAAAATAAAATAGACATTTGGATAAAATGTTTTTGTCTATATCTAGAAACACAAAAATTGTTTGGTCCTGATTGGCATGATACAGATAGATGGATATAATTGTCACCCTACTTACATCACTTTTATTCTTTAAAAAAAAATTTTTTCACATACATCAACGAAGAAAAAGGAGATATCATCCAGAATCAACCCTGAGTTGGAAGGCAAAAAAGACTTATTTGTAGAGGAAGTAAATTTGCATATTTTTTCCTTCCTATCATGGTTCAGTCATGAATTAGAGAGTATCTTTTGTTTCTGTTTCCATTTGTGATTGCTATGTAATTCCTGCCTGAGGACTGCCAGGAATTTTGTAAAAAATTATACAAAGCAAAAGTTAGTTGAAAGAGGATTTTGAGTTTCAGGCAAATTGACTCTGAGCTCAGAAAGTACACATGGCTTCTGCAAGCAGAAACAGGTCTAATGCTTTGAAGAATGTAAGAAATGATCAGTATTTCAGAGGCATTGAAGTGGTTAATCTATTAATCTATACTAGAGTAATAAACTTGCCTGTATAAACATTTTCTTCCTGGATTTTCATGTTCAGTTTACCTCAGAGAAAAGGTGTAAAGGTGTTTGCAATTTTTCACTTTCAGTACTAAGCATGGTTAGAAGCTCTTGTTGGACATTTTTGGTAATTCTTCTTGCTTGACCTTCTTTTCTGGAATGGTCTTAGTACACTGTTTGCTGCAGTTGAAACAGTTGTATATTCATTAATTCTTTTCTCTTTTTTGAATGATTTTCTTCTTGAGGTCTAAGGGACATAATGTTACATTAGTTTCAGATACACGATGTGATTATTTGCTGTTTGCGTGTATTGCGAAATGATCTCCACAGGATGTCCAGTTAACATCTGATTCTTAACTTGATCGCACCTGCGCGCACTGGGCTGACCAAGTGATTCTGAATAAGCCTTGTAAGTTAATTCCCAGGTCCTTGAGGTGCAGACGCCAGCATTTTCAGCCACTTACAGCTGGTATTTGAAGGACTTCCAGGGTACTTACTGGCTGGGGACAGTGCTTAAAGAATCGCATTTACTGGGGCACCTGGGTGGCTCCATGGGTTAGACCTCTGCCTTAGCCTTAGGTCATGATCCCAGGGTCCTGGGATCGAGCCCCACGTCGGGCTCTCTGCTCAGCAGGAAGCCTGCTTCCCCGCCCACCCCCCACCCCCACCTCTCTGCCTGTCTCTGCCTACTTGTGATCTCTCTCTGTCAAATAAATAAATAAAATCTTCAAAAAAAAAAAAAAAAGAATCACATTTACTGGGGCGCCTGGGTGGCTCAGTCAGCTGGGGGGCTGCCTTCAGCTCCGGTCATGATCACGGGATCCTGGGACCCGGTCCCGCATGGGGCTCCCTGCTCAGCAGGGAGTCTGCTTCTCCCTCTCCCTCTGGAGCTCTCCCTGCTTGTGTTTTCTCACTTGCTTGCTCACACTCTCTCTCAAATAAATATGTAAATAAATAAATATAATTTAAAAGAAATAAATCTAGGAATTGCGTTTATGCAGCATTTGGTGGTGTAGTGGAATCCACCCTGGGTGGACAATGGACAGCTTTTTGACAACAAAAGGAACTGCCTTCCTGCAGACCACAATGTCCTGCTGTACTTCTTCCTTCCTGGCCCGACGGGGCTATGGAAACACTCAGTGGAGCTGGAAAACTGATTCCCTCTGTGTCCTGTGCCCGCATCGGACACACCAAGCCATCAGGCCACAGATGCAAGGGTTCCTCGTGTAGCAGCTTTTCGTGGCTGTTGCTCTGCTCCTAAGAAGGATGTCGGGGGTCCACACGTGTTCCCAGGAGCCCCACGGGCTTCTTCTGCCATGTGGCAGAGCCACTTCTCGTGCTCGTGCTCAAACCCAAGCTCCCCAGCCCACCGTGGTTACCTGCTGCTCCGTTGTTGCATTCTAGAATTTGCTTCCGACTGTGCTCAAATGCTTCATGTTCAGGAAGGTTAACTGCTACCTCGTCTGTAATGGGTAATGCTGAACATGAAGGCGGTTGAAAGTAACAGTGTGATCACGTCCTTTCTCCTGTTCTGATGGGTGAGTCAGTCTACTGGCCTTAATGTTTACACGGATCCTTAACAAATAACAGCTGATGGCAACCTGCTGAGACATGTACAGTAAGGAAAGAAATTACGTATTAAAAGATTTGGACACTGTCCCATTTTTTTTTTAAGAGGAAAAAAGAAAAAGGGACAGAGTGAGAACCCTGTGGTAATAACCAATTTGTGCAACACTGTTCCTCTTTTCAAGCCTAATGAGGTCCCATTCCCACAAGTATTTTGATTTATTACCTGTTTCTACTGGCCTGCTTGCTTTTGGTGTTTATTATTTTGATATTCAGTTAACATAACATTTGAAATGATTTCACTTTCTGAATCCATTTTTCTCCCTTTTCATGAGTTGGTTTTGTGGTAGGTCGGATTTTCTTGTAGAGAAACAACGCTCACATTAAATACCTTTTCTGTTTCCAGTGTTCTGTCTTCATGTTGAGGAAAATAATACTCGAGGCTTTGCCCACATGAAGGAACACAGGACACTTGATTTGGGTCTAAGAGCTCCAAGAGTCGAGCCTAGAAACCCTTACAGTTGATGCCAAATTTAACCATTTAGCGATGTGACCGCAGAGTTACAGAAACTTCAACTTTGTTTTAAGACTGAGATTGAAGACAGTGTGGGTTGGATGACCTTGGAGATGAATTCGAGTCAGACGTTTGATACCAGGGGGATCTCCAAGCATCAGGTCAAAATAATTAGCTCTGCCTACAGAATAATCAACTCCTCCTCAGCCCAGATCCAAACCATCTTCAAACTTGTTTTAGAGGATAGGCATTCTCTGTTGGTACAAGTCAGCGTGTTTGGATGTGGAAAGGGTTGGCAGCCCTTAGGGAGGGGTGGCTGTTTCCCAGAAGTCATAGTTCCTGCTGGAGAGAGAGAAAGCCTTCTGCTCAGGGTCCCCTGTGCTCTGGGAATGCTGGTGGCCGCCTTCACCCCCACCTTCGCACAGCCCCCCCAGGACCTGGCAGAATCTGCCTCCTCCCCCTCCGTGGCCGCCTGTCCCTTTGCTTCTTTCCTCAGCAGGCTCCTTATTTCAGTGTTTTCCGTGCTTATCGCTTTTCAGATCATTTCCCCCGTGTGAAACAGTGTAATATATATTAATTACAGAAAATTTAGGAAGCATAAAGTACCAGAGTGAAGAAAATTACCCATGATCCTATCACTCAGAGAGAACCACGATTAATATATTATGTATATCTCTTTATCCTTTTCTTTTTCTTTTCGCATGTGGATGGAATTTTTTTTTTTTTAATACTCTCTGCTTTACTGTGTTTGAGGCTGCACATTCTAATTTGATTCTTTATCTGGTGGTATCAGAGGGGCGTATCTGACAAAGGCTGAGAGCCAGCCTTTAGTTGTGTGACCGTTTGAGAACCGTTTTAAATTCTGGAATGTCGCACATTCGGTGATGGCGTAGAAGAACACAGGACGGGAAGGCTAGGATAGAGAAAGCAGGGTGGGAGAGGCAGCCGCCACCTCAGAGTGGTTGAAAGACGGCAGAACGGGAGCGGCGCTGCATTTCCAGTAAACTCAGGTTCCTGAACCTCTGTCAAGTTTCCTGATCCGGCAAATGGGAGAACTCCTGCTTTCTCTGGGTTGTGTTGATGATTCATTTTATTAAATGAGGAACTGCTGGTGAAAATGATCTTCAGATCAGCACTATAGGAAGCGGATAATAATATTAAATATTACTTTTATTTATAAATATAATTATCATATAAATATAAAAGAACAATATATTTCTGTAATAACTATAAAATAAATATAACAGAAATAAATACAAATAAAATTATATTTAAATATAATGTTAATATTAAATGAAAAAGGAGCTCAGGCTTGATTGGGGGTGGGGTTCAGAGGGAGTAAGGATAAAGTGGGCAAAGGTGGCTGGAAGTTGTGGGTGGGCGGGCAGGTGAAACGGTGTAACTGGCGGTTTGATTTTTCTTTGTGGTTGTTAATATGTCAGTAGTTTCTGTGGATGCCTTCTGTGAAGGTGGTCATCCAGCCTGAAATTGGGATAATTTGAGTTGTCCTTTTCTGCCGGCCTCTCTTTCTTCCTTAGTCTGTGTATTTTTAACTTGATGAGTCCATTCTCCTGTAAAGCTAGTATGTTTACTCTCTTCACCTAAGAGACTCTTATCAGACTTGGACTAGGGATTACAGGCCACTCTATCAGGAATCTTGCTGCATTTACACAAGAGGGAACAGGACGGGCCCTGCTCTGTGTTTTCACCACAGATAAGGTCTGTGTTCTATGTGGGGAAGGGAAGGGGAGGGGAGGTGGGGAGTAGTTGGGTGGGGATGAGGCCTGGGAAAGAGAGAGAAATGAGAGAATTTCTTTGTCTTTGCTCGTGAGCCACAGAACCTGGAGGGATATTGAAAGAAGGGGTTTGCAGGGCCACCCCGTGTGCTCTAGAGTTAGAGAGCCTCAGTCTCGACCCTGCCCCACCCACTACCTACCAGGTGACTTCACCTCTTGGGGGCTTGCATTGTCTCTTTGGTAAAAAAAGGTAATGAGGGGCGCCTGGGTGGCTCAGTGGGTTAAGCCTCTGCCTTCGGCTCAGGTCATGATCTCAGGGTCCTGGGATGGAGCCCTGCATTGAGCTCTCTGCTCAGCGGGGAGCTTGCTTCCCCTCTCTCTCTGCCTCTCTGCCTACTTATGGTCTCTGTCTGTCAAATAAATAAATAAAATCTTAAAAAAAAAAAAAGGTAATGATAATACTACTACGTACCATACTGGGCTCTTGTTCAGTAACTACAAGCCATGAATGTCTTCAGGACCAATCCAGGCATCCTTGGTGCTGAATCCTTACGGACGGTTTGTGAATGTGGTCCTCAGAAAGAGTGGGCTTCCAGGTACCATCGCTCTTGGCACACCTGAGTGTTGAGCAGACCCATGAAGATCTCTTGTCCTGGTGAGGCCACCACACCTGGCCGTAAGTGCCCAGGCGGGAATGAGGGTGGAGGGTCAGGGCCTCATGTCAGGTGATGACCCCTCCGTCCTGCGGTGCTGGGTCATTGTCCTGAATCTGGAGACTGTGAAGGTCTGTCCAGGGTACCTTTGGTGGAATATGTCTGTTCATTTCTGTTAACCTCTTCGCAGAGTTTATTGTTCCCTTTCTTTTTCTGTTTTCCTGTGAGAGACTGGGCAGGTGCATGTGGACATTAATCAGAGATACTTGTTGTTGAGAAGTAGAACATATTTTTTAATAAAAATCTTCTGAACTGAGAGAAATGGGACATGTTGAATTTACTTGATTTCCACACCATTCTAATTTATTCTTTTATGTTTTTCTAAGAAAAATGAGTAGACTGGGACTTTAACACCTCTTCTCAATTTAAACACGTGTCTGTGTGTGTGTGTGTGTGTGTGTGTGAGTGAATTTTTCTTGACTGTAGACTCTCTTTCCCTGAGCATCTAGAGGAAAGACAGCTCCTCGGGAGGCATGTGTGTATTTTATGCCGTGGTTCTGGAATTAGATTGCTTTGTTCTAAAACTGGCTCCAAAATTTAGCAGCCAAGTGTTCTCAAGCAGCTGATTAACACTGCTTGCCTCAGTTTCCCTAGTTTAAAATAGAATGCATTTCCTTATTGGTAAGATTATTTTAAGTATTTAGTAAGATTATGTAAAGTGCTGAGTTATAACCGTCCAATAAATATTAGTTGTAATTTATATTTGGAATGTGATAGACCTCAGTCTGACCCCTACTTTGGCCATTTAACTCATTGCCTCCTTTGCTGAACCTTTGTTTTGTCATCCAGAAAATAAAATAGGAAAAACAGCATCTAATTCAGACTCGCAATAGGATTATAGGCAATATCTAGCAGTAATGGGGACACAGTGCCTAAAAATACTCCGTAGGGTTTTTCTCCCTTGTCTGCTCCTAGCCTCTTTTATTGGCAACATTTTTTCAGGGGATCTCCATTTGGAGAGGAAACTCTTCTAGGCAGAGGATATAGGCTCTAAATTTACATTTCCTGGGGATGACCTCAGGGCAGCTGAAAGGCAGCATATTTTGAGCGCCTGGCCAAGTCCATTCTGGCCCATTTCTCATTATTTTTCACATCGTGTCCCCATTTCGTGGAGGGAGCCGCAGCTGAGGGTTAGGTGTCCCAGCTTGCCCTGTGTGGCAGCTCGGACTTTCCATCCCGACCTGACATCCAGGCAGGGGCCTGGCCGCCCCGCCTCCACCGGGACAGGCAGCACAGGTGTGACAGGCAGCCTCCCGCTGCTGGAACTAATGGACCTAAACAGGAGACATATCCCTTTCTCCCCTCCCGTGTCTTGTTTCACTGAAAGCTAATTTAAGGAGCATACAATGACTCCCTTTCCTTCACAGCTCTAATATCCAGACCATGAGTCAGAAAATTAACCTTTTAACTTAATATATACGTTGCACTTTGAGTCTAGTCCCCGTTTTCACTCGCTTAAATGTAAGTTTCACGCGGCATAAGGAAAGTCCTCTGGGGTGCACAGGGGAGGGGACGGGTGGCTTGCAGCCGCTTTGCCCTGAGGCTGTGGTGAATGCCATGTTACTTGACAGATTGGGCTGGTTTACATCATCAATTTTTATCGCATTCTTTTATGAAATAGAAATTTCTACCGTGGGCATGTAATTTGGTGAGTATTGAAAACAGTAAGCTCTTTCAAAAAGTTATAAAATTACATATTTATTGACTTAGGAAATTTGTCCTTTTTTTTTTTTTTCTTTTTTCTTTTTTTCCTTTCCCTAGCATTTATCCCAGGTAAATGAGAGAAGAGATAACACACTTTTGGGAACTTAAAGAATTATAAACATATGATCGTTATTTTATTTTATTATATTTATATATATTTTTTTACTTATTTCTCTAGAAAGAGAGAGAGAGAGGGAGGGTGTGCAAGCCAGGGGAGGGGGAGAGAAAATCTCCTGCAGACTCCAGAGTTCCATCTCATGACCCGGAAATTATGACCTGGGCAGAAACCAAGAGTCAGCCAGCCACTCAACTGACTGAGCCACACAGGCACCCCAAGTACAAATTCCTTCTATGTTGTGTCTTCTTGTCTTAAAGTCATTAAGATATACATTGATCCTTAAAGAATATGTGTTTGAACTGCGTGGGTCCACTTACACGGGGAGTTTTTTCAGTAAATACAGCACAGTGACATAGGGCTGGATTCCAGGAGCCTGAGATCATGACCTGAGCCAAAATCAAGAGTCAGACGCTTAACCAACTCAGCCACCCAGGCGCCCCAATACACAGATTTTTTTTTTTTTTTTGCCTGCATGGAAGTAGGGGTCTTGTGACCCTAACTCCCACATTATGTAGATAATGGAGCATTTGGGAAATTGTAAAAGGGTAAGCATCTAGGACCATACTTCTTCTCTAGTTTGCCTTTCCATTTAACACAGCAATGACGGTTGCACTTGCCCAGTGATATTCACCCTCATGTAAGACTGGTTATAAGACTAACTCGATGGGTCCTCATGACTTCTAGATATACCAGGATTTAACACCATTGCCCTGCGTTTTCAATCTCAGTTTGGCAAAATGCCTGTAAAGAAACAGACCAAGAATAATTTAACTTAGCACCTGCCTTACTGACTATATTTGATAAGAGACTATGCCTTCCCCAGTTTCTCAAGTTCTGTTTTTCATTCTTTTATCCTATTATTTTATTTTAGTATTTATTATTCTTTCCCCACCAATTCGTCAAGGAATTCTGATGTATCCCTGCCACCTAGAACACTGACACATACTAGTTGTGTAAAAGTATTTGTGGAATACATTGGTTAATTAATAAATAATAGCCCGTACTGCTCAGAGTTTGAGAGGATCAATTAAAGTAATAAAAGAGTGCATAGGGAGCCCCAGTAACTGCTCCCTGTTCATATTACTCAGGCTGTGAGCTCAGTTCTCAAATTCTAGATGGTCATAGACAGTTAAGAAAAATTCTTAGTATTTAATTTTTATTATCAGCTTTAACTTATAGAAAGGGATGTTGACTTTGAGTTAAGATACTAAGAATCAAAAGAAAAAAAAAAAGATACTAAGAATGTGATTGAACTCTCAGAAGGTAAAATTCCTGAAAATGGAACACAAATAAATGAAGTATGGGGATCCTGCTTGAGCCATGTTCTGGGATGGGTGTTTATTGGGTTTAAATCCTAGTAATGTGAGCTTTGTTGTAATAGCAATCTGTTGTCTTCATATAATTTTTAGGTTGGTCATTGTGTAGGTGTTGTTAGGTAACTTTTTGATTCATTGTGACTGACCAACAGGACCATTCCTGCCATTAAGCTTCCATTCATACCACTCCCCTGCTACTGTTCTCAAAGGTTATAGACACCTTTGACGCTGACAATCCCAGTCTCTTCCTAGGCCTTGTCCTCTCTGACCCCTTTCTTGACCGTTTGAAATTCTGATCTCTGACTTTCTTCATCAACTCTCCTGGTTCCTCCGGGATGAATATAGCCTTTGATCTGTGGCAGTGGGCGCCAGAATTCTCAGGCCCTTTGCATGCACCATGGGTGTAACTGACAGTGGTCACAACTGGAGTAAACGGTGAAGGTTAAGTGAGGTTACATGTGTAAAGTGTCTGCCCTTGTTCCTGGTGGTGCTCAGTAAATTATAGTTCCATTTTTCTCTGTGCTCTCTTGTATGCCCTGCCTTATTTATTACTTTTTCTCCAAGTGCCTTTGCAATATGGTATGTCCAATTCCTTCCTGAACTTTCTCTGAATCTTCAGCTCTCCACTCCTGTGACTCCTGTGCTCTTCACAGGAATTTTCAAATCTCCATCCCCAGCTGTGCTGACCTCCACACCTGCATTTTTCCAGTTGCTTCCCTAACATATTAGTGCAAAATCGACCTCATTCCAAATCTGATTCCTATTTCTCTAGGTCCTACTTTCTTTGGTTATAGTATCTCTACTCTCTCCGACAGTTGGCCTGGAAACCTTGAAGCCAGTTTCAATCCACTTCTATATTCTGCAACATCTAATCAGAAGTGAGGTCCTGCTTTTGGTTTGGTCTTGGATAGAGCTTTCTTCCTTTCCTCATTCAAGGGCAAGTTTGGAAATAAAGTTGGCCTTTTGAAGTTAGGCCAAGCAATAGCTGCTTGATTGACATTCACAGTGGTAGGTCACAGCCTGAGTAGACGAGAATAGGGAGGGAGTCATTGCAAGATGTCCCTGGATTAACACTGTGGACCAGGCCAAACCTTACTGTGTGGAATAACCAGACTCTTCGAATCTCTACATGCAGATACCACTATGGCTAGTAAAATGCATATGTATTTTAGAGTTTTTGAGTGTGCAGTAGTAACCTTTTGCTATTGTGTATTATTTTAGACAATGCATACTGCAGGTGCCACATCAGAATGTTACAATGTCATTATGAAACACAGATTTCAAGGATGACTGACTTGCTTTCATTTGTTTGGGCACCAGTGCTTAGGGGGAAAAAAAATCAGAGATTACATGAGCTTTCAAAAATAAGGTGTGGAGGAGAGAGATTGGAATTGAAAACCTTGAAACATTTGAGTAGTGAGTTTCAAATTCCCACTTCCTAAAGATACATCCTTTATATTCAAGATAAGATACTATGCTGTGTGTGTGTGTGTGTGTGTGTGAGAGAGAGAGAGAGAGAGAGAGAGAGATGTAACTGTCTAGGTTAAGTCTTATCTTCTGAGTTTACCAGTTGCTTGTTGGATAATAAGGGAAATAAATAAAGTGAAAATCAGCATGAAGTTACAAATGTCACATACACAAAAATACACTTGAGTTCTGATTGCTGAAGGTAGTAATGCTTGGTATAAGAGGGGATGGCTGATTTAGCTTTTGGTTTTTTGTTTGCTTTTTATTTTTTTAGAGAAAGAGAAAAAGTAGGATGGGGGCTGAAGTAGGGGAGAGGGGAGGAGAGGGAGGGACAGAAGGAGAGGGAGAGAGAGAATCTTAAGCAGAGCCCATGCCCCAGGTGGGGACCCAAAGCAGGGCTCTATCTTATGATGCTGAGATTATGACCTGAGCTGAAATAAAAAATCAGAAACTTAACCGACTGAGACACTCAGGCACGCCTGATTTGGGGCTTTGAAGAGAGGTTAAGATTTTATTATTTGTAAGTGATTAGGAACATGTGGGCTATCCAAGTAAAATCAAATGATATGCAGTCTGGTTTGATTGCGTGTAGGGTATTTGAGGGACAAATTAGGGTTGCATATTGGGGACCTTGGGTTTCTGTACTCTTCCTTTGAATTTCATGGTATACAAATGGGGCACATGAAAGATTTTAAACAGGCTTGGCACCATCAGCGTGGGCATTGTATTTTATTTGTCACGTAAAATGAGTATTTAAAAATTAGCCTTAACTCTAGTTAATGGCCATTGAAGGCAATGGGAGAGGAAACAAAAGAGGTAAGGGGAGAGACAGAAAAACTGGGAAATTACAGAGTAAGAAAAACGATCTGCCAAGAGATAGAAAAGGCATGGCTGGAACTCTAGATTGTGTTGGAGGTAACCTGCTTTTGTTTATTTAGACTGTGGGTTTAGAATGTTACCTTTGCCTTACATTTGAGAGGTTAATGTGGTTGTTCTCCCACTATGCACGGGGCTTTTAATGTTCTTATAGCCATAAAACTTGACAGGCTCCCTTCCTAAGGGACCACTGTAGGATTAGCTTTGAATGGTAGTGCCAGCGGCGTTAATACTGTCGGGACCAGAGTCTCTTGGGTAGCATGGGTTTAGAGCTGAACAGAGGAGAGAGGTGGTGTTGGATTAGCCTGAAGAGCTGCAGAAAAGGGAATGAGTTTTCTCCCTGTCAGTTGTCCCTTCCTCTTCTCTTCTCTCTTTCCCTCGGGAACCTTGCTTTGAATCACCAGCTGTATCCACCTCCTAGGGCATCGGGATTAGCATCGGCTCTGCTGCCTGGGACTCAAGATCCAAACACGCTTTTCAGAAACTATGCTTCATTGAAAGTGCAGTGAGGAAACCTGATTGCCTTTATGGCCACAGGACCTGAGGAATCTTAGTATTCTAGTATTCTCAAACCATAGATCTTGTTTGGTTGTTTTCCACTCCTTTGATGCTTTAAAAAAAAAAAAAAGATTTTATTTATTTATTAGCGAGAGATTGTGCACAAACAGTGGGGAGGAACAGAGGGAGCCTGACGCACCGCTCGATCCTGTGACCCTGAGATCATGAACTGAACCGAAATCAAGAGTCGAACACCTTACCGACTGGCCACCCAGGCGCCCCTCCTTTGAGGCTTTTAAAAAGTATTTAAAACTACATTGAGGGGCGCCTGGGTGGCTCAGTGGGGTAAGGCCTCTGCCTTTGGCTCAGGTCATGATCTCAGGGTCCTGGGATTGAGCCCCACATTGGGCTCTCTGCTCGGTGGGGAGCTTGCTTCCTCCTCTCTCTCTGCCTGCTTCTCTGCCTTCTTGTGATCTTTGTCTGTCAAAAAAATAAATAAAAATCTTTAAATTAAAAAAAAAAACTACATTGATAAGCATCCTAGGTGTTATACTGCACTATGTTTTGTTTAAAATACGTGCCTGCTTTTTTAGCAAAGGAACCTTTGCCAAGAGAATTGTATGTGGGGGAGTGTGACTAACTTAGCAAAGGGACTTTTCTCTTACCCTATTTGCCTAAGCTCTCTGGGCTGCCTTTGATAGGACTTCTTTTTTTCCTCCTGGAGTTCCAGCCCCTCCCGTCTTCACTGCTATCATTCCTCCCCAAATTATTCATACCTAAATATTTTGGCTTTTTCAAAACTAATCTGCTCTCTGGGTTCATTTTCTGTTGGGTGGTCTGAACCACGGCTTTCCTTCTTTGAGTGACAGGTACTCACCAACAGAAAGCGTGAAAATCCTGCCTTCCCTACTCCTCTACATGTAAGGATTAGCAGCAGACCTTTTTGCCTGCTCGTGTTAGGATTGTCTTATTTCTCCTGTTGTCAACTTTCAGCACAGAACCTATAATGTTGTGGGGCTGTCTGAAGGGAAGTTGAAACCCCACTGGCCAAGAAACACAGAAACAGGAAAGGGAGCCCGGTATGAACTCTGTAATACAGTCACAGCCGAGAGTGGTCTGAGTTACCTTCTGCGTCCAAACTTCTTGAGAGGGTCATCAGAGTCCAGATGCTAAAGGCATCATTCAGCCATCCATTCGCTCACTCAACAAATATTTCTCAGGATGCTAATACCACAAGATCCTGTGCCCACCGTTAGAGCTTTCATAGTAAAACAGGGTAGGCACATTGGCTGCTGCTGCTACCAAGCTACAGGGGAAAATGTGTTCTATGGGGGAAATGGACAATAAACCTCCAAACATGCAGTTCATGACTTAATTAAATTGTGCAGAAGGAAGGCTTAGAGGCTCTGTAAGAGTCTGTAAGAGAGAGACTTCTTCATGGTGAGTACAGGTGTCAGGGAAGTTTCCTTCTTTCTTATAAGCTGGAGATGTGGACCATTTTACACTGAAAGATAAGGACTGAGCTCTGTGACCACAGGGGCAATCAAGAAAAATGGGCATGGATGGTGCCAGGTCTGAATAAATCTACTTTTCATTTTTCAGTATTCCTGGTAACCAGTAAGCTCTCGGTAGTCTCCCAGTTAGGTCAAAGTTGGTTCTGCCAGGAAACAGGAAAGGGAAGCTCTCCCTTGGAAAACAACAGTGCACAGCCTACAGCAACAGCTACATGATGTCAACTGGAAACCTAGTAATTTCATCTATGTCTCTGTTGCTGTTGACAGATTCTTGTCAGCGGCACCCTCAGTCCCTGTTTGAAACACTCTCAGGAATCTGGCCCCTCGGCTGGCTGATGTCAGTGGCTGCCATCAAGGTGTGGCCAAATCCAGGACCTGGGCACCAGCCTACTAAAGGCTGTTGTGTTAGAAGATGTGAGAGTTGTTCTGTAATTAGCAGTAGAAGTGATGCCCCTGTCTGCGCAGGTAGATCTAGACAGGGCTCATTTTGAAGGACAGAGCCGGGGGAAATGCAGATTTTTTCCTTATGTCACTTGTTTGGTATCTTAAGTCCACTGACAGGGACATCTTGTAGCCCTGGGGAGAGCAGCGTGAGCACCTATGTCGCTTACTTGGAACCCAACTAGGAACCCCCGCTCTGCTGTCTTCCCCACCCCCAAGTGACCACCACCTCCCCCTGGCCTCAGCAGCCTTTCACTGGTCACACTCCTTCTATTGGTACTTAACTACTATCCATGTTCCACCGGTGGCCAAAACGATCTTTTGAAAATTTCTAGCAAATCACATTGCCATATTGAGAACAAACTTAAACTGTTCACAGAGTTTAGGTCTTACAATGGGGATGCTTCTGGAGCTTCTGAGCTTGGTCTTGGCATGCCTCTTGAAGCATTCCCCAGACACAGTACTACTGTTTTTTCCATCCCTCTAATACACACTCACCACAGGGCCTTTGCAACTTTCTCTTTTTCCTTGAATGCTATTCCATGTATATTTTCACATTTGCTGACCTGTTTTTAGCTCAGGGCCCAACTCATTGGTCCCCTAGGAAAGGCGGTTCCTAAACACCTGCTCTAAGACCCTCCCCACGTCCCCATCAATATCTCCTGCATCACAAGTTTTGTTTTCCTGTTAAGTGATACTCTACCACTAGAATGTATACTCTTTGAAAGCACAGACCTTGTCGGACCTCCTCCTTTGCCAGGCAGATGTAGGTGGTCCACAATACCTGGAGATTGAGTGAACTTGGACACCGTAAAGACATTTCTTTCCTTTGTTCTCCTTTTAAAAAATTTTAATAAATAGCTAAAAGAACATAGGGAACACTCAGAAATCCCTACTAAGACAGGTAAAGAGATAGTTCAATAAAGGGCTTGAAGTGATGAATTTCTTGGAGAGAAAAAGAATTGTTCATGTAAGCCAGTAGGTCAGTCCCTTGCTCATGGTTCCACAGCTGGTAAGTGGCAGAGCTTGGACCCTGAGTTCCATGAATGAGCCCACACCAGTCCCGGAAAGGGGAGGATAAACATACTCGACTAATTTGCTGAACGGCATTTGAACCAAATTATAAATGACTTCAGTGTTTATTAAAACATCTTTGGCCATTTCATAATCACTGAGTCTGTCAGGTTACAGAAGAGTATAGGTAGTGGTAGAATTTTAGAGATCTTATAAATGATTTAGCCTGGTGTCCTTAGAGGAAACAGAGGCCCGGAGATCTTAAGTTGGTAAATGTTGGGACTGGAATCCAGGTCCGCTCCCCAGGGAGCCTAGCCTCCTGGCAGGCCTGCTGTCTGGGCTCACTTCCTGCCCTTCCACGTCCCTGTGGAATGGATTCTTGGTTGTGTTTTTGACATACCAAGCGTAACCTTGACATAGCCTTGAGGAAAAAACCTTCATTTTGTTCATGCAGATGATCATACACCTGCCAAATTTTTTTAATGCCTTCCTCCACCCCCACCCCCCCCACCCCCGCCCAGGGAAGGATTTATGACTTCATCTTTCTTTCCTTTTTTTTTTTTTCCTTTTCCCTTCAAATCCAAGCCTCTTTCAGAATGATTCAGCCTCAGGGCTAGGAAAAAAAAGGTTCATATTTTAATAAATAAAATGCAGGTCTTCTCTTGTTGTCAGCTTCCCAGACACAAAAGTGATCTACTTTTGATGACTGGTTGGAAAGACTTGCTAATGATTTTTCGTTGCTTTATGCTGTATAGAAAGGAAGAGTAATTAGTGAAGAGATTAAACCATTTTCCTACCTCTAGGTAAGCCAGGTCTTGTAAGTAGAATCCTAGAAAAAGTTTTCAGTTTCCTATACTATTCACAGTCATTTTTGAAGTTTGGTTTAGAAGTTCGTTTTGGATAAGTCAAGTGTTTTTTTTTTTTTTTTTTAAACGTCCGAGATGAATTTAGGTTATGTTAGTGATATGCGGTTCTTTTCGTGTTTGATAATAAGGCTGATTTGTTCCCCTGCTTTCTTCAAATGGGTCATCTCTCACTTTCATCCCATCTATATTTTGCAGAAGGGAGGAGTTGCACTTTTTTTTTCCTTCATGACCCAACCCTGTGGGAACATGTCAGCCTCATGGTCTCGTTTTTGTTTGTATTCATATCAGTTTCATCACGATTGCTCGTGTTTGATATTGGGGATGAGACACAGACACACGAGCAAATTACGACTTGGTATTTCCCCTGGCATCCCTGTTTGTGATTTATAATTTATATCTAGAAAAGATTCCCCGACTGAACTGATAATCCTTCCCAACGAAAGATAAACACACTTGTAAGTCATCAGTGTAAGTCAGATGCACTTGAAAGGGACAAAGAATTCACCTGCAAGCACTTTTGGCATCTTGCTCTTTCCCACGGATCCAGACTGATGACAGAGAGAGCCGAGGCTGTCAGAGCACTTCCCGCAGGAGAACCTCCCAGAGCCCCTAAGGGTGGGACCCGCTCGACCTGCCCTGCCATCAGGAGGATCTAGAGACTGGCCCTTTGTGCTTTACCGCAGGAGATCAAATGGAGGCAAGGATGTTGTCCTAGTGCTGTGGAATTCAGATCTGTAGGTGTGCAGCTCCCCCTGCTCCCCTCTTCTGTCCACATGGTTCTTTGGAAGCTCACTGGTAAGCCCTGACGACGAACTTCTCCGTCATCCTTGTCCGGGCAGGTGCCTGTGGGCTCTCTGCGTCCCACTGCACATTCCTGCCAGCAGTTTAAACTGATTCTTAGGACACTAGTCTGTAGACCTGATGCCTTCAGAATGCGTTAAATCATTGATCAAATCCTCCCCCACCTGCACGAGGGTACCTGAGTCAGCGGGAGAGAGTGGGTTGGTTGTACACGATTTTGTACAACAGCAAAGTCATCACTGTTATCTCGTGTCTGGTCGGCTGGTTCTTGCTCTGATCTCCGAGGTCGCTACTATACTGTGCCAAAAACAGACAGGGCAAGATTACCCATAAATTTCACTTGGTCTAGACTAGGACTCTTCTGGGAGCTCCTTGGGAATTTTTATTTTTGTTCTCCTCAGACATAAGCAGTGTTGGAATAGTCAAACACATAGAATATTAAATGCTGGCAGGTAGTTCTAAAAAAATCATTAATCCACTACATGGAATGCCAAAAACAGATGCTTAACCTGATCCTATCCATGAAACATAAATCAGTTTCTTTTTATTAGGAGTCGTAAGATTCTTAAAATTCTCTTTAAAAAAAAATTCTCAACTTTCAAAAAGTAAACAGCAAAGGGGACCCCCTGGTCAAAAACCTTAGCAGAGAATCTGAATGCATTAATAATAACTAACGTGGAGGAAGTCGGTCTTTTAAAGCTGCTTTTTTTTTCTTTTTTTTTTTTTTTTGAGATCCTCAGACCCCATCAGCATAACAAAAAAGAAGAAGGGGAGCCAAGCAGTTATTACTGCTGCACCTAAATCACGATTTGTGACAACTCAGGCTATAAAGTCGTTTGGATGACAATGACTAGCGACGCTGCCGGAGTTAATCAAATAATTATTTAACACGTGTTTCTCTTGATCTGGCCCTGCCTTCAGAACATATTTCATTCTTTCCCAGTCTTCTTTACCACCTATACTTTTAAATGGAGAAAATGAGCAAGTATAGGTTATACGTGCAGTTAATGAGGAAACCGCTTCTCTCACCAGTCGGGCTAGAAAGAGGGTTCTTGTCTGAATCAGCGTGGTGGGTGCCTGGAATGCCCACCACAGCGGTTTGCAATCGGTTGGCCATCACAGTCACTTCGATTTCTGGGGGTTTGGGGAGAGGGCTTCCTGCCTGAGCTCTTTTTTCTTGAGGAGTATTTCACATAGGACTCCTTACTTTTCCAGGTACCGCTTTTCTGCTCCGTTCCTTCTACAAGCAGGTGCACAGGGAAGGACCCCATGCTAGTCCGCAGGCACCTCTGACAGAGAACATTCACTAAGGTGTAAGGGTGAGCAGTGGAAGCAGGAACACATTTCTCGCTCTTTAGCACTTAGTATGTGCTCAGTAAATATTCACCATTTACTGTTATTATGTAAAGGCTCAATAAATGTTTGCTAAAACATGAATGAAATGGATGAATAAATGCACGTACCTCTAACGGGGGAACTTTTTACATGATACCGCTGATCGCACAGACTCCGTATTAGATGCATATGGGGTAGTGTTGGGTGTGGGAGTGAAGACCAGCTGCTTCTCTTACTCAGTGCCTTGACCTGGTATTTGTAATCAGTGGAGATGTAATGAGCCACTAGTCTTTATGGACCCCAAATATCAAAGGGTGAAGAAGACAATAGGAACTCATCAAAAAGCCTGGCCCTCTCTGAAATGTCACGGGTAATCAAGTTTGGTGTTAATGGCTTCACATTTGCATGTCATCCCTATGAATGATGTACTCTGGTGGCCAGGATTGATGGTGTATATGGCTGGGCTTATTTAAATCTTCCAAAAGTATTCCCTTCTATTTTCAGTAATTTTCATATTCACGTTCAAGGCAGAGATTAGGTGTTTTTAAAAACATGATTAAACACTTTCTGTTTTTAGCTCATCTTAAAGTATTGGTTTTTCTTGATTGCTTTCTTTATAGTGTGGTCATTTGTGTTTTTAGCACACATTATTTTGCTTTCTTAATATGTGTTAGGAAAGCTGATAAGCTTAAATTTTGTCATAACCTTAAAATATTATTATGTCATTCAGTTAAGTTCAGCTCAATGTACTTGAATTGAATTTGTATCTTCAATAGGATCCGTACACTGAAAATGAAAGTCAAAATAACGTCTCCCTAATTGCAACATTTACTAAAGAAAGTCAGGGTCATTGACATATAAAATTTAGGTATGAGATAAAGGGGGAAAATGAGTTTATCTAGGGATTAGAATGTTTCCCTGGATATTGTTTTTCAAGGCAATCTTAAAATCTGTGATTTTTTTTCTTTTCCTTTTTTTTTTTTTTAACATAGAAAATTTTCAGTGTCCTAGGTGGGAGAATAAGAAAAAGGCTTAGAGTAAGAATAAGGAGTCTTTATTTAACAAACTACATACCAGAAAAGAAATTATTTTGATTACAGTAATAATCACAAATAGTAATTCGCTGTGCTGCCTTCTATTTTAAAATTGTCATCCCTTATCAAGCCAAAATAATTTGTGCCTGACCATGCTCTGTTGTCTTGCATTACAAATTCATAGTAACTCCATCTTAGATAGAATTGTCATGATCAGACTAAGTAAAAGTTGCTAACTGCACTGTGATCAAAGCTGGTAGCAACCTCTGGGCTTTAGAACAAACAGAATAGATTATGTCTTTTCCAAAAATCCTGAAGCCGCCCTTCACTTTATCTATCACTCTAGTGACTTACATCTGTATTTGGAAGCCCGATTGCCTTTGCTGGAGCCCTTAAAAATTCCCCCATGAGGGAGAGCCCCAGGCGTATCAGCGAAAAGTTGCAGGTACAAAGATGGCAGCCGGCAATCTTCATTCCCATCAGTACCTTTACACGATATGGAGTAGGGCCGTGCAGGGTTTCTGAGGGTAGAATGATGTGTTGTTCATGTGTGGAGTCCACTAACTAATTCCATGTTTAATTGAACTTTTGTCTACTTTGGACCTTCTCTTGTTCAAGTTGACTCCCTCCAAATTCACCAAAGAGAAATAGCTCCTTGCATAATTAGATTGTCTGTTTTCTGGGCAAGCGAGGGAAAGAGTAAGTTATTTCTCCCTTGCATTCTTCTTGTTGTGTTCAATAATTTTTATGGAGTTAAATTAAATTGAGCAAGCTTTATGTGAACTTCCTTCCAGAGGATTTACTGCATCTTATGTGAAAACCGTCTACATCTGACATTTTAGAATTACCCGCCTATTTATGGGATTATACTGCGTTTTGTTCTTGAAAGAGCAAGTCAATTTTCAGCATAGATTTTTTGGTCACTTTTTCCCCTTTGTCTGTTTTTATGAAAGCTAGCTCCCAAGTCAGAGTAGAAACAATAGAAGGAGATGGAATGTAGAGAGTAGGACAGAACTGTGGCATGCTGGGAGAGATGGTCTGGATCATAAGTTATCAGAGACAAGAAGAAACCTCGAAAACACAGCCCGATAGTTTATTCCTTCTAAAAATGTATTTCCATATTTTTAATAAAGATCTCTTTTTACCTGATAACCTATCTTATCTGCAGTCACTAAATAAGCTGCAGATACTGTGAATGAGAACTCGCTCTCAAGTTTGCTACATCATGTTAGCAGGGGGAATGGAATAGTACGGGTAAACTGCCTTGCAGTGTTCTAGAAATGAGACCCAGTACTATGTAAGATCCGTGGATTAGCCACACTCTCATCTGAGGCAAGCCAGCTACATGACACTGTGGCCAAAACCCATGACCTTTTTAGGGAGGAGCTGATAGGCCAGGTTCAACTTCACTCCTCTCTTCTGTCTCTTTTCCTCATCACACCAGCCCTGTAGAGGAGAATGTTAAAGTCAAGAGTACATAAAGTTTGCTCTAGTTCACATATCCAATAAATGGCAGGACCAAGAACCAAATCCAGGTCTTTATGACTCTGGACCAAACTGTGGGCCTTTCCCATACTGTCCCCTGCTGCCCCTGCTATAAATTATCACACACTCTGAATAGAGATCAGACAGTAAAGGAAAAACGTGACATAAAAAAAAAACCAGTGATTTACTTTTTGCCTTCGTCATTCTTTACTTTCACTTACAATCTTGTTGATGAGTGTGAAACATCTTTGTCTGAAATATCTTACCCTGCCTAAACAGATGTCCAGTCTCTTCCTTTATAAACTTGATGAAGGTGACTCCAATGAAATATTTTCATTTTATCTGAAACTTTCTGTTTTCACCATCTCCCCAGAAGCCACTTTAAAATAATATTCTGAGGAGACTGAAGATCGAAAGCCACCTGCACCAGAGCAGAGCCCTCACAACAATTTGTACATCTCTCACGTATTACGAAGTTCGGGAGGGGAAGTGGCATGAATGGGATAAACCTGATTTTCTGGTCTTTCAGAACCAGAACAACTTAGTCTTTCAGAATATTTTCTCCAGAGTGTATAAAAGATCCCTAAATAATTGTTCCACTATTTAATAATTAAAAAAAAAAACAAACCTGTTTTTACCATCCTGAACTTGCCACCCAGATAACAGAAGAGTGTTCTTAGATCAAATAAACAAGAATTAAAACATTTCATGTAATAGTTCTGAAGCTCAGTATCAAAACAAACAGCGATCAATTCACAGTACTGGTATCAGAGGAAAACTTCTTGTTTGAGGTAATGCTACTTTAGCAGGTTTCCTTTGGCTTTTGGATGAATCCATTAAAAAAATTTTTTTTAAGATTTTATTTATTGACTTGAGAGAGAGAGAGCGCAAGCTGCGGGAAGTGCTCAGGGAAAAGCAGATGTGGGGCTCTATCCCAGGACCCTGAGATCAGGACCTAAATAGAAGGCAGACACTTAGCCCACTGAACCATTCAGGCACCCCTGTTCTTTTTATTTTTAAATAATCTCAACCCCCAGTATGGGGCTGGCCTTCACAGTGCCAAGGTCAAGAGTCAACACTGCACTGACTGAGCCAGCCAGGTGGCCCAGAGTGACGCATTTTTATAAAGACATTCCACAACAGGCTCAGTTCTGTAATGTTGGGATTAGTACAAGATGCAATTATACCAGTTCGAAGAATGATTTCAATTTCATAAGGAAGTCATTCATTCTTTAAATTTCAAAAAATTTCAAATTTCTGGCGTATTCGCTCGTGTCTCCAAAACCAATTACAATCCCCCTGATAATAATTATGCCTTGTTTTCATTCCCTGTAGCATTTGGGTACTGGAAAAGGATGAGATACTTTTACCTAATTTGAGATGAAGTGTGCTTTGACATTTTTACTTAGAGATGGGTCTGTTTATGGATGGGCAGTGGTTCTCAATGGGCAGTGTCAGGACCAGCAGCATTGTCACCAGCCTGGACATTTGTAAGGATTGCAAGTTCTCAGGCCCGATCAGACAGTCCAAAACTTGGGTTGGAGTCCAGCAATTGGTCTTTTTTTTTTTTTTAATAATTTATTTTTTTATTTGACACACAGAGAGAGAGATCACAAGTAGGCAGAGAGGCAGGCAGAGAGAGAGAGGAGGAAGCAGGCTCCCCACCGAGCAGAGAGCCCCATGCGGGACTCGATCCCAGGACCCTGAGATCATGACCTGAGCCGAAGGCAGAGGCTTAACCCACAGAGCCACCCAGGCGCCCCAGCAATTGGTCTTTATGAAAGTCCTCCAAATCATTCTGATGGATATTCAAGTCTGAGAGTGATGGCTACTGGAACAGAAGCTCAGCATCCTAGCCGAATTTGGGCTCATCTTCACTTTGATGCCTCCTTTTAAATCAACTGGTATTCCCAACTAGAGCTTAGGCCCCAGTAAGAATGGCTTAAGAGACCAGTAATCTTTCAAAGTGCTTGAACACTCTCTGGCCTATGCATATTCTTGAGTTGGGTGGGGAGTAAAACCATCTCTACTGGCAGAAGGCTAAGGCAACATTTTTTCGTAGGTGTCATAGATTCAAAGCGTCTCGACCGCTCTTTTAGGTGTTTTATAACTTTAGTGTCTTAGAAAGCAAAAATCAATGATGTCATTCTTTTAGTGTACAGAGGAAAATGGTTCAAGGTCAGGATTCCCAGGAAATAAAACCTTAAAACAATGTAAAGTTAAAAGCAATCATAATGTCTAATTACAAAAAATTCACCCCCCAAATGCAGGAGGAATATCCCCCAAGTCAGGCTACATCAGCTAACTAAGAAAATCAGCTTAAAAGTGGATTTACGGGGGCACCTGGGTGGCTCAGTGGGTTAAAGCCTCTGCCTTCGGCTCAGGTCATGATCTCAGAGTCCTGGGATCAAGCCCCGCGTCCGGGCCTCTGCTTAGCAGGGAACCTGCTTCCTCCTCTCTCTCTCTCTCTCTCTCTCTCTCTGCCTGCCTCTCTGCTTACTTGTGATCTCTGTCTGTCAAATGAATAAATAAAATCTTTAAAAAAAAAAAGTGGATTTATGGGTAATAGTAATGAGTCAAATCAGTTTTCCAGGAAGGTGGTTGATGGAAAGTTTACTCATGAAGCAGTGGTAAGAAATTTTTTTTGTTAAGCTTTGCTGTTCAAAACTAAGGGAGGCATTGCAGAGTAACAGAGACTACAGAACCTTGGATTCCAGACTTAGTCTTGGAAGGCTCTAGAAGGAACCACTGGCAAGTCATTCATCTCGAAAAGGAGTATGTTGGACTAGATCAAGTGTCAGCAAAGTATGGCCCTCAGGCCTGCAACCTGTTTTTGTATGGTCTCAGAGCTAAGAATGTTTTTTACAGACGGCATTTGCAACCAGTTTGATAATATGGAACATTTTCTTTGAAACCTCACTATGTGAAATGTTATCTCTCTAGATGAGAATTTCATTCTTATCATGAGTAAACCTGTATTTTTTTTAAAAAGGACTTCGTTATTACTACTATATTTTGAATTCTATCCAATAAAAAATTAAAGAAAATTTGTTGTTATTTTATCTTGTGATAGAATTAAGTATCTTCATAGTATTCTTGGTAATTAGTCCTAAATTCTTTTAACTATCTGGCTCTTTACAGAAATGTGTGCTAATCCCTGGACTAGATGATTTTTAAGGTTCCCTCAAAGACTCAGTGTTCAGATATTCTCAGTGCATATCAGTAAAACCAGTTGTGGAATGCAGATGAGTTAAACGATGTGGATTTGCCAGTGCTTGGCCATGTTTTGCTATTTGGGAGCATAGTATAATCAGAAGGACCCCAAAGTAGAGCCTCTTCATTGTCTTTGCCTCCCTTTTCCCATCTATACTGTGGGAAATCAGTTCATGTTCACAGCTTCCCTAAGCGGGCTGGGGCTTGTGTGTTGTTAGAAACTTCAAAGCAGAAACTTACTTGACAGATTGTTTCCCTTTCCCATCTATTTTTCTTAAACTATTCATATAATAGTCTAGCAAGTGAACAATTAATCAGAGAACTGATTTGATAACGCCCTTTGAAAGTGACTTAGATACTTCTAAAGCAGATTCCTAAAGCTACCAGATCTACTGTTTAGCCCGTACACACCAGGCAGAGTTCCCATAGAACTTGTTTGGAAGCGTGTCTCTAAGACCACACCTACATGAAGAGGTCGGAGGGAGCCAGAGTCTCCCCAGAGCCAAAAGCTCCCTGGAAATTAGTTTGCGTAGAAGTTTCAACTTTTCCCTAAAGAGCCAATGTAGGAATTTCAGCTTTGACCTTCTGGGGACTCTGTATTAAAATGAAAATTTGTTACCTCAGGAAGGTAATTTTTAACCCGTTTGTGTCTATTTGTTAGTACTTTAGCCCAGATTAGGGTTTTTCAAATTAGCTAGATGGCTGAGAGCAGCACTTTTTCTAATCAGATTCACTGAGGTGGGCTCAGCCTAAGCTTTATTAAGGGACTTCAGTGATTGTCACACAAGCCCCAGCACTTTGGGCACCAAGCATTTGCAAGAGTCCCTGTACGGCGTGCGCACATCCCCTCGAGACAAAATGGCCCACTGGAGAGTAGCTCTGGCAAGCGGAAATAGAATGCAAGCCACTCAGATAATCTTAAATTTAATGGCCACCTTTAAATAAATAAATAAACAAATAAGGTGAGAGCTAAAAGTTGACCTTAAATTTAATGATAGATTTTTTTAAACTTGATATACCCACTCTGTTATTGCTTCAATATATAACCAATATAAAAATTATCAGTAAGACATTTCCCTTTTGCAGTACTCTTTGAAATCCAGGGTGTATTTTAAACTTACTGTCTGTCCCCGTTTGGACCAGCCACATCTCAAGTGGTCAGTAGCTGCCTGTGGCATAAATTATCCATCTTAATGGCCACCGCAGCTCTGGGAGCCTTGAATTGGAAACTGGTTCTCAGATTGCAAAGCGTGGGTGGTGCAAATGACCACGGGATGGACAGCGGGGACAAATGAAAGTTGGGACGATCCTCACTTCTTTTATCCTCAATTATAGAAGTGTCACATGTTAGCTGAAGGTTGGTGTTAACCCAGCTACAGAAAAACTACAGAAAAAGAGGAGCTGGGTTCAGGTACTGACCCTAACACTTAATTGGGTGCCCTCGGGCAAGTTACGCAAAACCTTCAGTTTCTTCACTTGCAAAATGGGAATAGGTCTAAAGCCTCAAGCTCGAAGGGTTGTTGTGGAGATTAAGTAAACAATGCATATAAACTCTATAAATGCTCAAGAAATGCTTGATATGTCATCACTCTTGCTGTTATTAACTATTTTTACAAATCAGAATTGCTTAAAGATGAACTGTAAAGGCAGTCTTTTTTTATTTCTGCAAAAGAGGAGGAAAATGATTATAAGATTGATAGACTGTCATTTTAAAGAGTAGGTTTTTTTTTTTTTTAAGATTTTATTTATTCATTTGTCAGAGAGAGTGAGCACAGGCAGACAGAGAGGCAGGCAGAGGCAGAGGGAGAAGCAGGCTCTCCGCTGAGCAAGGAGCCCGATGTGGGACTCGATCCCAAGACCCTGGGATCATGACCTGAGCCGAAGGCAGCTGCCCAACCAACTGAGCCACTGAAGCGTCCCTAAAGAGTAGGTTTAACCAGCTTCTTAAATTGGGCACTGCTCCGCATGTAAATCATTTATGCACCAAGAAATCCGAAAGATACTACGTTACCTTCAGAACATTCTTGGTTTTGTGTTCAACGAGAAATTATTACGTTTAAGTATTCCACAGGGAAGCTTCTAGAGAAGGCTACCCTAAAATGCCACTCGTGAGGGTACTGGGTGAGGCAATGAAAGAAAAGAAAAGAGTTTTTCTTTCTCTCCTTGTCCTCATTTATCTTCTCCTTTTATTTAAAGTCAGCAGAAAGAACTAATTAAGGCAAAGCTAAAGGAAAGGAATTCAAAGTTTGCACTGCACATGTGAACTAATCTTTCCACAATGACATATTTGAAAGGCCAAATAAGGCGTTCCTTCATATTGTACTCCAGCAAGGGGGCAGAAGGAATTGCACACACTCTTGGGTGTACAGGTTGACTCACTACTGACTTGCTTAGAAGCCATTGCCATTCCAAAACACAGTGTAATAGTTCTCACCTACGGGAGAATGATGGAAAATCACAACACGTGTCAGTGCTTGCTATACCAAACACATCTTTCGTGGGGATTTTGTTCAGAATGAAAGATGTAGTGAAAATTTTAAGATGCAAATAAGTGGTGAATAAATAAATATGGGATGTACTTACACATTCATGCACCGAAGCTGGGAGGCTGTGAGCCATGAGAGCAAAGAAATGTACTCGACCATCAATTTAGTAGGTCATTTTGAATGTAGGCAGCAAAATGGCCATGTGCATAAGAAACCACTACTATATTTTGAGAGGTCCTTTCTAAGAATCCTGAAATATTAATAACATGGTCTTAATGTAGTTGAAGACAAAGGAATGTGTTAGGGGCAGCGAGGTTGCCGAGAATAGCACAATGACAATTTTGTACTTCTGCTTGTGCTGGTAAAAGCTGGAGGAAAAAAAAAGACTAAAAATAGTCCGGGTGTTTAAAGAAGGGCAGCCTTCAATTTTCAAAATTGGTGTAAAACTCCGTATTCCCCAGGTGAATTCACATGTACTTATTCTCGCTAACACATTCATACAAGCTTCAAGGACACGGAGAAAAAGTATAAAGTTGTGATCTCATTTTTTCCCTTAAATTAACATAAACATACAACTCATTTTTGAACTTCAAACAATTCAAGACCTCCTGTAATTTGACTTTTGTGAATGATGAACTTGATTTTTTCAACTGAAAGTAGTCTGACCAGCATAGAAGTTGAGGAAATAGTAATTCTCTGTTTTTCTCTTCCTTGCAACTTTTTGAATTGGCTCTCTTTTCACATGGCAATGACTCCATCACAGGCCAGTTTTTCTTGTCAGTCTTCCCACTTCCATTGTGAGATGTTAGATTTTGATACCTGGTGGGAGGGAGGTACATAAGGATCATCAGGAACATGGAGAGATTTCATTCAATACCCAGATGTGGAAAAATAAAAACGACTTAGGCCTTCTTGGCAGTCCTAGCACCACCCAACCTAATGCGGAGTTTCTACAATTTGCCTTTGTTGGCTGTTATGGAGTGGCAAGACAGGTCCCAGTGGGTTTGTTTCTGAGTTCAGGGACCCATCTTGTTTGATGTGGGAAGGACAAGCTTGACCTTTGATGCATCTTCCTCCCAAAGCTGGCGTTGCTGAATTTAATCAAAACCCTAGGGCCATCTTGAGCATGACCAAAGAGCACCTTGCATATTGAACCATACCTAATTACGTGATGTGTATAAACTCGAGACACATAAATCTCAGTCATTGGAGCAACTTGTTTTTCTAAGATTCTCCGGTCCAGTGAAAGACTAAAGCAAATAAGGCAGAGATTGATCTCCCAGCGCTTTTTATTGTTGGTGCTCCACACATCATAAAGTTTTGGCTCGTTAAAGGAAATTCCATAAACAACTTTAGTTAATCATAATGAAGTAACTGTGTGCCTTTCTAGAGCTTCTGCTCAGCTCCCTTTCCGCTTGCCATCACAAGAGCGTGATTAAGAAAATACCAACAGGATGTGCAAGAGAGAGGAACAGTCTTCTGCTGGAAGCCGTATAGACGCTTGACAGATGAGTCATGAGATGAGCCAATGTGGCTGTATCTCCTCAGAGAATCAAGCACTTTCATGCCCCCCCCCCCTTTTTTTAATCTACTCATTTGAGTAAAATCTGCTGGGTTGCTGGCATGGTGGGTCTCCTTTGATGGTCAGGCTGATGGAAAATGCCTGATGGGTCTTTCTCCCGGCTGGATTTTTGATAGTTGAGGAACATTAATATTAAGGATGAGATACATAGAGAAAATTGAAAGTGAATCGTACTGAAAAGATTGTGAGTAACTGTCACCTTTTTTTTTTTTTTTTAAACCTCTGGTCTTATGAAAAAACTTGATTTTGGATGGCTTTGTCACTGTGGGTTTAATACTGATGGTGTTGGTCAACTTTTATTTCAGGTTGAGACAGATTTGGGAGGTGATGGTGAAGAGCATAGGAGAGGAAAAGGGGCAAGCAAGGCCCTATTAATTATTTTTTATTGTGAGGTTTCACAGAATTATTGAGATTTTCCACATTAGTAAAAGCAGTTTTCAGTGTCAGTGTGATGTTTTCAAAGATGAAGTCATGGAAAGCATGTCAGGTGCATAAAGAACTATATGGCCCGTGTTCTCTGTAGCAGCCACTTAGGGTGTGCGTGCATGGGGAGCAAGGCAGGTGTTGAAAAAATGGAGCGAGGGAGAAACAGGAGGGTTTCATTCATTGGAAAATCAACATAAAATATCTGCTGATCTTAAAAGAAAAAAAAAACTTAGCGTATTATATTCCACAATCTGTGGTTAAGACTTTATATTACTTTCCCTTGAAATTATGATCATGTCTCACCAACTCCTTTTTTTTTTTTTTTTTTTAAATGTTTGGTTGCCTTTGTTGGCCTTTTGCTTTGGTTCCCTCTGTACCTGAAATAAGGAAATAATCAGCAATAATATTTTGTTAGAGCTTGGATACGCTTCCAACTGTTGCTTCAAGACCAGGCTCTCAGATTCCACAGCATGTAGCCAAGAGTATAGGCTTCAGGGGCAGAAGGCTTGGCTCAAAGCTGGTCCCTGACATTTACCTGATGCATGGTCCGGTGTCAGGAATGTCCTGTTCAAAGCTGGTCTTCCTCATCTCTAAGGTAGAGCTAATTACAGGGCCTGTGCAAAAGGTGCTGTAGGGATGGGACAGTATCATGCATATAAGCAGCGTACCTGCACCTAGGAAGGACTCCGTAAACTTAACTGTAATTTTATTCATGCCACTGGCTTTAAGAACATTTCCTCCATAGGGCTCCTTGCCACCTGACCAGGAAGGTAACGATTTAAAGAGTGACTGTAATTCATTAACTAATGTTTTTGGTTGCTTTACCTCCCTCTGAAGCCAGGTGATCTCTGGCAGTGAACAGAAATGTCTCCCTTCTTCTGAATCAAGCAGATGACGTTTTGCGTTCCTCTGTTAGCAGTGGTTTTATTGGTTTGTTTGTTTTTTTTTTTTTCCCCTTCTTTTCCCTAGCCTGCAAAATCGGATATTACAAGGCCCTCTCCACGGATGCTACCTGTGCCAAGTGCCCACCCCACAGCTACTCAGTCTGGGAAGGAGCCACGTCGTGCACCTGCGACCGAGGCTTTTTCAGAGCCGACAATGATGCAGCCTCTATGCCCTGCACCCGTAAGTTCTTCCATCCTGTTCCTTTGATGCCAACAGCTTGCGTTACCACCTAGCAGGGCACTGCCAAGCCTTCTCCCACGATAACCATGTAAGGGGCAGATTAAATCAACTATGAATCTTTTCTTAATCAAAGCAGGGGAGATGCTTATGAGAACAAGGGTCTTTCTCACCGTTCCGGTTGCCTTTGAAACTCACAGCTGCCCACAGACTGCTTTGTGGAGCAGAGACATTCAGGGGTTGTAATCTGACAGTGTAATTAGAGCTGAGACTGAAATTTCTAAAAGGCTTTACCGTTTCCTCCAGCAGTCTCGGGGAGCCTGACAGCTGCGGGGGAAACAGGTACAGGGCAGGATTCCGAGGACGGGATGACGTGTGGGCTGTGGTTTCCGTTCTGGGCGCTGACGTCACGGCTTGTGTTGTCCTTACCCTTCTTCCCTCTTCCTCCGTAGTTTTGTGTTCATAACATTTAGGCCTGGATCCTAATAAATGCCTGTTTAATGATAGGCACTCAGTAAGTGCTGGGCTAGTGAATGGATGGGGTGGGCACCTCGGTATGCAGAAGAGCAGGGAAATCCATCCTCATACTTTCTGTGGACAGTGCTTCTAGTGTTGCCATTTCTTTCACGTGCACTGTGGGCTTCACCGACCCTGCGGTGGCTGTGACCTTGACAAGAACAGGGAGTCGTGGGTCCAGGTGTTCCACCCATGGGGTTCCTGTCGGGTGAGTCAGTGTATGGAGAGATGAAGCCGAGGGCCAGGCACACGGAATTCCCACAGGTTTGGGCTTTGTTTTCCAGCCCACCCAGAAATTTCAGCCTCCCGTTTCCCCCCCATCTGTAGAACAGAATTAATAACAGTACCTCCACCATTGGTATTTAACGCCCTCATGTTGGTTACATAGTATATAAATGCGTAAAGTGATGTTACTCAATATATTTTAGCCTTTACTGTGCTTATGACTGTTACTGTTTTGTTCCCTATTATAAATTCCATCTTGGCTAGCCTGGAGCCAAATAGAAGTATTTTCTGGTTTGGGGGTACTTGGGTTGGCTCTGAGGCCATTGTCTTAACTCAGTCAAGTATCACCTTTAAAGGGAGTGGGAAGAGATTTCAGACCCTTCCCAGCTGTGCTGAGTGACTTTGACATACCCACCAGAGTTCCTTTTTATTTTTTTTATTAAGATTTTATTAATTAATTTGAGAGAGCGAGACAGAGATAGCAAGAGGAGAGAGCTCAAGTGGGGAGGAGAGGGAGAAGCAGGCTCCCCCCTCCCGGAGCCTGAAATCATGAACTGAGCTGAAGGCAGATGCTTAACCAACTTAGCCCTCCAGGCGTCCCCAGAGTTTCTTTTCTAGCCAGAGATGACGACAGCAGCAATAAGAACCATTTTATAATCATGCCCAGGTAATGTATCAGGCGCTTTCAGGACACCTTGCCCACTCCCCTGGATCAAACACAAACTTCCTCCAGAGAGAAGGAGTTGGCTAGGGTCAGCCCAGAATCCTGGGCATGGATTTTTCTCATTTCCTTTTTCTGTTGCTTCCCTAGACTAAGTACTTTCTTTGGATAGCCATGGATGTTTGACCAGCTCAAGTCCCAGACTTTTTCTTTTCTGAGTATCCCCATACTGTATTCCAAGATGTGTGATGATAGTAATGGTAAACTCTCCTGTGTCCACACCGACTGCCAACAGTTGCCCAGATGTGGGATTTTAGGACACGGTAGCAGACTCAAAGGGCAGTATTGGGGGCAGACAGTGTGATGGAGAGTGTGATGACCTTTAACTTGGAACATGCAGTCCACCACCTGCTTTTCATACAGATAGAGCCTTCCCCAGGTTGAGGCTTGACTGTGTTATGATCTTTATAAAACTCATCTTTGATGGCGAGATGCCCCGGGTCTTGTTCCCAGGCATTTTTAGTTTCATGGTTCTGATCTGTCATGCAGCCTTCTAGGACCATGGGCCAGTCACTTCACTGTTGCAGCTTTGCTGTGTGGAAGTTTCTGGAGACCACAAATTCACCTGCTTAAATTACTGGAATGCTGTGCCATGTGTGTCTAAGTGTGGTCGCTGAGCCCTTGGCATTCTTACATTTGTGTGGGAATAAATTTGTTGGCTTTATCATGAGGATACAAATGAGAAAAGAAAAATATGGATTTCAGCAATCGGGGGCACCAAAAGGTTTAAGAACTAAAGTAATTTGTGTAGTTTTCACAGATCGCTTTCAGTGACGTCTAAAGTGGAAGACGGGGGGCTCTTTGTGTCATTGATAAAAGCTCCACGAAAATACCAAGGCAACATGTGATCATTTTTTCTCCTGCTCTATCCTCTTGGAACCCCGCCTACAGGTCCCTGACTCAAGCGCTTTGCGTTATTCTAACGTTTATTGAGTTAGGAGGAAGTGCAGTGCTGTTAACACCGTGCAGTTCTGAGGTGATTCAGCTGTTCCACACCGCAGCTCACTCATCTGCCAAATGGGATTCTCTAATGGGTTGTTTTAAGAGTTGAATAAGAAAATATTTGTAAAGGTCTGGCACATGGTAGGAATCTAGCAAATGTTTGTCCCCATCTTGTACCTCCAGCTGATCACTGCCTCCCCCGGACTAGCTCCAGAGCACTTTGCCGGTGCATCTGACTGCCTCTCTACGCTGCTTTTCTCACTTGACTGTGCAGTCTAATTACCCAGGGGCTGCACAGCAATCCAGAATCTCTGGGGATAGACTCCGGCATCAGTATTTTTAAAAAGTTGCCCCCATAAATTGTACTGTAAAGACAAAATCGAGACCACTTCTGTACAGAGTTTATTTTTAGGTTCTTTTTTTATTATTATTATTTAATAGGCATTAACTACGTAAGACCTCCTTTGAGACTGGGATCGTTAAGGGCGAGATCGTATTTTGCTAATAGGTATACCAGTAAGTTAGGCAGCAGAATATTCTAGCTTATGGCTAACTCTAGATTTCTCCCTTCCTGCACTGTCCACGACTATAGCCACTAGACACATGTGGCTCTTTAAATGTAAAATGACTAACGTCAAGGTTAGAATTCACTTTCTCACTTACACTTGCCATATTCCAAGGGCTTGAAAGCCACGTGTGGCTAGTGGTGACCATACTGGACACCCTTCTGCTATAGAGTATTTCTGCCATTGCAGAAAGTTCTGTGGGACAGTGTTTAGTAGGCATTTCGGTAGAGAAGCCAATGGGAGTTCCTCAAAAAACCTCTTGTTCAGATAACCCAACAGAATGAAGCCCTTCCCCCTTGCCTCACCCCTAGCTTTATCGGATTCTTTTGACAAGACGTGGGGATGGAAAGGAACATAAACATCAGGGATCCTTTCAAACTGATTCCAGCCTTTAATCAGTTCTTGCCAGTTGGTTAAGCCAGGTGACAAACCCAATTCCCTTGTGCTGACAGCCATGATAATCAGGCACCTTCTTTGTTCATTATGCTATCTTTAACCCCAGCATTCTTATGCAGCCCTGCATTTAGTGATCGCTCACTGTGACGGCACACTAATGAAGAAATAAAACACACTCTCTGAGACTCATTCTTCTAGCCAAAGAGAGACTCTGCTCCACTGGTTTGTAAAATCAGGTTTTTGTTCACTTGGAGAACGATTAGACCAGGTGAATACAAGCAGCATTGGCTAATTTGGAAGGAAACCCCTAAGAAGTTCTTCATACAATCTACACTGCTTGAGAACTTTGAAGCTTTGAATGGTAAATAAACTTGATTTTTAGGAAGGCTTCTCTTGGAGCGTCTGGTTAAGGTTCACGTAAGTGGCTGCTTGCGGGTGAGGCATGACTTCCATTAGGAGCATCATGAATATTTTCAAGAGATCAATCCACACCTGTTAGAATAGAGAGTCAGAAAAGTGCTTCATAAGTATGGAGGGGTGTAGAAATCTCATGGGAGTCACCTGGGGGGTCTGGGGCTCTGCATTTCAGCCATGTTCCCCAGATGCTGCTGATGCTGCTGGTCTGTGGACGGTCTTCAGGTGGTAAGGCTTTAGATCCTTCCCGATGGATGGCAGGAGATGGGAGGCCCTTTGTCCGTGGCTATGGTTCAGTTCAATGGCGACTTTAGGAAAATATTGCAGGGAGTGTGAACATTCTCCCTCGATGGAAATGGAATACTTCCTCAGTCTCCCAGAAGAAAATCCAACCTGGTTCAGAGTTACATAATCAAAAACCCTCACCATGGAGCTTTGTTTATTTGTTGGTATTTTCTTCTCAAGTCCTCACCAAGTTACTGCCCGAGACACATGTATCCCTCAAGAAAGGTGCCGGCGGTTCTGTGACACTGCCCGCGAGGCAGACGCCAAGACTTCTCTATACACAGGGATGCCATTTAAGCTGATGAAGGCATTTTGGTGTCATGAATCATTTCTTAGAAAGAATTTGAATGTGATTTTTAGTAATGAAATCAACATCCTTTTGCTCTACGGAGACCCAGCCCCTCCCCTCTGCATCTCCTTCCCCTTCTGCTTACCTTTCTGGGTAGTCAGGAATGTGGTCAGACAATCCGCAGTGTTGGGAGAATTCAGCCACATGCCTGTGCAGGAAGATTTGATTACCTTAGTTATTGGGTTGCTCGTTCCGTGATTGTAGTGAGAAAGGTCTTCGTTCCCCCCACCGGGAGACAGAAGCGATACTACAGTTAAGGGAACTTTCTAACCCCTTACTTACTGTGCTTCAGAATGCACTAGAAAATTTTAAAAAAAAAAAAATGCCTTATAGAAGAAGTAAATTGGCTTTGTTTCTCTGGAGAGAAATAACCAATTTGTTATTTTGCCACCTTTCCTTCTGAGCACCAGGATGGTTTTCTATATTTTTCAGTTGGAAATCTGTCCTTGTGCTTTTGGGTACTCTTGATTTAACTTGTTTGATGAAACTTATTAGAACCTCCTGATTGGAGCGCCCTGTAAATAAGAGATTATTATTTTAGATTGCCAACTTGAAGGACCTTCACAAATCTGTCTCCGAGTAAACGGCCTTGAATAATTCAGTCAGCTGTGCCAAACAAACAAAGAGTGATTGATTGATACTTAGGCACGGCCTAAAATATTCCAAATTTGCAGCTTTTAAGACAATTCATACTGGAGAAGCTTCGAGCTAATGAGGGCAAATTTACCAAGATCTATGACGAAAGGTCCTGATTTGAAAAAGCTTTCTGCAGGTTTGGGTTATCAAGAAATTGAAATAGCTTTGCTCCAAACAGCAAACATCACTTACTTTGTCTTTACATTTGCCTTTTCTAATTGAATTTAGTGCGCCACTGTATTTCCTCCAGAAAGTGTATTGTTTTAAAATTACCATTTCAGTTCTATTACTCAAAGCCCTCACTTCTAATGCTTTCTGACAGTTATCAACATAATGAACCATAATGAAATGATGAGCAATCTTCAGTGGAAACCCAATGTGGATCCCAGAGGTGCTGTGTGACTGTGTTGTTAAAATTTGAATGCAAATTAAAATAACATCGTCCTTACTTGTTTCCAAGGTCAGGAGAAGAGAGACTTTTTTTTTTTTTAAGTGCTTTAATTTTGGAAATCTCACATCCATTTTCAAACAAGCCCTTGAAGGTGCCACTGATGTTTGATTCAGTTCTCTGCCCCAAAGATTTACATGCTTAACAGTCTGGCTAAGGGATTTGGGGAGGCATGTCTACCATGAGTCTTTGATGTATAAACCATAGCATAAAAGGCAGCCTTTGGTTTCAAGTAAACTACATTTTTCCCCCACCCAAAAGCATATATCTCTTTTCTCTAGACCTTCAAGTAACTGATAGTATAATGATGGGAGGATGGACACTCTGTGAAATTGATCAGTGAGAGCGTAGTTAGGTCTAGTGAAAGACTAGTTGGTACGAGAGTGAGGACAAAGGCCAAAGAGTCCTAAAGTTTTCTTAATCCAAGTGTTTCAGGAGATCCCTTGATTGATTTCTTGCCATATCACATTTTATCATCCATGTAGTCATTCATTTTTGTGAACATATTTTTATGGAAATTTTTTGGATCCTAGATTTACAGGGAAATTTGTTATTTCACATCATTTATCAAATTTGTGCTATGAGAATACCATTTCATACTGCATTTCATTTGTCTTGGGATAAAAACTCAGATCAAGACACCAAGTCCCCCATTGCCAGATTGTGTGACAGGGTTTTTAGTTCAGAATGTATAGTCTTGCTGCCTCCCTGGTGATCCATTGATAAGTAGATTAATATGCCTGCCCCTGGACCATATCAGACAGATAAGAACAATCTAAGATTTTGATGATTCAGATGCAGTCCTCAACAGGTTTCATTTTTAGGTGCTGCTTTTGTTAGATCTCAGTAGATCACAGTCTGACATCAGCGGGTGAGTAACCCACGTTCTTATCTCTTCTTTTCTGATTGCCTTTCAGTATTTTGACTAATAGGAAGAAAGCACCCCCAGAGAATCCAAGTGCATGACTCTCATCCAAAGACAGGAATACAGGGGAAAGGTCCCCAAGTAATGCTTACTAGAAAGGACTGAATGGATCCCAGGCTGATCACTTGCCATTTGGTTGTTTGTAAAATTTTTAAAAATCTTCATGGTATTTAATAAGGATTAGGTATCATCTCATTGACTTATTTGTTTTATTTATTTATTTTTTGAAGATTTATTTATTTGAGAGAGAGAGAGAGCACACACAAGTGAGGGAAGGGACAGAGGGAGAGGGAGAGGGAGAGAGAGAGTCTCAAGCAGACTCCCTGCTGAGCTGGCTGACATGGGGCTCAATCTTGGGACCCTGAGATTGTGATCTGAGCCACAATCAAGAGTTGGCCAGTTAACTGACTGAGCCACACGGATGCCCCAAATTATTTGTTTCAGAACAACGCTATTCTAGCCTTCTCTTTACCCTCCAACCTCTACTTCTCATTTTATACAGATAAACAGTCCAGTGTGGACATTTTATAGGGATTAATTGTATTATGTGGATTCAACTGGCAATCCATAGGTTTGAGGAAGACTGATGGATGCTTACGTGAGTAAGCTTGAGTAATCTGCCAATGCCATTTAGTCGGGTCCTTGTGATTTTTCCACCACTATGAATAATTAAGAGTGGCTTGTTATCAACTGAACCCTGTCATTTCTGGGTAGCATTTTTGACACCGTTCATGGAAGTCATACAGTGGTTGTGCACAGCATGCTTCTATGAAATAGGGTCAATTACACATTTTGCTTAGATCCCCTGGGGTGAGCACTGGTTACCTTCTTTACTATCAGCATTTTGATTTTGTTCTATGTACAGCTCAGCAGAAGACAAACTGAGAGAAGCGTCTTATTGCATAGATACGATTGCCCACCCCATCCCTCCCGTGACCTTCTCTCCCCCCTCACCCCAGGGGAAGAGCCTTTAACAGAAAGTCCTAATTTCCCTCTTCAGTAGAATTGAGAGAGAGAGAAGTTACCAGAGAGGGGGTAGCTCATCTTAGGCAAGCCCACCATCCAGGAAGTAATGCCAGCAAACTTCAGCATGAAGGAGAAGGAAGCTGGGAGAAATGGTGACTCGGGGGTGAAGTGAGAAAGTGAGGAACGTTCCACAAAAAACTCGTACTTGTGCTTTCCTTTTTTTCCTCCAGATTGCTTATGTCATTCTGACAGGGGCCATTAAAGCCTCAGAATCAGGCATTCTGGTCATAATAGCTTTGCACATTTGGGTGATGTTAATTTGGGCGGCTCTGCTTAACTTTTTCTTATCTTCGTTTTGGTCATCAGATGGCTGAGGCTAATAAATAATTTTTGTCAGATTTTATTACAAGGATTAAATAAGATAAAGTACGAAAAACCACTTTGCAAGAAATGTCAATTAATTCGCCGGCTAGCTAATTCTAAAGCTCATTTTGAAAAAAAAAAAAAAATCACTTTTCTCAGTGTTTCACATTATAGCTTCCTCATGGCTAGCTGGGAGTTTACTTTTAAAAGTACTTCAGCCATCAACTAGTCATCTTAAAATAAATAAAGCAAAACCTCAATTAACCCGGGAAGGACAAAGGTTCCTGGAGAAGGAGGATGTTAAAATAGATGCACTAGGAAAATAGGTAGTGCCAAAATGACAGCAAGAAGTTACCTTGATTGGAAGCCAAGAATTTTTCAGGGAACAATAAGTGATTGATGCATCCAAATGGTTTTTTTTTTTTTTTTTTTAATAACGGGCAGTTACGCTTTGACTCTTTTCATCATTAAAACACACAAACTGCCATGAGCAAAGGTTATGCACCATCCATCGATCTCAGGAGGGGAGTCCCTGAACAGCAGTCTTTATGTAAACTAACCCACAGCAGTGAGGAGAGTGAAAGCAATTAATGGTGGCAACATATACAACTGTCCAGGACGGGGGGAGGCGTGGGCTTCATTTCCGTCAAAACCTACAACCCCAACTGTTGACTCTGCCCTATAGCCAGTCTTTCAGCTGGAGAGAGATTAACATAGGCTTATCTGGAGGGTTGGAGGTTTTTCCAGCGGAGGCACTGAAGTATTATTGACAATCCCAAAGTTGTACGTGATTAATGAAGCCTTGTGAAGTGGAACTTGAGACCACGGTGCCTCTTCCTCAGAAGATCTGTCTTGTACTGGTTGCCTTGGCGTTTCGGTAGGGTGACAGTAGTAGCATTTGAAGAAATTGATCATTTAAGAGTCAGGTTTCTGCCCATGCTCTTGGGGAATGTTACTTTCCACATCCAGAATTAATTTCATGGCCCAGACATTGAGTTTTAAAATGGTGATTAAAAATCCGTTACATATTAAATGTCTCTGATAGCTCTGGAAGGCACTCTTTTCAGGAGCCCAGCTACTTCGTTCTCCTCTCAACTGCCTCATTGCTTTGGTTGCACATTCGAATTTCTTCACCTTCTAGCCTGTAATTGTCTTTTTTTTTTTTTTTTTTTGGAATGTGCTTTTGCAACATACACAAGTGCTATGATGGTGATGCTTCTGCGGAATGAGCTGGACTGGGTTACAGAATCGTCATTAATTCGCTTATTTGTCCAGCAGGTACCTAATGGGGGTCTGCTGTATGTTTGGCATCTTCCTAAGGGCTCGGGATACTCTCATGAACCAGAAAAATATTTCTGTTCTAATGGGAATATAAATAATAAATAAGATGATTTAAAATTCTCACAAGAAGGAAAAAAGGGTGTTGCGGTTAGCACACAATAGGGAAAGGGGAGCATTTCACTTTGCATGGAGTAGTCAGGAGGGAAGGAGGAAGGATCTGAGCTGAGACCCCCAAGGAGTAAGGAGGCAGCTATTGAAATAGGGGAGAAAATTCCTGGCAGGGCTACCAGGTCTAAAGTCTGTGAGTTGTACGTATGGAGTTGTGCTAAAAATGGGTATTTTTAAAAAGATTTTATTTATTTATTTAGAGCTTGTGTGAGTGGGGGCAAGGGCAGAGGGACAGAGAGAATCCCAAACAGACTCTGGGCCAAGTGTGGAGCCCCACATGGGTCTTGATCACACATCCCAGAGATCATGACCTGAGGCAAAATTATGAGTCAGAGGCTTAACCTGACTGAGCCACCCAAGTACCCCAATAATGGGTACTTTCAGCTTGGTTTCTTTTTCCCCTTGGCTCTAGAGTCTGTTAGTGCTTTCACAGTTGTTATAAGAAACAGCAGTTTCAGGCTGCTGTGGCATATTAGACCTCATGTCCATTTGGATTTAAACCCTGCAGCAGAACGCACTTCTAGGTGCAGTGATCACAGCATCTACCTTTTTTTTTTTTTTTTTTTTTCCTGTCTTTTACTGAAGTTCCAGTTGCTTTCTATCAGAATGAGAAAACTAGTTTAATCAGACTTGTGGATTGGAGGCGGGGTGCCTAGGGAGCACGTAGTTTAACCTTGACTTTCCATGGAAAGTCCTCCTTCACATCAGAGGCATTTTAGGACTTAGGTTTGGTGTTGTCTGGTCCCTTTCCAGTGACCTTATTAAAGTAAGAGTCCTAGAGATTTCATGTGGCTGTGTTAACATTGGTTCTCCTGCATGGGGCTGCTTTAAAACCTGACATAAGCCAGTGAATGTGTTCTCGGAACTACTCAGGAATTATACTTCAGTCTGATACACAGGAGGGAAGAACTAAGATATGTAGAATTACTGGAATTTTCTTTTATACTTGGAATATCACCCTTCTTAAATGTCACATTCACTCAGCTTCTCCAGATAGTATGTGCTTTATTTCTGGAAGGTTGTCTTTTCCCAGAAGAGAGCACATGGTGGGTTAAGGAAGATCAAGCTTCTTTTTATGATATCACATGATACGATATTTTATTATATGATATGATAGCCCTTTGCTTTTGCTGTAATTTGGCTACAGCTTCTTTGGGACTTCATACTGTCAGACTCCTGTCAACTGAATGCATCTTGACATCCCACCAGAAAATAATAATTACCCATTGTAGCACCTTTCACCGGTACCTGCTGTGCTAGAGAGAAAGTATTTCACACCAGCGAAGCAAATGGATGTTCATTCAATTTATCCACAGTGGCAGGAATACAGCGCCCATTTCTTTCAGAGCACTGAGAAACTCAAGAAATAGGCCAAAATATTTCACATATTTTATTTCTTCCTGAGTCAGTGAAGGTAGATGTAACTTCCACCTCAGAAGCCAAGGGTTGTATGAAGGTGTAAATCAGGGGTTCTTGGACTGAGCTGCCTACATATGTTCAGAGTGTGCTGGAAGTGTCTAGAATTAACGTGCTAAATGATGACGCTTCCTCTGAGCATCTTTTTGAGGGGAGGGTACGTTGCTCCTCACAACTTGTCAGCAGCTGGGGTTGGCAAACTATAGCCCGAACGCCAAATTCAACTTGCCCCCGGTTTTTGCAAATATAATTTTCTTGGGGACACAGGCACATTCATTTGTTTCCGTGTTGTCTCTGGCTGCTTTCAGGGTATGGCGAAGAGTGGAATAGTGGCGGCAGAGAAAGTATAGCCCATAAAGCCTGAAATATTGACTCTCCGCCGGGCTCTTCACAGAGAAAATTTTGTTGAATCCTGCTGTAAAGGATTCGTAGGTTAAGGATTATTGCATTTGACTTGAGAGCAGAGCCATTATTATCTAGGCCACTAAATTATATTTAAAATGTGACGGGCATTCTAAACATGAGAAATTTAAAAGACTTTAACGTTCTAGCCCCATTCTTGGCAGCAGAAAGGGATTTTAATACATGAATTCCACAGAAGTTAAAAAAAAAAAAGTAAAGGAAGGACATTTATTTTACCTTACATAGTCTTAAGCATTTGATTGATTTGTATTTAAAAATGTCTTAATTTTGATGATAAAAATAAAATGTGAAGGAAAACTGTGGTTCTTTAAGGGCTAATAAGGAAAATACTAGCCTGCCTTTGAAAATGAAAAAATTTTTTCAGATACGAAGTTTTCCACAGCTTCAAACCTGAATAAACCATCTGGAACCAAGATGGGGAAAGAAAGTCATAATAACCAATCCTAAATTAGCAAAATTTGATTGATGGAGCCCACATTTTTTTCATTTTATTTTTTTAAATTTTTAAAAGATTTTATGTATTTGAGAGAAAACAGAGAGAGAGCGAACATGTGGGGGAAGGGGCGGAGAGAGAGGGAGAAACAGACTCCCCACTGAGCGGGAAGCCTGTGTGGGGCTTGATGACTCATGACCGGAGCTGAAGGAAGATGCTTAACTGACTGAGCCACCCAGGCGCCCCTTTAAGATTTTACTTTTAAGGAATCGCCACACCCAGTGTGGAGCTTGAACTTGCAACACTGGGATCAGGAGTCTTACACTCTATCAACTGAGCCAGCCAGGCACCCCACTGAGCCCACATTTTACACTCCCAGCCACCCTGGCTGGTAACAGCTATGAAAATGATGAGGGCCAGCAGAGAGCCTGCTCTGCGCCGCCTGTGCTCAGCCATGTTCGGCTTCCTTCAGTCTTTCCTTCCCTCAGATTTCCTGCCCTCCCCTCCTCCGTTTACCCAGGAAAGCATCAAAATGAATCAGAGTTCTTTTTCCCTCCATCTTTGACAGCAAGTAACACATAGTAAGTGCCTGCTGAATACATGAAAAGGTCCGCAAGTCCCTCCTCACAGGAGGAGGCACAGGATATGATACATAGCCCGACTGAATCTTCCCAGAGTATTTTTAAATTCCAGAACACGGGACGTCGAATTAAACTAGGTACACTGAGATACTCCTTTACCGGGCTTAATGCTGATGAGTCTCCATGGGAAGAGCTGACTATTCCAGCTTTCGCTCAGGGGAGGCGGTATTAACTCACACACAGTAGGTAGTGGGCCTCAGATGCACTAGAGGACCTTGTGAGTTTTCTGTCAAGGCATTCATTCATTCATCGGCTCCTCAAACGTGTGTTGAACGTACTCTGAACAGGGAATCGGGGGAGACACTGGGAAATGATGAAGACGTCAACGGTCTTGAAGAGCACATCTAACGGTGATACATACAGATATGTAGTGTATGTCTGCTTAGCAGGACCCCATCAAATTTTCCAGACAGAGTAAGACATAGAAATAAATGAAATGTTGAACAGTTGTATAAGTGGGATTGCAGCCGATCCTACATATGGGCTAGTAGTGAGAAGTTTTGGGAAGGACAGAATCCTGCCATGCACACGACCTGAAAGTTCCCTGATGTTGTATGCTCAGTAGATATGATCTCAATATGGCAACTAGAAAATTTAAACAAATGCTATGGTTATCCCATTTTGTTTTAGATCTCGTGTTTGTAATTGGAGACTTTCTTGCAGTTGGACAGATTTCTGATGAAAAAGGCACAATCACTTTTCAGAAACTTACTTGTTTGATACACTACTTCCGTAAACAGAAGACAAGATAATCGGAGATTTAAATTTTTCCCTCCTGGATTCCGTGTATTTACTGAGAGAGCCCATATTATGCAGGACACTGTTTTCTTTTCCTGATAGCCATTTCTACAAATAATGGTTTTAAGGCACAGCTGTTAAATATTAAGTATGACTGCTGGGTCTGGCTAGACTTTTGGTTATATTAAAGTATGTACTTTTCTTGTCTTGAGAATACAGTCTTTTCTGAAGAAAGGATGGCCCCTCCTTATAAAGGAAATATGTTCATGATCTTTTAATTGACACAAGTTTAAAAAAAAAAAAAAGAGAGAAAACCATGATCCCACAAACAAAACACAACCACCATTAAGATTTTAATTTATAAAGCATGAGCTCTTTCCCGGGCCTTTGCAGAACTCCATTATAATCGTCCTGGGTGGGCATTTTTCCCTCTGCCTCCCCCCCAAAAAAACTCCACAAAACAAAACTCTGCTCTTGTCCAGTTTTGAAGCCCATATAACATCCCTCCCTATGGCAGCAACACATAAAACACGTGCAGTGCAATTCACCAAACCACTCATGGAGGCATCACTGAATTTGAACTTGCCTCGTCCAGTCCTCTCTCTTCCCTTTGGCATCTACCTCAGGGTTGTCTTTAATAAGACTCACTGCCCAAAGGAAGAAGGCTGTTCCAGGCTACCACTTGTTCTGGTCCAGCCCTCCATTTTGAAATCCTGCATCATCCTCCCCTCCCCCCAACCCCCGCCAACACCTCGCCTCCACAGGGCAGTGTTCTATGTCTGAGTCCTGTGACCATTTCCTTTTCTGCTCCATTTCTTCTCTGTTTAGACACTGCCATGCCCCGTCCTACATACTAATTAACTGACTTTTTGCTTCTGCATTGCTTGATTCATTGTGTCACATTTTCCCATGTGAAAGTGGACCAGGAACCTTGGCAAGGAGGTTAATGGATTTAAGAGTCACTCGTATTTAACTCTGGAAGTCACAGCAAAATAAGAACCCGTGGCTGACCCATTTTATAAACCACGCTGTGGTCAGCTTTAGTGGCAGACTGCTAATGGATTTCACTGTGCTGGCAAACATATCTAGGATTTGAGTAGGATTGAAATACACCTTCCCTTTCCCTACCTTTACATCTCAAATTTTAACTGAAACTACCAATTTTGGTATTATACTTTTGATGGGGAACCCATAAGGGAGTGGAAATAACCCTAGAGTGGGAGTTAGTAGTTTTGGATTTTAGTCTGATTTTGTCACTGAGTTGCATGAGATTTCAGTATTAGTATATCCACGTACTGGATCTCAGTTCCCGCATCTTGAAAATGAAGTTATTTGACCAAATGATGCTTAACATCCTATCTGTCTCTAGGACACCGTGATTTTAAATAACTGTGTTCATTTATTCATAAACCATTTATGTATCTTTATTATAGTCCAGTCAGTGTGCTAGGGACCATGGGTATAAATTTGAAACCTAAAGAAGAAAGACATTTGCATTTTCTTCCTGCAGACTTCTGTGGGGGTAATCTCACTTTTAAACACACTCTTACAACACTGGACGGGGAACAGATCTCAACTGAGAGTGGTTGTTGGTAATTAGTCTCAAGGGGAGATAGGGAGTTCTGGCTGCTTTGTGAGTCTTCAAGTAAACGCTAAGAAGAGAAATGGGAGGGTGGGTTACCCTTATTCAGTGTTACCACCAAAATCCTTTAGCCATTCATCAGCATGAGCTAAGTAATAAATATTGAGTGTGGCTCCTGATTAATAGGTTCCCTCTTTCAGTTCCCTCTCAATGGCTACTTTGGAACAACACATTCTATTACGGTTGACTAGCTAAAGCTTCTTCCCAGTTCATACAGGCCTCCATTTAACTTCCTTTTCCTGACGAACACAAAACATTTCCCTCAAAGCCGTCATTGCAGGTAAATTAGAAATAGAATAAATACAGTGAGCGAGAAACTTCAGATTTTCATGAAAACTCACTCTGGTTCTTTTCTTGCAAGACCAGAATGGGAAAGCGGAAGGAAAAGAAAGGACTTTCCACGTGTTCCATTGAGTAGGTACTTTTCATTAGAGTGTGGCAGGCGTCTCTTCAGCCTTTGGGAGTGGCTCAGACCAGGAACATTCCCTCCCTTCTCCCACCCGAATTCTTCTCCTTGAAGGCAGCGCGTGTGACAACTTCTTGGCATGTGGAGACGAATCTACAGCAAGAAACAAGGAGGTTCAGCGTGGCTCTCTGGTCTTTTTATTTATATATTTATGACTATCTTTAAAACCAACCACTGTGTTGTTTGCAGTCAGTTGTTCTGTTTCAAAACAGCCACTAGCATCATTCCCGTTTCGTAAACTCTTTGATGCCGGTGGGAATGAGTATGTTTAAAAGGGCCTCGGTGCGACTTTGGGCTGCTGAGGGGCAGGATGCGGCCCCGGGAACCTTTGCACAATCTCTGCCTCAAGTTGGGATCTCCCAACAGCTGTACCTTCGACATCTCTGCAGCCAGGTCACACCAGTTCCCACGAATTACCTAGAAAAAGCTGAACTCTCAACTGCTGTGTTGAACCGAAGAGCCTGCCTCTCTAGACAATTCAGTTAATTTTATTCCACCTTGAGGACATACTGCACTTAGGAACCATGATGTATCTTCAAAAGTGGTACATTAACTGTTACTTTACCGGAGTCGCACCGTGGCCCTGGATACTAGAATCACATTCATATGCCTGTTTTCAGATGATGAGATAAAACTAGATAAGTTCTGGTATTTTCCTGCCGCTTCAAAGGGAAGCCTGCACTCGAAGCCCATTTGATGTCGAGATGCACGACATCTCCGAGCGGCAATCAGTGCTACTGTTGTTTGCACGGGATTGAGAGTGACATACAGGCAGCCAGCCTTCTTTCATGTGGTTCTTTGAAAAGATCTGTTTTTGCTGGGGTGATTTGCTTTCTGCTTTCTTTGCCACATGGGCCCACCTTACCTCCTAGAGCTGCAGAGAATAATGTAAACTCTGAGTGATTCCAAAAGGATAGTTTTAGTTCTTGGTGTGATAATCTGTGTGTGTCTTTGTTTGTTTGTTTGTTTCTTTCTTTCTTTTTTTTTCTAGGCCCACCATCTGCTCCCCTCAACTTGATCTCGAATGTCAACGAGACTTCGGTGAACTTGGAATGGAGCAGTCCCCAGAACACAGGTGGCCGCCAGGATATCTCCTACAACGTGGTGTGCAAGAAATGCGGAGCTGGTGATTTCAGCAAGTGCCGACCCTGTGGAAGTGGGGTCCACTATACCCCACAGCAAAATGGCCTGAAAACCACCAAAGTTTCCATCACTGACCTCCTGGCTCACACCAATTACACATTTGAAATCTGGGCGGTGAATGGAGTGTCCAAGTATAATCCCAGCCCGGACCAGTCAGTGTCCGTCACCGTGACCACCAACCAAGCAGGTAGGAACAAGATCTCCTTTGTTATACGATACAAATTTTTGGGGGGAGGGGTGCACTTATGTTGGTATCCATGAATGATACTAAAGTTCTACAATTGAAGTAGAATCACACGGATCTATTTATAAACCCGTGAGCTGCTCTGTAATACAAAAGATACTTGGAAGAACGTGCATTCACTCGCAAGTATTTTTTTGGACACCAGCTGCATAGCATGACCTATACTAAGTGGTGGTGATTCAGTGCAATTAGAAGACAGTGTCTGATGGGAAGGGGTTGATAGTCTAGTGAGCCGGGTCACTCCATGTTGGACTTCTCTTGTAAGGGATTCATATCAGCCATGTTGATCACAGGTCCATGGTTGGACATCAGAGCATTTAACAGATTATTTTGGAACATAAAATTGATTTTTACCAATGCATAGTGCTAGGTCGGCATTTGCTGCCTTTCCAACCAAAGCATCTGTGGCTGTTGTTTGGATCTTATTTGGTCTTTTAGAAATTAAAAAAATGTATCTGGACCTCTGCTAGAATCATCATGTAAATCTATGAACAGTGAATAGTTTAATGGGCGTTCTGTGCGGTTTGATGACGTTTTCCTGAAAACGCATACTGGTTTTGCAGCCACTTCCATAGTTGTATCCATCATTGACATGTGGGGGAAGAGAGTGAGTTTTCCCCGTATCCAGCGTTGCTTTCCCCTTCTAATTCTGTAGACTTGAAAACATCCTCTGTTCACAAAGAGTTTCTGCTGAGTTGTAGAACTGTTACAAAGTCTTGGATATTGGATATTTAGAAGTGCAATTCACAATGTGCATTTCTAGGCTCCAGCTCCTGACCCCCTCAAGCCCGGTTCTCCCCTGAAAACGTTTCCACGCTTTCTCACACTCATTTTCCATCCCGGATCTCTGCCTCACGTTGCTGGCTCCTTGTTATTTATTTCTGCTGAGTTAAAGGGGAGTAAGAGAAAAGAACTGTGGTTTACTCTGTCATGAGGCTCTTAAGAGCAACAAACTTCGCTGGAAAAGGATTATAAATTGCCCGCAGCCCTGTCCCCTCTAACTGCACTTCCCTCTTACATGAATGTTTCAGTAAGTGCACTCCATAGTTAAATAGATCTATATTAATTGATCCTACAGTGAAAAGGATTCCAGCGTCCCAACCTAAAGTCATGATTTTTCCGCTGTGCCGTGAACTCTCTAGAATAAATACAAAGTTATGACGCGGGCAAGATTTTAAGCTGGAGCTAGAATGGCAGATGTGACCCGAAGGCAGTTTCAGCTACACAAACGCGACCAGTCTTTTAAAATACGCGGCGTGAACAGATCATCTGGTTAACGCTTTTGTCTTTCATGTCTGCACTTACAGGTGGTGAGCACTGTTCGTGGTATTCGGTTTTATTTTTTTTACAAAGACTAGTATGATTTAGGAGGTTGTGATAGTATCACGAGTACTCTGTCTTTGCCAGCTTTTTATTATTTCTTTTTTGGAAATATTGTCCATAGATCTTGGGAAGACATATTGGTGCTACTAGTGTCTCTGAGTTAGACGAAGCCAACCTCTCTCCACCCGCTGGGGAATCTGGTTTATGAGTCAATCAATATTCTTATGTTCAGCCTATGTACTTACCCTCAAACACATCACTACTTGGTGTTCTTAACTGATTTAAAAGTAGGAAGGGATCTTTTGAGGCTATACAAGGTGAAGTCATTCTCTTTGGCAGAGAACTGCCTCTGGGAGACGTGCTGAGGACAGGCTTGGCTCCCCCAGATTTGCGGGGAGGAGTATGGCTATGACTCTCTATATAATACACGTAAGAATTCGAGCCATGGGATTATGTTAGCTACTACCAGGCCAGAAGGCCCAAGGAGTGCAAAGAAGACAAGCTAAAAAAAAATCTCCACCAAAGGAAGAAAATGTGCAAAAAACGTTACAGGAGAGGCAGGAAGAAAGTCCCACGTTTTCTTAGAAATGTAGGTGTAATTCTTTGAGCTCTAACAGAAAGGTGGACGGGGAATTCCTCTGACACAATGAGGTTATCTCTGCTGTGGCGAGTAGCCCTGCCAGGAGGTTTGTTGAACAGGACAAAATTCCAGCTCCCTATTTTAATTTTCATGAAGGGTAATGCTGGGAAGCTGTTCAAAATTAAAAATAAATCTTTCAATAAGGAGACCTCCTATGTGGTCCGCCAGAAAGCTTTCGCTTCGCTGAGAGTTGTACATGTGCGAAGCACTGCCTCATTATCCTGCTACGATTTGGAGGTCCCTAATTCAATATCAGCGGAATAGTTTATCTTTGATGAACAAACCCTTTCTTCGTGGTAGGGCAAATTAATAAAGTGGGCCAAAATTCTGGGTGAATGTAGCAACCATAAACTCTGTCAAAGCTCCCCTAAGCATATTTACATACACACAAATATATTCTAATTGAACTTGTTCCTATCTTTTCATTAAACTAAATTCCTTAGGGACTTCTATAGACAATGATGGCTCATTCTGGAAGGAATATGAAGAATAGATGATTGTTAGCATTGCCACCTGAAAGCCACAGTTTCACGGCTGTCTGGTTTTGCCCTGTTTTCACAGGGTTCTTTCTTGTAACTTATTTAACAAACAGACACAGACCCTCCTGGGGTACCTGGTTTTATCACCACCACCTCTGAGACTCTCATGGCTGAACAGGTTTGTGAAGGTGACCTGACTCACCCAAGCTAATGTCTGGGCCAGTACCTGAAACCCGGGAGCACCCTCCTCCCTGCTCCCGAAAGGACAAAGTGGCTTTCTTTTACAGTGATTGGATAATTAGTAGCATCCCTGTGTTCAGCCTGGCGTGCTCCCCATTGGTGAAACCAGACTTGGAGTATCTGGGCACGGAAATGGACTTTTGACGAGGCTTTGATCATTTAGTTGTGGAATGTGGTGTGAATGGGCCGGTGTTCTCACATGGTTATTTAAACCATTCTAATCCAAATCATATTGTTGAGGTCTTAAGAGGTAAATAACATGCTTTTCCTCCCCCTCCCGAGTTCAAACCCAATTGACACTGGAGCCAAGACAAAGGGAACTCAGGATGTCAGCTTTATTGCTGACCATCTGATTGAAGGATGTAGCTTTATTTCTGTGGCCAAAAGGGCTGGTTCTAATGACATTTGCTGGGAGTCACCCAGAGACTAGCTCAGCTGGCTGACTGCAGGCTCCCCACAAGGAGAAAGACTGTGCTACGGAAGTTGTCCACCCTGGACAGGTCTGTAGGTGTGGAGAGCAGAGAGGGTGTAGGACTGCTCCCATCCCCACCCCTGGGCACCCCCCGCCCCCATGCCAAGAGTCGGAAGGAGCAGCGAGCAGCGGTAAGGGGGTGAATGTGGGAAGCTCCACAGAAGTCACCTTCGGAAAAGAACAGATGAGGAAAAGGCAATTCCTCCCTACCCTGTCTCTTTCCTGCGTTACCTTTTGGAGGTGCAAAGGGAAGTTCCATGAGAAAACTTATGTTCGCCCTCCCCCATCGAACATCCCCCAGCAACCGTTGTGTTTTCTGTTTAGGAGGAGATGGTTCTGGTGTTTATGAAAAATGAACAAGCAGACTGCTGGGTGATTTGTTTTCTCAATGGCTTTTCTTCGGTTTACTTTTCCTTAAGTGGACCATCTCGGGCAAATGAATACAGGACATGTCACTGGGACAGAGAAATGCTGTATAAATGAAACAAGGTTTTCCTGGCCAAGCAACACAACTGTGAATAGTTTTGCTAAAAATGCTGAGATGGCAGCCAGCAGTAGATCTTACTATCACAAAGCCAGTTCGCACGTTTCCCACCCCGAGTCCCCCACCCCTGTCTTCCAGTTCTGGGGCCGAGTCGTACTTGAGGTTGTTTGGTTTATTTTAAATCATGATGAACTGGCATGGGTCATATTCCCTCCTAACCCTGAACTGCACCTGGGACGATTACACATGTACGTATGTGTGTATGTACGTATGTACACGTGTATGTAAACTCCACACCTAACATGGGGCTCAAACTCACTGCTCTTAGATCAGGAGTTCCAGGCTCTACCAACTGAGCCAGCCAGGCACCCAAATGATCACACTTTAGATTTTTATTTTGCATGAGATCCTATTCTAGATACTTGACAATGAAATGGCATCTGGTGATCTCTCTTTGGCACAGCTGCAGTGTCCTAGTCACAAACATCTGTAACACACTGAGTTTGGAGGAGTTCAGATGTTTGGTGGATTACATAATTGTTTGAACCTCGCTGATCTCTAAGATCTTTTCTAATTCTAAAAGTCTGTAATTCTAAGAATATAGCCATGAGCTATGAGCATGAAGAAGTAGGGCTTATTTCCATAGGCTATTCAGAAATGGGATCTAACAGCAATTTCAAGGATGAGAAAAAAATTCTAATAAATATTCCCACAGGATTAGCAGAATGCACCTGCATCCTGCCTCCTCTCTACCTCCAAACCCACACCTACCAAAGTATTTTCTTCGAAAGGCGAAATAGTAAGCTAGTTGCATCACAGGGCTAGAGAGTTGTTCAACTTGCATCCCTGGACATCTGTCAATGTCGGGAGATATTTTTGGTTATCTCAGCTACGAGGGCCAGGACATCTAGTGGGTGAAAGCTGGGGATGTGGCTAACCATCCTGTCATGCACAGGACAGCCCCTACAGCAGAGTCATCTGGTTTGATGTGCCAAGATTGCCAAGACTGAGCAAGTCTGCTCTAGAGATAATGTTTGAAAAACAGATTTCATGACTTCATAGAAATGCTGACCTTCTAAGTGTTCCATCAAGATCCTGCCTTTGCTTGGTTCTGCGGCTCCATGCTGGGAACAGAATGCTCCCAACCCTGTGTTAGAGGATAGGCAGTTGTACAGGGCCCCTTGGGACCTCTTGTGAAGAATCCCAGTTGCTTTACCACCGAGTGAACTGGTGCTGCTTGTTAGTTAGAATGGCCTTGTTCTCTAGGATGGACAATTAAGACTGAAAGAAAATAGTACATCAGTGGTGAAGTGACAGGACACCTCGATGGCATGCCACCGCGCAGTCCCTGGTAGATACTCAATACCCGTGTGTCGATTAACACATTTGTTTATAGTAAAAACAGTGGACTCTTTATCAAGTAGTGATAAATTTAATAAAGCCAAAATAATGAGTAGAGAAAAGAAAATAACTAAGTGCAAGAGGCAGACTGTCTTTTACTACTCAACTGGTAGGTTCCCATTCTCTCTTTCTCTGTCATCTTTTAATTAGACATATTATGTTATTTGAGTAGGATAATGGAGAACAGTGGGAATTCTCATCCCCACTGGGTATAATTGCTACCTGTCTTCTACATGGTAAGAGGAAAGCTTCGGGGAGATGGTGGGAGAAAGGGAAACATCTTAGAGCAATTGAGTTAGGTAATGTGCTCGAGGCATGGTGGCACCAAATTTTGTGGGGTCTGAAGCTTAGACAATTTTTGTGTGATTTGAAAAAAAAAAATCTACAAAATGATAAATAACAAACGAAGAAGAGAGCTTCAGAAAGGGCCTCAGCAAACTTCTTCAGCTTCAGTGTGTATAATTCTACTGTCTCTGATCGGGTTGTAGGGAATGCAGTTGTCACGTATGGGGCTCTCGTGTAATGATACCTAAGGACAGAGAGGAACAGGAGGAAGGAAGAAAGTCTGGAGGTCCAGTCTGACCTGGGGTGAGAGGCCTTGAAGAGCAGGGTCATCCTGGAGTGGTCCTGACCATAGCCAAGTGTGACAGGCAGCACCGGAGTGTCCTCAAGTGTGGGTCATGATCAAATTAACAGGCAGAAAGCACAGTCCTGGTGATTTTGGGAATGGTAATAAAACACTAACCCAAATAAGATGTGGCCAGAATGGAGGCTTTTCTGTAAGCTTGAAAAGGAAGGCAAGTGGTGGCGGGGGGAAGCTCTGTTGATACTTTAAAAAGCACAAATATCTGACTTCTTTTAGTGCCCTGATGCAGAGGTTGGCAAACTATACTACCGGGGGCTAAATCTTGATCCTCTAACAGGTGGGTACAACCCACTAAAAATGGTTTCTCTATTTCAAAAGAGTAATATTCTGCACCACTGGGAAATGATAGAAAATTCAGTTTTCAGTGTCCGTAGGGAAGGTTTCTAGGAATGAAGCTCCACGCCTTCATCGGGCTATCATCTGAGACTGCTTTCACGGGACAGCAGCGGAGTCAATGTCCTCCACAGCGAACATACTCACCATCTCACTCCTTGTGGAAAAATGTTTGCCGACCCCTGCTCTGGAGTACTGCATTGAGAAAGACCACGATTCAGGAAGGAGTTTGAGGGGATATTGAGCTGCTAGGGTCATTTGTCGGAAATTACCCTGGCCAACGTTGTGATAGACTCTAACATTTAGGTCAATCTTACCTTCAGAATGACTTTATTTTAGGCAAAGGTTTTATGTATTTATTTGATCTAGAGAGAACACAAGCAGGGGGATGGATGCAACCGAGGGAGAGTCAGAAGCAGATTCCCCACTGAGCAGGGAGCCTGAGGCAGGGCTGGATCCCGGCACTGAGATCCTGACCCCGGACAAAGGCAGACGCTTAACTGACTGAGCCACCCAGGCACCCCTCAAAACAATTTTAATATTTGGCAAGACACCTTCTGTTTTTAGAGATTTTGACTATGTAAACACGATTTCAGGGAATCAAGTCGAATTTCAAGCATGCCTTCGCTGTCTTGTACCACGAATCTTTTCCCAGTGACATTCAGGTTTAAATAGAACGGGGGACGTGCTCAAGTGTTCTGATAAGGCAGCGTTCAGGGCTCTTGAAAACGTGCATTCTGAGCAGTGTTGTGGGCTGGCTGGATGCTGGCAGCAATTTTCTTCTTAAATAATCGTAGGCACTGCTCTTTGACATTGTCCCCTCGCTGAGATGATTTCTCGTTTGCCTTTGATCTCAAGTAAATCATGTCGTATTTTTCTTACTCCTAAGAAAGTTAAAGGAAAGATGCATGATGAAACTTGCTGAATATAAATCAGAAATCTTTCTAAAGACATATTTTAAAATTCTTTAAACAAATCGTAGGGCGATTGCGTCAAGAGATTTTGCTGGGAAGTAGTTCGCCCATCCCCAGTGGTTGGTATGTGATCATTAGTACCTCTCAGTGGAAGCTGGTTGGAGAGTCCTTTCTGTGCCTAAGTAATTATAGGCCCAAACAAGCACACAATGGGCTTCAGAGAAGCCAGGCGGCGATTTTCTCATTAATAGCCCGGATCCAGCTATGGGCTCCTGGTTTAGTTCATAATGCCTAGGAAATGTACATGTAAAAACAGGGAGTTCAACTTTTTTTTTTTTTTTTAAAGGAATAGTCTCTTGATTCTAACATTATACATAAAATAATTTCATGTCTATTGAGTATCATTGCCGCCTCTATAATTATTAAGCATACTCACTAATTATGATCATAATTAAGAATAAAATAAACTGGGAGATGTGCAATGGTACACAGCCGCTTGTGTGTAGCACTGGGGCCCATGGATTTGTACTCAGGGTGGGTGCCACAAGTCCTAGGGAGGAGGAAAAAAATAGAAGGACTTACTAAATTATCCTGTTTCAAGGCTGACTGAGTAGCATAGACAAATGGTGTGTGTGTGGAGAACGAACTAGTAATCATTGTATGTAGATAAAAATTGCTTTGCATTTTTAAAAAGATGATAATACAGTTGACCCTGGAACAATGCAGGGGTTAAGCGCACCTGCCCTATACTGTCGAAAATCCACGTACAGCTTTTGATTCCCCAAAACTTAATTACTAATAGCCTACTCTTACCAGAAGCCTTACTGATAACAATCGATCAACACATATTTTGTGTGTTATGTATATTATATACCGTAGTCTTACAGTAAAGTAAGCTACAGAAGAGTAAATGTTATTAAGGGATTCATAAGGAATAGAGGATACATTTATAGTACAGTGTTGTATCGGGGAAAAAAAAATGTAAGTGAACCTGCCCAGTTCAAACCCATGCTGTTTAATAGTCAACTGTTTTTCTGTCTAAGGAAATAGAAGTTTTATTTATACCCAAGACTGAGGACACTGTTTGTCTACTCTCATCCCTTCACTTTTACATAAATGTACATATTCACACACACTTTCTTTTCGGTGGGAAGGAAAATTCATTCGCCAGCTTTCACCCCAAACCCTTGACAGTCTATTTCTGATTCATTTTTCATTTCTTAGTACTGTGCTCGTTACTTTGAACACTAACACTGACTTTGCACCCGCTGGAGAAGCCATCAAGCGATTTGAAAAATAAGTGCCTGGCGGAGATGAGAAATGAACAGTGCAAGACTAGCGAAGGTTTTAGATGGGCTTCCACCTTGACTAGTTATCACTCCAACTGGCTAAATTAATGACTACCTTCTCAGAGGAGCCCGGAGAGACTCTGGAGATAGCTTGCACTGAGCATTACTAAGAAGATCCGAAGAAACTTTATCAAACCTCCCATTAACCCCCTACTAATGTCTTTAAAGATTTTTTTTCTTTTTTTCCCTTTAAACACCAGGAAAACCAAGAGCCGTGCTGCAGGACTAATTCTGCATTGAAAGATCTTAAATCTATGGGGACTCATTAAAATGCGTGTCCACGTCATGCCTTCTCTGAACAGAGCCTTCTCTGCACGCCCACGTCTGCGTGCTGTTTTCATGTGGGTATATAGTGAGAGAGCATTCCGTATGTTGTCTTCAGGTAAAGGCTTGTGAGGACTTTTTTTTTTTTTTTTAAAGTTTTGCATTAATCTGTGAAGATAAGCAAGCCTAAGCTCTATCCGTCCGCATTAAAAATAGCCCTTTTAATGTCTTCCCCCAGAGTCCAACTTTTGACCACCTCCCTCCACAACAGGCATACTTTTCCCTCCTTTGCCTGTGCCAGAAAAATGAAAAAGATGCCATAGGTTGCCCCAGAACTACAATAACAGAAAAGAAAGGTGGTTCCAGACATCAGTGTGGTCGCCTGCCTAGTGAACACCATGGCTTCATTGGAAAATGTCGCTAATGATTTGGTCTCACATGGGAAAGTGGGTACCCAGAGTGTGGTGGGAATTTGACTGAATAGTCAGCAAAATGGCTGTCAATTCAGGCACAGTGCTGAAGAAATACATCTTACATTAAATTCCTTCTTCCTCTGTTCTGATTAATTGGTCAGCTCATTCTAAAGGGGACTCTTTGTGGCTCTCCTGAACCATCTTTTTTATTTTATTTTATTTTATTTTTAATTTAATTTAATTTATGTTATTTATTTATTTGTTTTTATTTTTTTATTAGCATATAATGTATTATTTGCTTCAGGGGTACGGGTCTGTGAATTATCAGTCTTACACAAGTCACAGCACACAGTATAGCACATACCCTCCCCAGTGTCCATAACCCAGCCACCCTATCCCTCCCCGCAGCCCCCAGCAACCCTCATTTTTTTTTCCTGAAATTAAGTCTCTTATGGTTTGTCTCCCTCCCAATCCCATCTAGTTTCATTTTCTCCTTCCCTACCCCCCCAATGGCCCCCCACCCTGCCTCCCAAATTCCTGTCAGAGAGACCATATGATAATTGTCTTTCTCTGATTGACTTACTTCGCTTAGCATAATACCCTCTACTTTTTATTTTGTTTACTTTATGACAAAGCACAAGGGCCACTTTTCAAAAAAATCTCTCTGAAATATTTGTTCTATTTTGCGATCACTCTTACAAGGAGAGGAAGAGGGAAGAAGGGAAGAGGTGGCCACTCCTTTTTGCCTGGCACCTTCCATTGAGAACTTCTGTGAATTTATTTCGCAGGCATTTTGGCCTCACTGTCAAAAAGACTTCTTTAATGAAGGCTCTAGGGTAGATGATTTTTTTTTTTAATTTTAAAATCTGTGTCTTGGAACCTTTTGACGGTGATGTATGCATACAAACAAGACAAATACATAGCTTCAGCTTCTCAGTGGGTATTAAATAGGGACCTGCCACCAACAGGTTCACTGTACATAAGGAGCTTGGGTAAGATCCATCCATTAGCACAAACACAGAGAGGGGCAAGCTCACAATGGCTCCCCAGAGAGTCGTGGTTGTCTACATAACGTACTGCAAGCTGTAAATCTGCTTCTTGAATCAACCCTAATTTTTTTTTTAAAGCATAATAAGTATGTATTTTGAACATAGAAAGTCTAAAGATGGGCAAGAGAGTATAGCTTCCTCCATCTTCCTCAACCAAAGCAGGGGCACACATAGAGATGGGTGAGGGGTTTCAAATATGCAACTAAGCTTAATCAAATGTTCTTTCCACTTTCCAAGATAGAGATTTTTTTTTTTTAATCTGAAAATTTTAGATGATCTTAAGAGTTGTTGGTGTAGCCCTTGTTTGCACTGAAACCCACTGAATCCTGATTTTAGGAATCTTTCTAGGAGGATCCTTTGGGAAGCTTGGGAACTCTTGAAGCTAACATCATCTCATTTCAACCCATTTTAATATAGGGGCATGATTGATTGTTATTACAGTATATAATGGGGATTTTTGTTGCTTTGTTTTCTGTTGAAAGCAGAGAGTACAAATATGGCAGAATATCAGCCTATGGAAATTAGTGTCTTGTAACCAGAGCACAGGTCATAGAACTTAAAAAGCATAAATTGTGTTCACTGCCCTCATTATAGAAAACCAGTGCCAAGTAGTCATCTAATTCAGGTATGGCTCTAAGAGGCTGGTGATACATTGAAGGAATCTTTGTGTAATGTCAAAGGGTATGTCTGGGGCAGAATGACCAATGAGAAGCCCTTTAAATGTCCCTGTTAATTCTTCAAGAGTATAACCTTCATTGCATGTGTGCTTTGGGTGATGGCTTTTTCTCTTTCTTTCCAGCTCTTCTTCCATTCTTGTTTCAGAACACACACGAAATACTCCCGTAACTGCCTGGAGTGTGCGGGAGCCCCGCTCCAGGGTCTTTCTCGGAGACCACGCTGTGGGACTCTTTCTAGGCGATGTGTTGTTCTAATGAGGTCCTTGCCAGTATTTACAGATTGACTCCTGAGTGGAGTCCATGATACTGATTTTCACACTTCAGCAAGTTGTGTTAAAGAGAGGCCCCAGTGAGATGCTGTGAACTTCCTAGTTAAAAAAGAAAGAAAAGAAAATTCAAGTCCTAAAACAATGATAGATTTCCTAATTCACCCTTTGTTATTCTTTATGCCTACAAAAGTTATCTTGTACAAACACATATCCAGCTGGAGACATCTATTGGCCTTAATAACATTTTAAAATTTAATAGCTTGGTTGTTTCAGCTTTGGACTTATAATGCCTGTAGGAGTTTAAACTATCTGGCCTATACATTTCGTTTCTGGCAGATACCCCAATATTTTTTAAAAAAATAATAATTCTATTGTTGCAAATTCCCAAGCTTAAAATTCCTTGTCATAAATTATGCTCCTTTCTCTAACCTCGATCATAGCTTTTATGACAATTGCCAAAAAGATAGAGTTTCAAATATGAGGGCTTCAAGAATATCATTTCATGTCCACATTTTTGAGAGCATAGCATGTGGTGACCATTTGTATATGAAGCATTTGCAAAATGTGCTGGTTGTAATTTAACCCAAAGGTCTCCATCACTTCTCTCCACTTATCAGTCACTCTGTACTTGTCTTCATAGCAAGCAAGAAACCGGGAAGGAAAGATTTAGCTCCGAGTAAAATGAAGGCTTCCTTAGGTATTACTGAAAAATTGGCTCCTCGGCATTTGTTCTGAGGCTCATGGATACTGCCTCTTGAGTATTTGACTTCCCTGGGTTCAGAACTTCCCCAGACTTCCATGTAGTGAACCCAACTGGGAACAGGAGGGAGAGTCACAGTAGTGGTCGTCTTCCTGCTTTTTCTTTCTCCCCAACCTCCCTCCACCTGCAACACTCTACTCTACCATCCATGGCCATCATTTCTCAGCATTTAGCCATTGTTCTTTAAGCCAAGCAACATTTGGACTTGGAAAAGTTCCAAGTAGCAAAGAACACATAGATTTGCAACTAAAATTGTATTGAAATGTACCCTCTGCCTGTCTGTCTTATCCTGTCAGTGATAATCTGTAGCCTATAATTTCATGCTTCACTTTATTCTTTGTCTGATATTTTTCATTTCTGTGGTTTTCTTTTTCTTCTTCCTTTTTTTTCACTCTGTCCATGTGTTTTAAAATGCAATGAGAGAAAGTTGAGTTATTAAAAAGTAGTTTCAAATTTAAAAATAACAATGGCTGGTAAAAGTGGTTATTATTGAAGAGCGAATATCCTCAATTTCTGGTCACCATGACTTTTTTCTCTTTTTTCAAGCAGCTCTTGTGGTCTTTTTAAATGACCACTAGGAAAAATAGGTATCCTGTTGCAATTGTAAAAGTGATGGGGAATTGGATGGCTCAGGAGATGACTAATGGGACTCCAGACCTTTCTGTCTTTAGGTCACCTCCTTGAATCTGGACTGTATCATAAGTGGTCCAAGGCCTGGCCATCTGGCAGTCATTGAGTGACTATGGTAATGAAATTGGTCTCAGTCCAGGTCTTAGTCGACAGGTGTTCACATCATAAGTGACACTAATTGACTTCCTACTCTTTCAATTTGGAAGACGGTAGACTGTCACTGAGACAGTGATGGGGAAGGAGTTCGTCATGATGTATGCAGACTCCATCGAAAGCCAAGGAACCCAGCGCCTCGAGCTGGCACCAGCCTCGCATCATGCAGATACTGCACTTGCCTCTTACGGGTTCTGTTAGCCTGGGAAATCAAAAATAGCAATCTAATCTCAAAAGATTTCCAATAACTCAGAATGGTTAAGGCCGCTTTTCCGTAGTTAACAGGAACCTCCTCGTGGTGAGACTTTTCTCTTCCTCTTGTGTCACGGTGATCAGATGCCTCCGATGAAGATTATATGTAAGGAAGAAAAAAGAAAATTGGATTCTGGGCCTCCGTGGAAATATCAGTCAGGCTACCTGTTTTTATTTTTCAATTTTTTTTCTTTGTTTGGGGGTTGATAACCAGGTCACCCGTTCGTAACAGATGCTATGGACGGTCTACTCCTTGATGGAGAGGAGACATCGTTGGATGTCTCTCTGGAATGCTCTTGTGAAACGAAGACCCATGTGAGAGAGTAACTCTGAAACCTTTTTATTAACATAAATTTTGGTGCACAGAATTCCAAAGCTTTATCCACCACACTTATTCCGTTTTTCTAGGCGTCCAAACCCGGAATAAGCTCCCGTTTCACTCTCACGTGGGGCCATGACCTGGGGCATAATCTGACCTGACTTGGAAGCCAAGTATAATTAGTACTATTAGTAGCACTAGTATTAGTAGTTGTGGTGCTGATTAGTACTGCTGGTACTGGTAGTATTGATATTTTGCTGCCTGGAGTTTCGTAGGTTTAGCTCATGGCCTTTTTTTTTTTTTTTAAACTACACAGATGATTTGGATGTCCCTATAGCAAGTGGCAAAGCCACACTCCTGAATTAGTTATCACACTTAAAAAGTCAAGATGACAACAGTCATAGTGGATCTATTTATTGAAACAGACAAGCTCTTTTAGCAGAATGATCAATGTCTTACCTCCTTCTGAAAGGCTTTTCCAGGGGTAGGAAATCGTCAGGCATTTGATATAAAGTAATGAACAGGGCTCTTTATTGGTCAGTTTCTGGAGCAGGCTTTTAAGCACTTCTGCCTGTAAATGTAGAAACGTGAGTGTGGGAAGTAAAAGGCAACAGCAAAGATTTACTAGGTGCATCTATCTTCCTGGCTTTTAGAGTCTTTGTGATTAATACATCTTTAATAGGGGACTGATCTAGATGCTTCGGATGTCAAAAAGCTAAATGTTACAGCATTGTCTCCTTGGTTCCAAACACAGCGGGACGATTAGCAGCTGTCTGAGTAACAAAGAGAACCTGAAGCCCACAGCACAGCTTTTATTTTCCAGATTTGGAATGCCTGAAGCTCTCCAGTGCAGTTGACAGCTAGAGGAATAGAAGCCCTGATTCACAGCCGCTCTCTATGCTGTATTTCTGCTCAGCAGAAGAGAACCTTTCCTTTATACCACCCTCCGTATTCCAGAAAATTTTGGCAGGCGTCGTTGGGCACGGAGGAGCCCACTTTGCCCAAGGCTTGTCATCATCCTTTCTAATCAAAACGCATACAAAATAATTTCAGCCAAGAGTTTATCCTAGATACTTCTTGATCTACTGAGGAGCAATGAAAAGATTCATCTTCCTAGAGGCATTCAGAGAAAAAAAAAAGTTATTTCATTCATTTATTCTTGCTAACTTTGCCCATTTAAAACGGTTGTCTTTCTCAGGCAAATTCTTATAAATTGCCTTCCAGTCAAAAGACTTGTTTTCCTATTAGCCTCAAACTGGCATTCTTACTTAACAGGAAATACACACTGAATCCTGCCATGTTTCTGTTGGCAAATATTGGGCTACCCTTGTTGGAACCTGCCAACAAGTTTCTTAGTAAGCAAGTAGAAAATAAAACAAGCAGTTCTCAATGAAACAGAAGACACACTTGAACTACCTTGGAGACACTCAGTGCCCGAAGTCATCCCCAATTACTTCTAGGGGACATGCACCTTTGTTCCAAGTCGAACTGTTACTCACCTTTTTTTTTTTCCCTTTAAAGATTATTTATTTATTTATTTATTTGACAGAGAGAGAGAGAGAGAACACAAGCAGGGGGAGTGGGAGAGGGAGAGGCAGGCTTCCCACTGAGCAGGGAGCCCGATGTGGGGCTTGATCCTGGGACTCGGGCATCACGATCAGAGCTGAAGACAGTCTTAATAACTGAGCCACCCAGGCGCCCCTGTTACCCCCTGTAATCCTACAGCTGGTATGGCTATACATGTAGTAATGTTAATTTAAGATAGTAATTTTTAAAAAAGTAAAACAAACATTTAAGTAATATGTTTTCTTTACTGCAGAGAGCAGGAATTGCTGTGTGGCTCAAATATGAAACAGAACAGTTAAATAGTTAGAAACGTCCTAATTTGCAAAAACTCAGATCTTTCATGATACCTTTAGACCTTTACCCAGAGGGTTAACAAAAGATGTTGGATGGGTCTTTCTAATACTAACTTTACTATTCCATCCTTTATACCCTTAGTTTTAGCCTTTTGATTATGAACTATACACATGTACAGAAAAGTGGATAAGCCACGAATACACAGTCAGCGAATTACCAAAGCAAACACCTGTGTAACCATAAACCAGAGCAAAGACTAGAACATTGTCAACCTTCCAGAAGCTTGCCTTTTACCCCTACCCCTCCCCTAACTTCAATTACTGTTACTTTCTTTTGCAATTGAGTTGTTCTATTTCAGAGAGTTCTCTTCTTAGGTCTTTAAGTAGTTCTCTGGTGAGGTGATTCATCTCCGAAAGCTTTTAAGCTTTGTCTATGAACAGAGGTCATGTCTAAGTTACTTCTGGATTTTTGGCGACCAAGAATGTACAGGGACAGTCCTATACCTAAGTAACATATAGCAGATGTAGGATATGCTGTTGCTAATGCTGCTGATTCTTTGGGAGAGCAAGCCATCTAATGTTCAAATCTCTCATTTGCTACCAGTGCCAGGAGGGGAGAGACTGGAGGCCTCCTGTGGCTCAGTGGTTGAAAATGTGGGCTCCAGGACCTGACTTGTGAATTCACCACTTACATACTGTAACTTGGGGCAAGTTACTCAAACTCTCTGTTCCTTAGTCTCCTTATTTATAAAATGAGAACAATAATAGTACCTGCCTCATAGGGCTTTTTGTGAGGATTGTATGAATTAATTCTTGAAGGACCTTTAAAACGGTGCTTGGTACATGGTAGTTAACAAATGCTGATTTAGTGAGTGTGTGTTTATAGGCATGGTAGGGTAGGAGGATTGTATGCTTTCGAGTCAGGCAGACTTGGGTTTACAATCTCATTTTATAGCTCCGGTCCAATTATTTACCTTCTATGTGTTGCCTAAGTTTGCAAATACGAATTCAAAGGTGATAATTACAAGTACCTCAGAGAGCTGCTTGGTCGAAATGGTGGTAAGCGTATGCCAGTGCCTTGTGGAGGTAGCCAGATACGCTCACCTGCCCCTTCTTCTCGGTTTTCCTCTGATCGACATGGCCCAAGCCTTTAACTGTGTCAGCTGTTAACTAGGCAGTGGAGACCAACATTTTTCTGAAAAGAAAAGCCATTTTTTTAAAGACTTTATTTATTTATTTATTTGACAGACGGAACTCACAAGTAGGCAGAGAGGCAGGCAGAGAGAGGGAGAGGGGAAGCAGGCTCCCCGCCGAGCAGAGAGCCCAATGCGGGGCTCGATCCCAGGACCCCGAGATCATGACCTGAACCGAAGGCAGAGGCTTAACCCACCGAGCCACCCAGGTGGCCATTTTGAGAAAAGCCATTCTGAGAACCCCACTGTCTTTTCCCATGGGATGTTAAGACAAGCTCCACAGAATCTTTGAGCCCAGTAGTTTGTGATTCTGCTGAATTCATTCACTGGGAGAAGACCTGCGGCCAGTTGTGTCCCTGCAAAGCTGCGCATCTGCTCCTGGAATTGCTGACCTCGGGGCAGTACTCCCTAGTCTCTTGCACAAGTGAGTAGCTGTCTGCTTACAGTGACCGAGCTGTGGCCTGAGGGTCTGGGAGGGAACCTGAAACCATTCAGGCAGCTTGAGACCACAGCTCAATCTTCTGGAGTCACCAGAGTAGTTAGGTAGTTACCATCTGAAAACGTTCTGTGCAAGAGGCCTCTTTTTTGTGAATGGCTCCATGTTATCTGAATGAGTACCTGCTGTAACCCCAAATGTCCGTTAGTTGGTTAACACTATAGAAAGTGGTTTGTTGGGCACCTGGGTGTCTCAGTGGGTTAAAGCCTCTGCCTTCGGCTCAGGTCATGATCCCAGAGTCCCGGGATCGAGCCCCGCATCAGGGTCTCTGCTGAGCAGAGAGCCTGCTTCCCTTCCTCTCTCTCTGCCTGCCTCTCTGCCTAATTGCGATCTCTCTCTGTCAAATAAATAAAAAAAAAATCTTTAAAAAAAAAAGGAAAGAAAGAAAGAAAGTGGTTTCTTGCCCAAGTTGTATCCATTTGGTGAAGATGAGGGAGGATTTGGGCCTGGACACGAACAACATCCAGCCCCAATAGAAGGTAGGATAGGGAAGATGGAGAGACCCAAGGACACTGTTGATATGATGGGTCTGGAAAAGGAATAATCACTTAAATCCACATCCCATTGTCCAGAATTCAGTCACAGGATCCCTCCAGCCTGAAAAAGAAACATAGTCCTTGTCTGAGCGGCCCCATCCCAGAAATAGTTATTTGGGGGAGGGGTGTTCACATCTTTGGACACTTAGCCACAGAGGCCAATCTCAACACCTTCCACTTGCTTGTGCCAACACGGCTCGCGAAGACCAAGGATATAGTGTCACGTTCTGTTATTCAAAATGGGGTTAACAGCTCGCTCTCAAGGACTTCTCTACAATTATCTGCCACCCATTTCTCTGGAATAATAAGTAAAGAAAGAGTCTGAGCTTCATGCTTTGTAAGGGTTTGCTCTCGGGTCACTTAGTTAAGGCACCGTTAATGTCCCATATCCAGATTCTGAAAATCTCCAGAAGCATTGGTCTTTGCAGCCGTTGGTAAGTGTTACTGTGCCCTGCTTTATTTTATAGTACTTGTTTAAAATCGACTCTGTGTCCTGACCTTGGAAGGAAATCACTTTCGTGGGAGTGGGGTGGGGGGAGGAATGGATCCCTCATATATTTTAAGTGTATGCTTAATTAATATTAATATACCCATATTTAAATATAAATGGACTTCCTTGAATTCAGTCTTCTAAAGGATTTAATTGAGAATTTGGTGCTCTATCTTTTGTTGAATAGGAAAATACTTCTGTATCAGTTTTGGAGTAATCAACTTTTTCTGTACTTATTTTTTTTTTTACACAATTTTACAGTTTTATTTCTTGACTCTGATAAAATGTGCTTAGGTGCTTATTAATGATGAGGCAGCTAGATGCTAAAGGGTGCAGAGCGGAGTTGTTAACGTTGGTGATGTAGCACCAGTGTAAGGGAGGGTGCATGGGACTTGAGTCTTTTAATGATTTTTATTTAAAAAATAGCAGAGGGTTAAGCCAGCTGGTTGAATGTAGTGGAAATGAAATCATATGTCTATGAAAACACTTCACACTGTTGAGTACTATAAAATACTGCGATGATCATAGTAAAAAAAAAAAAAATTACTCACTGGTGTTTAGTGCCATAGATAGTGCAAAGCTCAGAGGAGAAATCCTTCCCTCCTTTGGTGGCATGTGGAAGAAAGCAATTAATATTAGCACCAGCGTTCTTAGCATTTCTGTGACGGCAAAACCCTTAATCACAAGGATATCATTAGTGCTCTGAAGCATTTAATTTTGATGCCTGACAGCATTTTAAAATGCACAAACCTTTGATAAAGAGCAAATCAGAGCTGCGGTGTTGAAATGAGAAAGAAAGAGGGAACAAAAACCACCTTAAGCCCCAAGTAATTAAATTTAAATATGCCGTTTGCATGAAGCAGAGATACGTATAAACTGTGGGTTTATTTTAACTATCAGTGAAAGACCCCTTGAGTAAACATTGGCTCTTACATTCAGATCCTGGGAAGGGGGCACCCTGCTGTGGTTAAGAAGTCCTCTTCCCTCCTAGCACTGGGCATTGTTGGACCACTGACATCTCCGGCTTTGGGTTTCTTGACTTTCCTAAAGGGCTGTTTCCACTCTTCCTTGCCTGCAGGCTGGAGAGCTTTCATTGAATCTGCTTATTTCCTGCCTTCCTCCCTCCGCCCTCCTAATTTGAGCCAGTAGTGAAATGCAGTCGATCTGTTTGAGCTGCTCCTTTCCCCACTCAGGGTCTCCCAAACTGTTTTTAATTCATTGCTCCTGATGCTGGACCCAAGCAAACAGTTCGATAGCCTGCAGTGATTCGCAAAGACTCCTTCCTGCCTTCCTTGGCTCTGTGTCTTTTTTTTTTTTTTTTCTTCTTCCTCCTCTCCATCCTATTTGGGTGTCACGAGTGCCAAACTGCTGCAGTAAAATGACTTGTAGGTGTTTAATGGCGAGTCATTGAGGAAGCGAATGAAAGAAAATTGTAGCACTTGCCTCGGTGGGGAGGAAGGGGAACTGCTGAGCTTTGAACCAAAGACAGTTAAATTTACCATTTTCTTAAAAGGAGCCTCCTCTGTTTGACATCAAAGCATCTCCTGTAATTCTTCGTTGTGAAATGTACCACTGTTAGAGAGGCACGATCGAGCCCCTCATCTGTGCTGTTTCTGTTTATGGGAAACACACACAGAGATAAAACCCACACGTGCCTTCTGCATGCATGTGGCCAGGTCTCCCACCAAACGTAACCACAGGTACATTGCAAAGGGGGATTCTATTTAGAAAGCACTTTCAGTTTCTCAGAGATCTGCGGAATTTTGAATACAGAATTATTTGAAGGGGGGATAATTTATCTTGGCTTTCTAGTAGAAAGCTTAGATCATTCAACCTTCGAGCTTTGGTGCGTCTTTTTCTTTTGTCCTCTGTGGTGGTGTCTCCATCTTTAGAAAGTGGTATTCTACTACCATTTTACTGTTTCCAGTGTGTGTGTGGAAAGATCTCCCTTCCACGTGCTTCATCTTGCTGTCCCGACCCTGACCGCAGAGGGCTCTGCACTCTGTTACCCGGACACTTCATCAGTGATGTCCTTCCGGTGGAATTTCAGGGATACACGCAATACCTAATGGCTTCTTCAGCCCGTCACGGACTTGTTCCCACTAGCACATCTTTGGAGATAACTCTAGGCTTAAACAAGAGAGATGCTTAGGGCCCTTTGTGGATATGGGATTATGACTTGGCGAGGGGAGGGGGGACTTCAATGCTATGATACCTTTGTGGTGAGGAGAACTATTTACATGCCCTCACAATATAGAGGTGAAACACTGAGGGGATTGTCAACATCTCTGTAAACCAAAAGAGCAGTCCCTCAAAATGCTGTCTGTGACAGGTGCAGCGAAGACTGCTTTTAATGTTAATTCACATTTGAATGACATTTTACAACCTGTATGTTTGGTCCGGGGGGTGGGGGGAGCTCAGAAGCCTCCCATATCTTTTAGAAAACAGAGACTCCATTTATAATTAGAATTGTCATTTGCTTTGCTCCTAATTGTCAATTATTTTAGTTAGCCTAAATAGCAAAAACAGACCCACAGAAGGTCATCTGAAACAGGTGCAGATGAAACGTTTTAGGGATGACTTATTTCTGGTACTTCATATTTAGAAAACATCTCACTGTCTGCAAAGATTTTTTTCAAGTCTATTTTAACATTTAGTTATAGGTTTGACAAATTTATTGGGCACTCACTATGTGCCAGACATGATTGAATAGTTTGGATATCGATATGGACAAGGGAAAGCCCTACCTTTATGGAGCATACGTTCTAATGGCTCACACGCTTGTATCTGGAAGGAAGGTTTTTTTACAAGTGGGAGAGCGGAGGCAAGAAAATTTGAGTGACTTGGCCAAGATGGCAACTGGTAAATTTCAAACCCGGAATTACACCCAGAATCCTTCTAATAGTCATTGATCTTCCCACCAAATTAATGAAGTGAAGAATACTTTTAAGTATATGAGTCAAAGGTATTTTCATCTTTATGTCATTTCACATGTCCTAGGTGAGCCCTCGATGATCACAGAATTAGAGTACTAAGTAATTTCCAGAAAGTATTTCAAGAAAATCCCAGTCATACTCGGAGCAGGTGCACCTCTGTTCAGCCATCTTTCACCTTTCTGCCTCCTGTTAGCCACTGCAAATCTTGACCTACCTTCACTAACCTTACTCCAAATCCTTCCGTGGTTCTTTCTGCAATTTACAATGCCCTCCTCCCTATTCTGGCTTCTTATCTCAGCCACTGTCTTTACTTAGCCAAATACTGTTTAACTGTTTAAATATAAATGCCTCTTTAGCTCTACTTTGGGTTTTAAGTTCCTGGAACAGAGGCTTAAAGGGCATTTGTTGAATGATTGAACTGGAACGTCAGCGTGATTTATAAGCAAAAAGAAAAGGAAGTCAAGAATGTGGTTTGGACTAAAATTACTCAAATACCCTTGAGAGTCATAGGATGTAGTCTCAGATAACAACATCTCAGGACAGGAAAATGGACATCTGTCCGTCATTGGAAATATTGCTTCTAACATTTGAAAATTACGGACTTGATTAAATTAAGTCACAGACCTTTCTTTAAAACTACCCTAGGATAGTTCCTGTCTTTGTGGTCTTTTTACATCCCTCAGTCATCTTTTGCAACCATACTCCTGTCAGGCTAGCATCACCAGCCCTCCTTGTTGAGTGTTATGCTAAAATTCTGGCCGCCGAAGAATGCCTGCTTATGTCCAGGGGCACAAAACTTTTCCTTAAAGCAAACACCTCCTTTATGAAGGAAGTCTGTGGGTAGGTAGGAATGTTTCCAATCTGTGTCTCTTTTTTGTAGTGAGGCTCCTTACATCAGCCTTCTTCTTCCTCCTGGCTTCTCCTCTGACTCTTACAGGTGTATTGCATGTCTAAAAACACAGTATAATAAGGAAGCACCCACCCCATTCTTCTCCCCATCACCGCGAGAAAATGTGGTTAAGAAGAGACTGAGCAGGAGCTGCCTCCTCTCGAGTTCTAGAAAATGGGTGTCTTCTCTGTAAGGCTGTTGTAAAAAAATTTCCTCATCTGTTTTGTTGTTGTTGTTAATTCAGAAAAGGCTGAAGGATCAGGTGGGGCTTCCTTCGATATCAAAGACTGTATTTGATTCAGCTTTGTCTGCACTTTTCCATCTCTGCCTTATTCCACGGGTGCTCATTAAGAATGTGCTTCGTGGATGAGTCAGTCCTGAGGAAAAACTACGTCTCCACAGGTTTCCGAATGTAAGGTAGAGAACTGAGAGACAAGCAGCACCTTTTTTTCTGCTTGGTCTTTTTATGTTGACTAAAATTTCCACTATGGTGAGAAGCCCTCTTTTGAAGTAAGGCATTGATATTTCATAGCTCCTTTTGAACCATATTTTAAGGGCAAGAGTGTTCAATCTGTTATTCTACCAGTCTATTATCTTATAATTTTGTTAGCAAAGAGCAGAGCCCTAGGGGGTTGGGACCCAGGATCCAAAACATTTCTAAATTGAGAAAGGCTTGGCAGTATTTACCAAAATGTAGAAACCTAACAGTGGTGGCCTCAGAGACGATTTTAGTGAAGACCCATATGGTAGTCCTGTAATACTGAATTGCCCTGGGTGAAAATTGGGTTTCTTTTCAATTCTCCCTCAGTTCTTCCCATTATTCCAAGGCCAGAATCTCAAGTTGGTGCCTGGATTATCCTATCTTGGATAATGCAGGGAGAGGCAAGAATGTCCAGCAAACACTGTAGTGTTGTTTACTCACAGACTCATTTTTAGGGTTACCTGCTATTAACAGGGTTTTATTTATATCAGTAATGGGAATTTTCTTCTTAACTATAATTCCAGTCAGTGTAGCGTGTGGGTTCAAGAACACCATTAATGAAATCATAGCACAAGTTGTAGAAGGATGTGGCAGCAATTACATGAATGGCATGAGAAGGCAAGCTTGGGAACCATTGGGATAGGAGAATGATCGAGAAATGCCATTACCAAGTGCCTCATCTGGGGAAGCAAGCCGTGGCCGGGCACACGTGGCAGGGTGACAGCTTCCAGATGTGGAGTTGGAGGCTTGGTTAGAAGCAGGGTGGGAAGGGCGAGGGAAGAACCCCTGTGTGGCTTATAATGTGAAGCACACATCCAGACTGCCTCTTCCTTCCAGAGTGGCAGCCCTGTAAAGCCCAGTGTTTTTCCAAGCTGGCGTTCTTTGTACCAGAGAGGGTAAGACGCTCTCTTCAGGGGGAGGAATGGCCGCCATGTTTGACTACAGAGTGGTTGCATGTCGTAGTAGGTGTATTTTTTCATCTCACTTGGTCATGGATTGCTTTGATCACTGTGGCCTGATAAAAATGCTTTTCTTACTGGACCTCTGTCCAGTAAGAATTCAGACATGACAGCCACACAGCGTAATACCTTTCGGGAACTGTAACTGTTCTACTTTACTCTTTTATCTCGTGTCCTTAGGCGGAGTCAGAGCACGCACAGTTGGTTTATTTACACGTTTGTGCATATGGATTTTTCCAAGTACGACTGCATTAGAAATAGTCTACACAATTATATGGGGGACACCCTGCCTGCGATATTGTGAGGAGTTTGGTTGAGTTCATATCCCCCTTGAATGGGCACAGGAACACCGCTGCTCCGGCTTCTAAAATGGAAATCAGGTTCATTGCCCACGTGCAACAGTTTAGTGATAACCCAGTCAGAAAGAAACCAGCTTAGTCAAGCAGTGCACCCCAAGGGCAGCCAGACAGGTCTTTCCCGAAGAATCTATTCATTATCAGGATCTGACCCAGACCATTTCTGAGAGAAAGTCACTGTGTTAACTTTATGATCCCCCCTTCCTCTGCCACTTTCTTTCGAAAACTCTGGCTTTTCTATTTCACTTCCCAATCCTGAACGTCAGTTTAAAGAGCCCCCTTTTATGGAGTGTATCCTGAAGTGCTCTGTTAGACAATATATTATTAACCTGGAGTGAAATAGCTTTTCACAGCCGGGCAGCCTTCTTAGCCTTCTTGCCGTCTCTGTATTTAAGAGAGTCCCTCCCTGCAGTTTGCTGGACAATGGTTCCATGTCAACCAGTAAGGAAAGAGAGAGAAAATGTGTGTGTGTGTGTGTGTGTGTGTGTGTGTGTGTGTGTGTGTGTGTGTTGGGGGAGGGAAGCCTTAATGCAGCTAATGAGCACATTTCCGGTTTTCATTTTCTTCAGATGTTCAGTGGCTTCCATATGTCTGCTGCGTGCAGCTCTGTTCACCCAGTTTGGCATTACTAACCTTGGGGTTGCCTTTGATGGAGGACATGTGTATCCACTGTGTCTTTCACTGGTGTTTATGCCTGAGGTTCAGTCTGGAATAGCTTTGGGGGAAAAAGAGTGGGAGAGGGAAATAGGACAGGGGGTCTGTGTGCAGGCACATGCGTGCGTGTGTGTTTGTGTGTGTGTGTGTGTGTGTGCACGCGCGCGGGCGCGGGGAAAGAGCAGGAGGATAACCTGACACTATGTTGTTGTTCCTCAGTGGCCATTTTGTGATGGTTTCACATATTTCCACAATTTGGTAGCAAACAGGATTGTACATTCAGTTGAGGGAGGCCCCTAATCTCTGGTTCTACAGACCAGCTTTGTTAGGTAAGATGACGGGTTTCATGAATGCTCCTCTCCTCCTCAGAGATGGCACATTTGTGTCACTGTCAGTCCCGGCAGAGCTTGGCAACAGTGGGAGACATGACTATCACAGTGAAGGAGAGGGCAGCCTGGTTTTATAAATCCCAAGGACCCCTGAGAACACAGCCAATAGAGGGCTGCTTTTGCGTCTTTCTTAGCGGGAAGAAGAAAGTTTGCTACTCAGCCAGCAAAAGCATTATTTCAGCTTCTATAAAAACAGCTTCAAAATGTCACGCACGTCCAGAAAGATCATCATTGTTTTATTTGTGCTCTTCATTATTTGCATCACTGCGTCAAACTGGAAACTGAGCCACAATTAAATAGTACTTGTATTTATATTGGAAAGGATAGAAATTGTTTGCATTTCCTACAGTCCCCTGGGGAGAGTGGCAAGTTCTCCTGCTTGTATAAAATTAACGATCAGTAAGATGACTACTTGGAAACTTTGGATGTAGGAGGAGATGCGGGTTTACTGAACTTAAAAGGAGGTCTTCCAGCGGATTTCACGACTTGCAAAAAATAAAGAAGAAGGTAGCGTTCTCTGTAGGTTTCGTGAAGAATGGCTGCAGGTTCTGTGGAGGTGATGCTGTAGGCTTTTACCTCAGAGACTATCTTTCTAAGACCAACCATATACCAGCATATTGGAAGGAACCATAAAAATGGTGTGCTTTTGTCCTGGGGAAGACGGACACAGGGATCTGGGAAAGACGAGACAGTCCTTCACACCTTTCTTGAGTAAAATGAAATTATTGATTGCTTCCCCTTCTGTTTTTGTTTGTTTTTCCCAATAGCACCTTCATCCATTGCTTTGGTCCAGGCGAAAGAAGTTACAAGATACAGTGTTGCTCTGGCTTGGCTGGAACCAGATAGGCCCAATGGGGTGATCTTGGAGTATGAAGTCAAGTATTACGAGAAGGTATTACTTGAATGAGCAAGCTTCCTTCCCTCTCTTCTCCTGACCGTCCGTCCCCCACTCCCTCCCTTTCTCTCTTCCTCTCTTCCTTCCCTCCTTTTTCTCTTTAGATTTTAGCCAGTTAAAAATCCAAAATGCTAGTGAATCTCAAAACCAAATGCATTTGGTTCCCCAATCGAATCCAATTATGAATTTTATGTATTAAGTTGGTTATCTTGAAAAATAGGAAAAAATACATTGTGTTCTAATATGACCATTTTTTCTTTCTAGTAATGGAAATCAAGATAACTAAGCGGTTCTTATATATAAGCCTTCTATCAGTGAGAGTGACTCATAAAAGTCGAAATAATGATCTGTTTAAGTAGATCACTGCTATTCAGAATCAAGGTGTGGGTTTTGATGACTTTTAATAGAAAATCAGGGAAGGAAAATTACATTTTCAGCCTCTTAAAGTTATAGAAAGACATTATTTTTACAAATAACTTGTCTCTCTTAAAGGATAGAATTCTGAAGAGAGCTATTTGCATTCAAGATTGTCTAGAAAATGAACAATTGACTTCTCTTTCTTTTTAAAGATAATCACTTATTGGCTTTCTTATTAAAAGCAGAAAGGGGACAGGATTTATTTTTTCACTGAAACCAGATTACAACATTTTTGACATTTTCTAGACAGAAAATAGAAAAAGATGAAAGACCATCTTATGGTTATTTCTGTTAAATTGCTGTCTGTGGACTGAGAAAGCCACCAACCATCATCTGATTTCCTTTTTTAAAAAGATCATAAGTAAAGATCCGCATATGGTCAGTGTCAACAGTGATCACACCCAAACTCCACATGTCCTTCAGAGTCCGAGATCTTACAATGGTACTTCGAACATTGAAGTGAACAGGAGGTTTAGAGTTTATTCATCTCTGTTTACTTTCAACTTTTTTAAGATTTTATTTATTTATTTGAGAGAGAGAGGGAGAGCAGGAGTGGGGTGAGAGATAGAAGAAGAAACAGACTCCCCACTGAGCACAGAGCTTGACATGGGGCTCGATCCCAAAACCCCAGGACCACGACCTGGGCTGAAGTCAGACACTTAACTGACTGAACCACCCAGACGCCCCTTACTTTCAACTTCTAAGTACACTGGCTTGGTTCCTTTAATTATGTGCCTAGAGTAAGTGGGAGATTTATTTTGCCACCTTCTCTAATGTTATTGTCCCACCATGCAGGATCAGAATGAGCGGAGCTACCGCATCGTCCGGACGGCTGCCAGGAACACAGACATCAAAGGCCTGAATCCTCTGACTTCCTATGTGTTCCATGTCCGAGCCAGGACAGCAGCTGGTTATGGTGACTTCAGTGAGCCCCTGGAGGTCACAACCAACACAGGTACCAACTTCTGAGGCCCTTTTTATAGTCCAGGTGAAATCATATTACAGTGAGATCCAAGGAACTGCACCTAATTTCTGGTTAGGCGAACATTCTGTTGGCAGTGAACACAGTTTGAAATGATGATGTCTGTAACTTAGAAAAGCTCATGCTCTTTAATTAATTAGTTAATTAATTAAAGATTTTATTTATTTATTTGACTGAGAGACACAGCGAGAGAGGGAACACAAACAGGGAGATTGGGAGAGAGAGAAGCAGGCTTCCCTGCTTAGCAGGGAGGCTGAGCAGGGAGCCCAGTGTGGGGCTGGATCCCAGGACTCTGGGATCGTGACCTGAGCCGAAGGCAGACGCTTAACGACTGAGCCACCCAGACACCCCAGCTCATGCTCTTTAGAAAAGAGCATTTTTCATATTAACTATCCTGTCTTTTCATGTGATTAGAGAATGTTTTCTTCTTTTTCTTATTTTGAATCTTCTGTTGATCATGGAAAAATGTAATTGCTAAGTGGACGAATTGAGAGTTGCATAAGCTATCTTAAAAGAAGTTAGGAAGTTTTCTCCTAGGAAGAGTAAAGAAGGGACTGAATTTATTTTCTTTTACTTATTTCTAAGAATCTGTTTAAATCAAGTCAGATCAGTTTTTTTTAAAAAAAACCCTTTGGACAGACATCAACTCTCAGCATTGTGAGTTGGACTCATTGATTGACTTGAAAATGTTAACAAAGGAGATGCCCATTGAATAAGCTGGCTGTATAATTAACAAATTGAGATTGAGCTTACTGGATAAGGAGATCATAGAGAAGAATCTTCAACATCAGTTCTAGAAAGTAATTTTCTTCATGAATTATTAAATAAAGTAAGAGTAAAAAAGAAGAGATGCTACTCTAGGATTGAATCTGATGGGGTTTGACATTCTTGAGCGATATTCCTGGGAGGCTTCAAGGAGGAAGTGGCATCTGATCTGGTCAATAATGAGCAGGTTTTTTGATAGATTTGGAGAGGGGGGTGGGCAGGGATTCGAAACTGCTTGTCCTTTTTGAAATTTCCAAGTGTCTTTCATTAAATAAGAGTTAGGGCTGAAACCAGAAAAGAAGAAAAAGCAATGAGTAGTAAGGTTTCCCAGAGGATTTTTTAAGAGTCTTCTGGTTGAAGTTCTTCCTACAAATATATAAAAGAAAAGTCTTCATCTCATTAAGGCTGTCTTAGAAATGCTGTCGCATAAATATTTATCAAAGGGCAAAAGAGGCTGTGAGCCTTCCCAGTGGCTTCAGACCTTGATACTTGTGACCCAGTCCAGAAGTTCTAGCTCATAGGACCTTCCCATAGTTGATCCTTATGTAACTGTCTTTGCCAGTGCCTTCCCGGATCATTGGAGATGGGGCCAACTCCACAGTCCTTCTGGTCTCCGTCTCGGGCAGTGTGGTGCTGGTGGTCATTCTCATTGCGGCTTTTGTCATCAGCAGGAGGTAAGCACTTAAGCCACTCGCTGCCCACCCCCACCCCCATCCCACTTTTTATGAGGGAGCTTTTTGTCTCCTCCCCGCAAAGCTGAGGCTTTTGATTAGCATCATAAACAGGGCATGTGTATAGCCAGCTCCTTCCTCTTGGCTTTGATCTCCCCACACCGCTATTGGAGCTGCTGGCTGCTTCTGCCCTGGTGGCAGCCCTCACAGCTGAGAGTCCTGGAAAGACCCAGCTATTTCCTGGAAACCCAGCCGAGAAGCAAGCCAATGAGAGATTTCCAGATTCTCTAAGCTGTAAGGTGTTACATGTATACCTCTCCTAAGCTTAGACTTACTGCCAGAGGCAAAAAAGAAGCCATATAAAACTTGGGTCCAAAATTTAAGCTTTGCCATTTGCTATATTACTTAAACTCTTTGAGTCCTTTCGTTTCCCTTTTATAAAGTAGGGATAGAGGATCTCAGAGACGTACCTCTAAGAGTTACTGATAGGAGAATTTTGATAGGTAAAATAGCTAATCCAGCACACAGTAGGCGCTTCAACTTGAGTTCGGTTGATAATAATTGCAATCAAAGCAAATGATTGGGTGCTACACTCAGTCTTTTGGGAGAGGCCATCACCATTTCTAGAGAGTTTCCATTAAGCACACTGCGGGCATGACATTGTTCTTGGAAATGAATCTAAAACAGCAGATTACTTAATTCTGTGTAAGTCTACCATCTAACGTGATACTTGAAAACCAGTCTAGAAAAGAAAGAAAGAAAAATGGCTTGGCAGTCTGGGTTTTTTAAACCACTTTTCCTTACTGTTGTTGCTCCCATCTGCTTATCAACACTACTCAGAGGCTTCAGAGGAGGGGCACAAGGGGGGACAGCCTCTCATCTCTAGTAGGTGCCCACATCTAGGCTTCTCCAACCTTCAGTCCCCTATGCTATCCACTGTTTCACAACGTGGGGTTTTTGGCAAAAGAAGGGCAGAACCTGGGGACATCAAAATAATCCTCTTCAGTATAAACCTTTTCCCATTACAGAAAAGGAACATGATACTGAGGAAGACAAAGTACTTGTCTAGAATTATTACTTTCCCTCCGTGGGAGAGCTACTACTGGACACCCAGTAGCCATGATCAGCTCCCTGCCCAGTGTCTGCTGTGTCCTCTCTCTCTCTGCCCCTCCTTTTGGTGATCTCACTGATGTCACAACAATGCCTCTGGCTCTTGCCACTGGCCTGAGCAAGCCAGCACACTCTTTGTGTGTACATTATAATTTATAATGTACTTTGTGGTACATTATAATTAGGGTCATGACTGTATATCCTAATTTGCCAGGATGGTCTCGGTTGTCACATGTATCTATTAATATCATGCTTCCCCACTCCCATGCTCCAAAATGTGCTGGAATTACAGAAATCAATCTTGGTTGCTCTAAACACAGTATGCACCAAGAGATTGTGTGCGGGCACCACCTACATTTGTCATTGCGTTTGTTCTTTGTGGGGCAAAGGCTGTCACTGTGTGTGTGATTAGAGCCCTGAGTTCCATCCTGAAGAAGTGAAATCCACAGTGAACACTTCTCCCTGTCGCTGGACTGTACACAGAATCTACGTAGACATGCCCACTGCACCCTATATATTATTAAAACTCAGTCTCTGGAAACTCTGATTTGGCCTAAACAGAATTTTAATTTGAAGTATTCTTTCCTTTTCTGGCATTTGATTTTGGAAGCCAGTCAGGGTGGACCTCTTTCTTGTCCATTGCCTTTTCGTTTTGGGTACATACACATGTTGGGCACACAAACACAGGGGAGTGGGACGCAATAATATATGTCCATCTGATAGTGGGGGGCAAGAGTGGGATGGGAGACTTAGTGGAAATTACATGGGCTTTTTGTTTTCATTATTATATATTTCTGCGCCTGAAAATTTAATCAATAAAATTTAATCACAAAGACATTTTAAAGTCTAAAACTAGAAGAAGAAAAAAAAAAACTGCTTAATTACCTCCACGTCGAAATAATCTTTGGCTAAAATCCAGCACCACGTGATGCTTAGAACCATTGGAGAGAACACTCCTTTGCAGAAAGTGGGTCTCATGTGGTATCTCAACCTCCTCTTTGATGTTGAAGGGAAGCTTTGTCTACTTGTCCAGCTTTTCTTTAGAGTTACCTTCTTTTTTCCCAAGCCATCTTAAATATACCAGTGAAACCAAAATAATTAGGACTAAGTCACCTCATTATAAGTTTCTTTTGGATGCCCTGCTTTGACGAAAAGAAAGCAAAAGCACAAGAATATGTAATGCAGGACGACGAGCTTATTAAAAGCTTGTAGCTGTAGGAAATAGAATCGCACACTTGATGACTTAATTTTGTTTCTGCTTTTATTGACCACTTTATTCTTTAAGTTAGGATTGATAGGAGGATACATCGGATTTCCAATTATGAGTCCCCGCCTTAGAGAATTGAGCCTGTCGAGTTACCCAGCGATGATTCTTGTCCCTTCTCCCCCGCCCTTAAGAAAAAAATGTCACTTCCCAAGGCTGATAAACACTGCTTGGTGATTGGTCCTCAATGGATCACTTTTTAGAAAATGAAATGTCAACCCCTTGCCCTTCTATTGATTCTTCTTTAGTGTCGGCCATAAAGCTGTCACGGGAAAGGCCGCCTGGAGCCAGGTAGCTGACGGGCTTTGCCACGGCTGATGCACACTCAGCTGATTCTTCTCCGTACGCAGGCGGTGTGCTCTGTCACACTGGACTACCAATGTTTCAGTGCGACAAGAACAGGTGACGAGAGAGGAGACATGCAGTGCGGACAAACGTCTGGTCCCTGATTTTAGTGCGGGTACAAATGAAAGGTGGTAAATGGCACCCCCAAGCAATCTTGCCAGCCCCCTGGGAAGGTAACAAATGGAACACCCTGGCCCCGAAAATGATAGCTGCTTCTGGCCCTTTAGAGTCACAGAAGGTTGATGGCAGAGTCAATGCTAGAGACAAGGGGATCCCTTAGGAGGTGATTCCCCTCCAACCGAGTCCCACCAGGTCATGGTGTGTGAAATTTTTTTCAGAAGTAAAGGACAGGGACCCACACAGTGAGAAAAGCTTCAACCCTCCTGATTACCTCAAAGAAAAATCTGTCTGGTGCTAATTTGTCATTTAGGAAAGAGGAAACGGCCTCAGGCTCACAGCTGGTATCTTGCTAGATTTTTTTTTTTTTTTTGGATAGCAATTGCCTCATTTATTTCATTATATCTTCTTTATACTGAGAAGCCTGAGCTTTAGGCAAGACAGGGTATCTCCCTTTTTTTCAATGAGAAGATCGCTTTTTCATTTGGCCAACTTGGATGTGTTGTAAACATTTAGGGATCTCAGTGAAAGACTCCAACTCCCACATTTATAGATCTTATTTATATATTTAAAATGATACACAAAGTAAGTTGACTTAAGACCCGTGCTATGTTTTTACCACCCACATTATGCTAAGCAAATTCGCTTACTATTTTTATAAGTTTTTTTTTTTTTTTGAGAGAGAGAAAAAGGGCAGGGGGAGGGGCAGAGGGAGAGGCAGACTCCCCTCTGAGCAGGGAGCTCCATGTGGGGCTCCATCCCAGGAGCCCCACATGAGGTCATGACCTGAGCTAAAGGCAGATGCTTAACCGACTGAGCCAGCCAGGCACCCCAGAAAATCACTTACTTTTTTTATAAGCATCTACAGTCAGCGTGCTCTTCATCCTTGATGTGGAATTCAAGTATTGTGTCAGCTTTCCAAGCACACAGTTGTTCTTGCCATTGGGTTGTTCAGGCATCGTGCCCCTTTACTTACGTGATGCTGTCCCTAGAAAGTTGATCCCAACCACGTCTGTAAATTCTCTTGAGTAGCATATGGCACCATGTCCCCATACTCCTGTAGGTACCTCTCCACGTGTAACCTCTTTATTGCTTTCTAAAGTGATTTTTGAAAGGACTCTTAACAATGACGTCATAAAATGCAATGATAAGGTCATAACCTCTGGGACAAATGATAGACTGTGTCACATTTCCCTGGTCCCCTGCATCTTTATAAGTCATTAAGTGATTTCGTCAGGTTGTCCCAAATACGATTAATCCCGGTTGCTTGAGATCAGTGTGTCTTCCCCCAATACTGTTTTATTGTGTGAGAGAAACTTTTGAAAGGACTAGAATATAAGACGAGGCACTCATTTCTAAAGCCCAGTTGGTGATGAGAGGCAAGTATTGCCTGATAACCAGGCATAGAGGATTGCTACTGGGTTTTGGTTACGTCCGTTTTTATGGTAGCATATACTGTACTCATTTTACTCAAATTAAAGAAGTGAAATTGATTTAAAGAAAAAAAAATGTGGTTGTTGTGGTAAAATTTGTGAAGAAGTACACAAAAGACCCTGGTTCAGGAAACTACCTCATTCTAACACTGGCACCTTCTGTACTGGGAACCTGGAGAGCAGATTAAACAGTGAGCTAAACCAAGGTTAGACAACTAGTTAGTTGCCTGATTTGGACAGGAGCCCATCTTTCCTGACTTCCAATACTGGCACCGATGATTCTAATGTCTTCTGAACTGAACAAAAGGACCTACATTGGAAGCCCACACTGACCATACTAGCTGACCAAAATTTCAGGAGTCTCCTCGGTGCCGTTGGTAGCATTTGTAATCTGTGAATTACCATGCCCATGTAATGCAAACTATAAAGTCAGACTTTGTGAGTTGGTTTTGTCTTCATCTGAAGGCTAAGCTTTTCCACTTTGGAGCTAACTGTTCACGTAATGCGAAAAGAGTTACCATTCAGTCTGTATCCATCTTCCCTGGTGTCCTAATTGGAATATTATGATCACATAAGAATGAATACACTCAAATGTTAGCCTAAATTGGCTCTGATGAAGTCATGTAAATTCATACAATTAGGGGGCAGATGGTACTGCGGGAACATTTCTAAACAACTTGCGTGCAATTGTACGGTTCAATTTCACCCATTTCAGAATGTGGCTCGGGAAGAACATTTAGACATCATTTGGTGCAGGAACAATGACAGCTTAAGGAAGGGGAAAAGAAGGATGGCTTCTATGAATCTTCATGGGTGATGCCATTAAACGCTGGAAAGGGTCCTCCTGGAGCCATGCTAGTTATTACATTGCTTTATCTTCTTTAATCTGCACTTTAGCTGAATAAATTACTTACCTTTTACTAATTAGTTTTGGAACAGTGAACCACATCAATCAAATCCATCCACTTGATCAAGGGAAGTTAGTATTTTAATCAAAGCGGGGTTTGTACTGGGCCCCTGCCACGCTCCCCCTCCGGTGTTTTGTTTGTGTTTTTGAATAGTCAAGGTGGCAGAAGGACACATTGGTTGGGAGGGCAGCTTCGGGGCTCACGCTGTTCCTCCACAATGCCTGCTAATACCCTGATTCTGTCCCCCTTTGACCCGGGCTGGGGAGGGCTCAGCTTCCAAACTTCACCTGTAGGATGAAGCTCTTCCCTTTCACATCCTGTGGATGAAAGGTCCCTTGCTTCCTTCTGGAGCATTCACTGACAAGCCACTCCCCTCCCCACCCTGTCTTAATCAGCTTGTCTGAGTCCTGGTAATTAGAAAATCTCCAACAAAGGTTTCCTTCTGCCATTCAGGTGATCCACCCATGGATGTCAATTTAAAGTTAGCACCTCTTTCGGCCCTGTGGCGCCCTCCAGCCTGGTTGACCGGCTTCAATGGGCTTTCTTTCTTGGACCAATAACAGACACATTGTCCTCCCCTGAGCCAAGGAGAAAGGGTCATCAGGTGACAAAGGTAGAGGCAGACTTAGGCATTTTAGCTTCCCGTGTCTTCTGAAAAAGCTAATAGGCTACCATTAGGGTTTGAACAGTGTGATTCCTTGTGTTTCTTTTCTGGCATTTTCTGTACTCCCGGAGGGTCTTGACTTGCAAGTAACACTGCAAGTCAAGAAGTTTCTTTAGAAATACACCTTCACCTCATGTTTAATTCCTCCTTTTGTGTTTAGAAGTCTGAGGAGGGGATGGGCTGTGGGTCTTAGAATTAATGATCCCTGCCATTTTGCATTTCCTCTGTCTTCACACATATTTAATGGATGTGCTTGATGGGAAACAGGTAACTGCCCTCCTGGGCAGCTGGAGGCCGTTGTTTCTGATGGTATATTACAGGGTTTTTGACAAACTCGGTGGTATTTTAAAGTTGGCACCAAAGCTCTCCTGCTCAATGCATTATTTTGCTTCTCTAAAGGAAAGACTTTCAGATCAGTATTGGAGATCTAAAGTGGTTCAAGAGATATACTTGTAATTTTAGATAATGCTTTTAGGACCTCTGATAAGATATAATCGCTCAGGCTGGCAGGACCCTATCACACCCCTGGGACCTAGCCACGCGTTTCCCTGACATAAAATCTTGTTTTCATAGTTCCTGACCTTACACTCTTATATTTCCTTTAAAAGGTGGAGGGGGTGGGGAACGATGGAGGGGACTACATCTTTCATGCAAACGTTTGGTTTCAGGACATTTCAAAGTGTTTCGTTTCTTTGATGAACCAATGGATTCTGAAATCCGTAGCATCCAGTTTTCAGTGGATTTACTGACATAAAATGTAATATTGCTTATAATAACTCTCATCAGAGATCTTGATGTAGGTTCATCTGTACTATGAGAGGCCTGTGAGATTGTGAGCAGATCGGGGCAGGTGCGCTCCTCTCCTTGCCAAGAGGGTCGTGGGGGAACCATGCACCCCCCCCCCCACCTCGCCCCGCACGCTTTGCCTCACCTGTACAGTGGAACTGAGTGTGTGTCTGCCTGCCTGCCTGCCCACTTCTCTGGGCTTGCTGGGAAGATACAATTAAATATTGTGGCCCTTTAAATCATTTAAATCAATTAAATCATTTAAAAATGATGGCCCTTTTAAAAGTTAAAAGCAAAGTAAAAAGGCAAACAAACTGTTATTTGGGACTGCATTCCACACCCTTGGCCGTAACCTGAGTGACTGAATCTCTCTTTACTGAGCTGGTTCCTGCTTTGTAAATAGTCAGGGCGGGCATGGTCATGTGTCCAGGGCACCTTGGAAAGCTGAATGCAGTGTGAAAGTGTGAGGTGTTATTACTTGCAGGGCAGTGATACCCGTGGAGGGACCTCTGCAGACAATCTGGAGGGATGTGGGGATCATGCTGGGGCTCCTCTCCGGTTGCCCCAAGCAGCCCATCCACTTCTCTGCTGTTTTCTCTCCTATACGGTTTCCAGAATTTGATGGGGCCCCACTGTTGAGATGCTCTGTGGCCTGGAGGGGATCTTGGGTCAGCTTCCTTACCTGCAAGAATCTTGGCTTAGCTCGTCTGTGAAGCTCCTAGAAAACACGAGAACTCCAATGTCAACTTTACATTTTGGGCAGAAACATAAATGTACACATTTTATTCACTTACTTGGTCTCATTTTGCCAAACTTTGAAAAGCTATAGTACCAACTGAGTTGATTTTTTGATTCTTGTGACATACACACATACACATAGATATACATACATGCATACATATGCAATATATCAAAATTATTGATTTGAGATTTACATATGTTCAGGATTTCTGATACTCTAGACTTTTATTACACCCAGATCCTATTTCTTCTTTCTTTCTTTCTTTTTTTTTAATCCAGAGAGGGTGAGTGCAAGCCAGGGTGGGGATGGCAGAGGGACGGAGGGAGAGCCAGAAAGAGAATCTTAAGCAGACTCCCCAGTGAGTGTGGAACCTGAAAACAGGCTTGATCTCACAACTCTGAGATCATGACCTGAGCCAAAAACAAGAGTCCAATGCTTAGCTGACTGAGCCATCTATCTCCCCACCCTCCCCACCCCCAAAATCTCATTTCTTCAGGTCATTTAAAACAGAATGCCAATGATGAGATCGTACACCATTTCTTTGCAAAGAGAATTCAGCTACAAATGGAAACTTCTCATCTTTACTCTTGCAAATTTTCTGCAAACTCTTATAGAATGTTATCCAGTAAAAAGCAAATATTTACCTTTTAAATTCTCATTAGTAATTTATGCATTTGTAAGCAACAGCTGAAACCAATAACCACAAAACTATTGTTTTAAGAATATCATATGATATGATAATGAGACTTGTGGTAGTGGGTATTCTGGTTTTAGCAACAGGACTGACTGTTACAATGAATACTCTTGCCATTTGATTTCTGCAGAATTCACCCACGGAAACTTACTTTAATTCAGAATATGTATTGAAAAGTTAGTCAAGAAACTTAAAATCTGTCTTCAGTAAGATAATTTATTCTTGAGATTTGAAATTATATTATCAAATATTTGTTTTATCACCTTAGTCTAGTATCGTGGTTAAGAGCAGAGTCTCTGGGTTCTGATTGCTTGAAACCATCATTCGGCACCAAAGTGACAGTTACTCACCTTATTATTTTACTTCCCATAAACCTCAGCTTACTCATCTGTGAAATGTCCACAATGTATTTGCCTGACTAACAATGTGGTAGCAAAGAACTTACGGCATACAACTTTTGAAAATAATTTTGTTTTTTTTTTTAATTTTTAATTAGACGGAGTAAATACAGTAAAGCTAAACAAGAAGCAGATGAAGAGAAACATTTGAATCAAGGTACAAAAACTGGATTAAAAATAATTTTATTTTTAGAGCATGTCTCATATTTTCAGTATAGAAATGCCTAAATTAAATTCATATGACTATTAACATTACAAGTCCTTCCACGGAATTATCTGAATAGTGGTCTTCAGGGTAGCCAACTGAAATAAATGATTTGGGATTGTTTCAAGTGAGATTAAAGATGGGGGTTGGGGAAACTCATTTTCCCTTATTTTATTTTCCACCCTGAAAAAAGTATTGGCCTTGCTGGCTCATTTTTGTAGCTGGGTGACAAGGCTTAACAGGTCACAGTTTTTCTCACGTTTGGGGGGAAAGAAAAGAACTTCCAGGAATGGACAGTAATTGGCCCAATCCCAAGAGCATTTGCTATGGCATTCAGGACTACTAATATTTCTTCCATGTACTCTGGTTATTTGGGGATTGAAGAGTAAATTTGAAGAACATGACTCGAGCAAGAGAGAAAGAAGGCTCTTAAATGGACAGCGGTTGATGCCCCTCCAGGAGTGCTGTCCATTAGACCCTTTAGAACCTTCTGAGGTGGTGGTGGTCTCTGTCTGCATTACATTAGTACATTAGCCAAGAGCCACATGCACTATTGAGTTTTGAAAAGTAGCAAGTGTGAATGAGAAAGTGAATTTTAAGTTTATTTAATTTTAACTAATTTACATATAATAGCAACTTACGGGTAATAGCTACCCTGTTGGACAGTACAGGGAGGTAGAAGAGAGAGAGAGACTACGGATAGGAAGGATCATCTTGAGAAAGAGTTTCTTGGCTATGCAGCATATAAAGTGCTGAAGGATATGGGAAATCTGAACGTTCTGTTTTTTTATTCACCCTGTTTTCTTCCCAAAACCATATTTTAAAAAATTTGCGTGTGTTATATATATGTATTTTTAAATGACTTTTTTTTTTTTTTTTTTTTTTTGAGATGAGGACAAGACTGATAGTTCTGGAAAATCAAGGGGATTATTAAGTCAACCAGCACCCTACACCCTCTCTGTGCCCCAAAGCCGTACTAGGAGCTCTAGCAGGGAAAGGAGAATTCCCAGTAATTACTAATGTTTCTTGCCCCAGACATCTCTGGGCTCAGTGCTCACGTTCTGAATTTAGGCTGCAAGTTGACTGTGGGGTTTGGCTGAATTACACTTCCTGGTGTTCAAACCATCCACACAATGAGGCAACAACATTTTCTCCAGCTGAAGCTTCCAGATGAACTGTGGTGTCTTTACTAATAGCACTTTTAAAAGTGCAGGTCCGATACAGAGTTTATATTCTCTATCAGCTAGCTGGTGTTATCCCTCTTGTCTATTTTAACCCAGCTTTAATCTCATTTGTTAATTACTGGTCACATGCTTAATTGGTCCAGATATTGGGCAAAAGGGGGCACCACGTAGACATGGCCTGTTGAGAAAGAAAGCTCCAGTTACCTTCCCAAGAAAGGATGGCTGGAGATGATGGGTAGGACATGAGCAACTGATCTGGGCACTAGTATTCAGCCAACATATTCCCAGTTTTCTTGTAGAGACTCTCTTTTCCTCCATGGGATGGGTGGTTTTTCAGATTTCATCCTTGAAGTGTGAAGACATTCCAGGAAGTCAGTAGAGCTGTAGCCTCTTAAGTAGCTAACAGTTCTTTGTTTCCCCACTAATGAACACTAGAGCAAGAATCTAAATATTTTCGTATGTCTGTGCTAAGTATTTTTGTCATGCTAAGAACACTTTTCTATACTGAGTATTTTTAGACCTGGACAACTTAAGTTTATTTGTGGTTTTTGAGAAGTGTTCAGCCATCCTATCACATGTTTATTGCTTAGGTGTTAGAACTTACGTGGATCCCTTTACATATGAAGATCCCAACCAAGCAGTTCGAGAATTTGCCAAAGAAATCGACGCATCCTGCATTAAGATCGAAAAAGTCATAGGAGTTGGTAAATATCTGAATCTCTCTCAGATAAGCCTGTTTTCATTGTAGATATTAAACATACCTATGTGGATTGTACGAATTTGTATGAACATAGTGTATATACATGTCTTTATGTAAATATCGGTATACATGAAATTTCCTAGATCGATGTAAAACATGAACACAGTGCCCAGCATGTAAAAAGTACTCAACAAATGTTTGCTATTCCTCTTTCATCTTGAATGTGTTTCTGGTCCATGGTTGATTCGTTTTTTCTTTCCCAAAGGTGAATTTGGTGAGGTATGCAGTGGGCGTCTCAAAGTGCCTGGCAAGAGAGAGATCTGTGTAGCCATCAAGACCCTGAAAGCTGGTTATACAGACAAACAGAGGAGAGACTTCCTGAGTGAGGCCAGCATCATGGGACAGTTTGACCACCCGAACATAATTCACTTGGAAGGCGTTGTCACCAAATGTACGTGGGTCGCTCCCTTTACAAAGCCAAGTTAGAAGTTACTGGCAAATTAAACACACATTTTCTTTCCAGGGAAATGACAGATGGAGCGGACCCACTGATTGCTAATAGGAGGAAATCAGTGCAGGACAAGTCATTAATCTTGTAGTCAGCTCTCAATGGGTCTACGGTTTAGGCTGATTCCCTATTTCCAAGGCAGCTTGTGTGAGATTTTAGGGAAATTAATATTGCAGATTTTTGGTATGCCTCGCCATCTTTCAAACCTTCGCTAGACCAAACTGATTGTCACAGGGTAGGCGCAAGCAGATGGTAAGCAAAATAAAATTTAAGTACTTTTCATATAAACCACAACAAAACCTCGCCACACCTTGTGCTTGAAGCTTCGGCTCCAGATGCAGGGAGTGAATCTTGGAAATCTTTATTATATTGGGGGATTTGCTTGTCTGCTCTGCCTGATTTATGGCTGTTGCTGTTCAGCACCTATTTACAGTAACACCTGGATGAACCTTCCCTTTTTTTAGCCCATTAGCATTCCCCAAGCCTGTGAACCACGCTTCAGTTAAAATACGACACAGCTCAACAGATGCATTTTGTGAAGCAAACCCTGAATACATCTGTAAGGCTGGCTAAGACCAATTTATAAAGCACCACACGGACGGACAGTCCAGCCGAAGCCGTTGTTGTTGAACATGGCTCTGTTCCAGGAGCCTCGGTACCTACTACCTGAGTACAAGTCAAGGATCTTGTAAGCCCCAGGGCTATGTCTCCAGGAAGGCCAGGGTTCCGTCAACTTGATTCAGGGTGCCTACGGAAAGCATCCTCGGTCAGCATGTGCAGAGTGGGCGAAGGGATGGGGGGGGCGGGTGTGCAGTGGAGATGGAAGGGGAGGTAAACAAGTCAACGTTGGACATGCCGTCTGGGGCAGAGCAGGGAAGTGAGACACAGGAGTCCGGGACCTTTAGGAAGAGAAAATAAGGAGGTTACTAAAAAGCGAGAGGAAGTGTATGTTTATTCAGAGATCCTTGAACCGACATCAGAATTCTGGAAAATGTGTTAAAATGCCTTCCTGGACCGCATCCTCAGGTTTGACTGAGCAGGTGGGGATGGGGCGGTGAGTTCGCATTTCTACAGAGCGGGTAGGTAAGCCAAAGCGCTTGTTCCTAGGACCAGACTTAGAGACCCTTTGGCCCTGTGGCCAGAGAGGTGACCAGAGACGCGCCTGGCAGCGCTCCTGCTCAGAGGTCATGTGGTCTTGACTCGTTGCTCAAACCGTCAGTTTCCTCATCTGTACCATAAAGATAAAAATAGAACTTGCCTCAGCAGGTTTTTTTGGATGAAGTAGTTCCCGTATTTAGCATAATGCTTGGCAAATTTAAACAACAACAACAGAAATCTTCCCTAGGTGTTAAACTGGTATTACTATGTCCTAAGAAGAATGTCTTTCCCTATCTTCAGAGTCCTTCAGAAACGGAACCTTGGTGCTAAGGGTATATAATTTTCTACCTCAGGCGAAGGCTATAATTAGCATAGAATAGCTCTATTTGCTTTTTAAGATTAGTTTTACAGACAGGATATTTTTCTGTTGCCCGTGGCCTTCAGGGCTGCCCAGAGCCCTTCACTACTTTAATTGAAAGATAACATTCTGTTTAAATACTTCTGCAGGTCCATTTTCTCAAAAGGAGGCTCTGTTCAGCTTGGGGTGTTTTTCCTGCTGCAGACAGTGATTTTCATAGCACCTCTGCAGAAGAGAGAAGAAACAGGGGATCTTTGTATTAAAGTCCCACCGCGCCTCTAAAACCCGTAGCTATTACAGCTGTAACTGTTATAAACGACTGGATGCATTTGCATAATGCAGTTGTCACTGAATTAAAATGATTTAAAATTTCCACCAGAGGCATTGTCCCCCTCCCCCGACGCTGGCCTCCCCTCACTGCACCCTGCCTGTTGTAGGGGAGGAGCCCTGTCCATCCGTGAGCGCAGCTGAGACCCATTTTATAAGCCCCTCTGCCTATGGAGACCTTCATCTCTGTTTCTCTTGGAGAGCTCATAAAGATTCTGACAAATGGATACTTTCAATAAACAGAACAAGGAAGGCAGAAAAATTGTAAAGATGGTGCCAACCGTCAGAGGAGGGAGGTGTGAGGGTGCAAAGGTGGTGTGGAAGCGTGTGAATTCATTACCAGCAGTTACTTGAGTAACTTTTTAAATTGTCGGGGAGACTATAAATTCTCCCCTCTCCCCCGCCCCCCCCCCTCTTTTGGATCTTCTACTCTCTTATCCACACCTCCAGAGGGATCTGGTGAAATTAGAGTAGGTGTTAATGCAAGAGAGTCAACCTTTCTCATTAATTGACAAAGTATCTTTTGATTGAAGCGGGTTCATTAAAAGTCCTTTAGATGTATTTGGTCTGTCTGTGGCCAGAGATGTAGAGCGTAAAGGAGTCTGAAACCACGAGCTTCCTATGTATTGTATTATATTGAGGGAGGACAGAAAAGGGGTAGAGAGACCACTCCTTCCGGCCAAGGGGAGAGACGGGAAATGGTTTTTCTTCGGCCTTTGATCTACACCACACTTTCCAGTTTTTCTGCCAGCTTTTTGTTCATCACTGTAAAGAAAGTCTCCATGGTATTGTTTCCAAAGTTTTACCTTGGAATGCTTTCTTAGACAGGACACCAAACACATAGTGGGAAAAAAAATGGTAACTTGGACGGCTTTGAAAACTGCTCTTCCTAATTTTTCCCTCTGAGATGAAGACATTTCCCCCTGTCCCCACATCAGAACAGAGTCTTTTCTGGGTGGGAAAGGTATTGGTTTAGAGTAATTACAGGAACTTTTCAGCAGTGACATATCCTAGTCCATTTTCCCTGACTGAATGTCTAAGTCCAAACAGTCCACAAGTATAGCAATGAAAGTGAATATTTTTGATTTATCAAACTAGCATTTTATTTTCCTCCCAGGAAATCTTTTATGTTCTCTTGCTTTTATCTATCCTTTAGTAAAATACGGAGGATTTACGCTCCCCTCCCCACCCCTCCCACAAGTACCATGTAGAAAGAAGGAATTTCAGACCTTGAGCCCATAGCAATTAAGAAACTAAAGAATGGTTATTTCCTGAGTTCCTCAGAAAGAAAACCAAAGTGAAATGAGAGGATTATTTCCCCCTACTTCTCCCAAACCTTAAAATAATTTTGTTCTCTTTGTGGGAGTCGGGGGGAACAGGTGAGGGGGAGCGAGAATGTTCTAGTACTGAATTAACTTGCTGTCTCAGGTGAAATAATTTACTGAACCTTTTCTCTGATTTTTATTGTTTGTTGTTGCTGAGGTTGTTGGCTTAAGGGAGCAAATAGAATTAAGGTTTTTTTGTTTTGTTTTGTTTTTGTTTTTATAAAAAGGAAAAGAAAGTATACAGCTCCTGACCCTAGCAAGTCAGGTGGGCAGAGGGGGGAAGGGGGCGGTTAATATTGTGCATGCTCACGGTTTGAGATGTGTTTGAGTGATGAAGTATTCAGTGTAGTTACTGCTTCCAGAAACTTGGGTTTCTCTAAATCAGTAAAAAAGTTTCTCTATCCATTGATTGCTTTAGCATCACACAAGTGGCTCTTCTGGGGACAAAATAAATTAATTATCCTAAAGATTTTTTTCGCCTTTACACAGACCTGCCCATTTATCTTCTTCCCCTTTTGCTTGGGAGAGCAATTATCCGTTCATGTGCTCCCTGGATACCAGAGGCCACTTTAGTTAAAGACCTTGTCAACAAGCCACCCAAAGGGTTAACCTTCCAGATGGAATTTAAACCTACCCGTCCTTTTAATATTTCATTCCTAGCTCCCCACAGCTGAGGCATAAGCTTGGCTTGTTTTAATTAAATTAGATCGCGCAAGACAGGTGTCTTGGCAGTAAAATTGTGCACAGCCCATTTTTATCTCATTAACTGCAGTGCTCATCAAGGGTTTGTGTTTTTCTTTCTGAAAACTCTAGGTAAACCAGTAATGATCATAACAGAGTACATGGAGAATGGCTCTTTGGATGCATTCCTCAGGGTACGTGACTACTTTATATTAAACCCAAGAATGTTGGTATTTAGAAGACTCTAACAGACTCCTTGTGTCCATTCTGTTTGGTTGTATTCATGGACTTTTTTAATGGGGCAAGGGAGGAAGAGGAGACATAGAGAATGATGTGATTTTTAAAGGCTATTAAATAATCCATGTTCAATGAAGGTAGTATTAGATTCATTCTTGCGTGGTGGGGCTGTTTGAGCGGTAGATTCATTACAGTTGGATAATTTCCATCTACTACAGGAAGCAAACCCAGCTCCTAGGATGCACTCTAGTAAAGAATAAGTGACTTTGTTCAGAAAGGTCCGGAAATAATGTTGAGTTTCATTGCATACTTGATACAGATACCAAAAAAGATTCAAGTAATAAATGTCTGGTGAAAATTAATTAGACCTCATGCTAATGAGATGGTTTCTCGTTCCTTTCCTACACAGAAGAATGATGGCAGATTTACTGTCATTCAGCTGGTGGGCATGCTTCGTGGCATTGGGTCTGGGATGAAGTACTTATCTGATATGAGCTACGTGCACAGAGATCTAGCTGCGCGGAATATTCTGGTAAACAGCAACTTGGTCTGCAAAGTGTCGGATTTTGGCATGTCACGAGTGCTTGAGGATGATCCGGAAGCCGCTTACACCACCAGGGTAAGGAGGATTTATGACCTCTGGGTTTTGACTCTGATGAAACTGTTCCTCTTTTCTCACTTTGATGTTTAAGCCCTTTGTGATTTTGTAAGTTTCCTCATCATTCAGAGCCTCTTCATGCCCACGCATTCATTTTTAAGCCATGTTTCTGAGGGATTTTGAAACTGCCTCAAGATGTGTGACTACTGCAAACTAGAGCTTCACTTTTTGCAGTTTTTACACTTAATTTTTCTTCCCTTCCTCCCTCCTTTCCTCCCGTCTTTCCTACCTTCCTTCCTTCCTTCCTGTTTTATATTTTCTCTTTGGTTCTTATCTATTATTAAAACATTTTCTGGGGCACCTGAGTGGCTCAGTGGGTTAAGGCCTCTGCCTTTGGCTCAGGTTATGATCCCAGGGTTCTGGGATCAAGCCCTGCATCGGGCTCTCTGCTCAGCAGGGAGCCTGGATCTCCCCTCTCTCTCTGCCTGCCTGTTGGTCTACTTGGGATCTCTGTCTGTCAAATAAACAAAAAAAATAAAATCTTAAAAAAAAAAATTTTTTTTTCTTACTTTAAACAAGACAGAGCAATGTTTCTAGTTGGTTGGCTACTGAATCTGGGACTATAGATACAAGATTTATAAAACATTTACACTATGCGAGAATTTTTAGTATCTAATGGCCTTCATTTTGCTACTGGTAGATAAGCTGGATTGGGGGCACAGTTAAGAGTTATCAGGATACATTTAATGGCTATGCTATCTTAGCTGGACAAGCTGAATATAAGATAGTAAGGAAATAAGCAGAATCATAAAAGTTACTGGCCATTAGGGCTGGCACTGCTGAAATCAATAAGAAGCAGACAGTTACCAGACGTTTTCTTCCTTTGGTGCTCATTTTGCATTAGCAACCCTAAGCATTGTGTTTTTGTGTTTGTTTGTTTGTTTGAGTTGTTGGTTGGTTGGTTATTTTTTTTTTTTCCTTGTAGTTTTCATTTTCTTTGGCTCTAGTTTTGAGTCTACACTACACATATATCCACTTTTGAATTCTAAGTCCTTTCAGTTAGGAAAGAATGCATCTTTGTGAATGCTAAAGATCTTTAATTCTTTTTCCAGTATTTGGAGAGAGGAAAGTTAAAGGCGGCTTCTAGAATGAGCATTTACATAGATAAAACCTTACCCAAATAGTTAAGGAAGGTAGAACGCAGCACAAGTATCCTCTGTATAGAACAAGTGGAAATGTAACACACTAGGTTTTCAGAGTGAGCACCAGAAGAGTTTTCAGAGTAAGTGCCAGTAAGAATCGTGCAATTTCTAGTACAATTTATTGTCTTGTTTAGTAGCCTTGGTAAATCAGACTTTGAAATGATGTTCTCTTGAGCAGCTTAAGGGTCTGAATTCAAGTTGCATTAATTTCCCCAGATGGAACCTTAAGAAATTCGAAACTCAATTAAAAATACCTTTCACATAAGTATAATCGAACGATAGACATTTGAGGCAAAACAAAACAAGAAAACAGCATTTTAAACTTTTCCTGAGTAATATTCAATTGCTTTACCATTTTTGTGGGTGTCCTCACTCCACTGAAGACAGTAACAGCTCTGACGTCTGGTATTTGGCTTTTGCTGAGAGACTATGTGATGTATTATCTTCTAAACATGTTAAACATGTTTCTCATGCTATATAAAAGTAGGATCACAGTGTGGTCATATTTAACTTCCACAGTTCATGATTTCAGAAGTGATACTAAATACTGCCTCTGTGCTGCTGAGTGAGAGAATCCAGCAAGAAGTCAACAAGAGTCTCCGTGGCACATCCATTGATAGACCATGATGACATAAGCATTCTGTAAAACCTGAAATTCCTTTTCTTCTACAATATTGCCTGAAAGCAGAGCTCAGGTAATAGGTAGACTTTTTAAAAATAATTAAACAGATTACTTACTCACTTCCTTGTGACTAGAGAAAATCTATGAGGAGAAGTGTCTCAACCTCGAAGACTAGCTAAAATAAACAAGTCTCTCACTGTTGTTTGGAGAGCTATCTCAGGAATGCTGTTGACCTGCTTCCAAACAGTAACAACATTCAGTGACTGAAATGGCACATCAGTGATGTACTTAGGGAATAACTTATGGCTTGAATGTTCACAGGGTGGCAAGATTCCTATCCGGTGGACCGCGCCAGAAGCAATTGCCTATCGTAAATTCACATCAGCGAGTGATGTATGGAGCTATGGAATCGTTATGTGGGAAGTGATGTCGTATGGAGAGAGACCCTATTGGGATATGTCCAATCAAGACGTGAGTCTTTATGTTCTAAAATATGTCTTCACATTGAAATTCTGGAAGGATCGCATCAGCATATGATGGAGTGAGGGCTGAGCTTGAAATGATACATGGAATGCAAGATTCTCAACACAAACGGATGTAGTAATCTATTAAACCTTATGGTCATGGATTTCAAGGCCCAAAATTATGTGGCTTAAATGGGATAGTATGGAAGACAGATTCAGGAGATAGTTACATAGGTGGACGGATGAGTGATAAGGAACAGTATTTTACTTGATTAATGCTCAAATCCATACTGAAACAAAATTCAACTTTGAATTCTTAAGAAAATACAAGGATATACAAAAAACACAAATTTCACATGTGAAAAAATTGACACCACAGGTTTATTGGAAGAAAACTAGTGAATATTTTAAAGCTGGCATAGTTGTAATTAGAGCTTGCCCCTTGAGGACTCTAAAATAAAGCTTCTCTAAATGACCCTTTGTAAATTATGCACATCCCTTTAAATGTACCATCTGGACGACTTCGTAAGGGAGTATCCACAATGCCTGCAATTTCAGAAAACCATTCAATAATGGCACTAATAAGATTCCAGAGTAATAGAATTTAATTACAAACATCTCCAGTGTGAAAGGGGGAAAAAATACAAAAACAAAAATCTTAAACCAGGGGGTCTTCCCAGAACACTTGTTAGTTACTTATATATGTGAAGTGAAATATTAGCAGAAGATGTTTACAAAGGCATGGTATTCAATTCATCAATGATAAAAATTATAGTTTGGGAGAAAAATCATCTTTTACAAAATCCTTCTCATATGGAATGCCCTCTGCCCATCTGCCTTATCCTGGACAAACAGGAAGTTGCGAAGTCTTGACAATTAAATGAAGAACCAGACGCACTCAGGAAGTAAGATGCTGTTTACCTTATCGATAAAAGACTATTCAGAGCAATGGAGAAGCTAATGCACTCCATGTCTAGTGGGGCAAAAAAGAATTCTCTAACCAGATTAAGAGGAATGATAGTGTTGACATTGTGTTATCTGTAAGTTACAAAGAAAGGTTCATAGCAGATAGGAAGAAAGCCAGTAGCTAGCATAACTGATAGGTAATCGCAGGCTGGGGGGGGCGGGGACAAAACTATAGAGGTGAGTGGTGTGTAATCTGTTGTTTGTGTCACAGACACCTTCCAGGTCCTACCTTATAGCAACGTTTGGTTTCAGATTAGAGACTTTCAGAGGGACGGAAACTACCTACAGGAGCAAGTAGTGCATATGTTTACTCATTTAATGATTTGATACTTAAACTTCATTTCAGTTGAGAGTCATGACCAAATGCTCATAAGAGCGGGGCATCTAAAAGATGCTGTCCATTTTCCTGCCCTAAATATTTTCAGGCCTGTAGTTTTGACAGTTTCTATATTATACGAAAACAGTTTTTATTGTCTTAAACTTTCAGTTGTCTGGCTTTATCCATGAAGAACATCTGAAGCCATGTCTCTCCCACAAATAATATTGATTAGTCATTCACGTGTATTTGTCTCTGTTGGGTTCTGTGTAGAACAGGGATCGATAGGAAATGTAACTGGGGAATTACTTGCATCAGAATTCATTTGGCATATGGTGAATAGAATCAAAATAGCTATTGAAAATATGGCAAACTTACCAAGTTTTTTGTTTGTTTTGCTCTTCAGCGTCCCCCCCCCCAAAAACATTCAGCAGCAAACTGAGAAAATATGCTTTGTTAACCCACAAGCCATCTTCCAAGCTGGCAGTGGAGAGGGAGCTAATGAAAGAGTATTAAGCAGTCTGAGGGTTTATAACAAATTGTGTTACCCTGGCATTAGCCCAATATTGCTCTCATTCTCATCAATTCAATGTGAAATGTTTTCATCAAGTCCAGAGTCAACACCATGCACCTGGAAAGATAAAAGAAAGTCCGAAGATCAAACTGACTTAATGTAATTGCTAGAAGTAAATAGAATAATGTTTAGTAAGATAGCATATAGAAGTCTACACTAGAAGGAGTGGTAAATAGTACTAATACAACAGGATGTTGACAAACATACATGGGAGAAAAAAGGATCAGAGGGCTTAATAAATCACAAGATGATTGTTGAACTGTGTGCTAGCTAAAAAGACAATAGTCATACTGATACATAGAAACTGGACCCAACTGAATTAACTGTTTCTGTTGAAGACCAATTTTTGGACAGTAAATAAACCCTATGGGAGGGTGAACGCCAACATGGTCATTGAGATGGCTACAGCTCTGGTGGTTTCGCTGACAGCTGCATTTCAGAAAATCAGAAAAAAAAAAAAAAAACTGATTTTTTTTTTCTACCGAAGTGTTAAAAAAAAATCTGATTTAAAACAAATAAAACTTTAAAAAATCTCCAAACAAACAAAAGCACGTCCAGAATTTCATAGGATGCCCATAAATAATGCTGATGAGTGGCCAAGAAGTTATGAAATAATTCCCCTCCTTAAATTTGGCATGAGTCATATGATATTATATTACTGGGATTCACGCCCTAAAGAAGAGGGGCTTAGCAAGATGCCAGTAAGAAAAATACCATAATACCTGTAAAGACAGATTAGAAAAAGTAGAATGAGAAGAAAGACTGTTGAATGGTTTGCTTATGTTTTATTAAGCAGGGAGAACTGAGCAATAAGATAATTACCATCTACCATTATAACTTCTTCTTTTCAAAATGGGAATGTCCTAAAAGAAATGTGTTTGTTTGTTTAATTTTCTTTGCTAACACTTTTTTCAAATATCCTTACTAACACCTTTGGTCTTCCAAAAGTAACAATAGTTGGGCATCTAGAGCGTTTGAGGAGAGTGCTGTTTTAGAGAGAGGTAGTGTCTTCTGGATTGGGAGGTCTGGAAGGTGGGCTTCTGTATTTGTCCCATGAGCTGTCTGAGCAAGTGGACAGAGGCTTAAAATGATAAAAGGGGCTTCCATCTTGGATGCAACCATTAACGCTTCTTAAGGAAGGTCTTTAACACTAGGTTAGAGTCCCTTTTGCTGAGAGGGTTTAGCTGCTGCTGGATAGCAGAAGTGGGAGGGTCATTGCCACGTGATTTCCCAGGGCCAGGCCACCACCACCAGGTTGTTGATCTGATTATGTTCTAACCGCTTGGCAACATTGATGCATCTTCCCTTTAGAATTTCAGATTGACAGTTGCCTGCCGTCTGAGAACACCGCATAGCAACAGCTGGCTTCCCTGCCCTGTTGCCAGCAATACTCAGTTCCAGCAGTGGCTTCTGTGAAGACATTGGTGCTGTTCTCATGCTCAAGCTTGCTGGCAGCTGGATGAGCGGGGAACTTGCCGGTCAGGAGGGTGGCTCTCTAATAACAGCTTCCCTGGCAGCTTATATATCATTCCGTTGTTTTTGGTAGGTAATTAAAGCCATTGAAGAAGGCTACCGGCTGCCCCCTCCCATGGACTGCCCCATTGCACTCCATCAGCTGATGCTAGACTGCTGGCAGAAGGAGCGGAGTGACAGGCCGAAATTCGGGCAGATTGTCAACATGTTGGACAAACTCATCCGCAACCCCAACAGCTTGAAGAGGACGGGGACCGAGAGCTCCAGGTCGGCCATGCTTGCTTAATAGTGATGTATGAAAGGATACATTAGAGGTGGCAGGCAAGTGCTGGCTCCCTGGAATTCCTGCCTGTTTGTCAGAGACCACTGCACAGCTCTCTGCAACTGGGGTGGCTTCTTTCTCAGTTAACGGAGTGTATATGATGATTTTGTTTACCGTGTTGAAGAGCCTAATACCTGTCAGGCCTCAAATAATCGTAAGAAAACAAATTTAAAAAATAATATTATCAACAAAAACGAACCAGGAGCAAAGAAATAACAAAGGTGCTTCTTTGATGATGCTAGACCTGAAAATTTAGGGAGACACACGATATGGACTTTGGGAAGACATGCGGGTCACGAGATGCTGTATTTAGGAAAGGGAAAGGAACACTGGGTTAGTAAAAAATGAGCCAAGGACAGCTTTTCCTGCACTGTAGTTTTAAGTTGACTTGTAAAGTGTTAGAGGTGCTTAAAGGCTTTAAAGCAAGAAATGCATTTGGTTTCAGTTCTGAAAGTTTCTTTTTTGAGTCTTTCATGAGTAGAAGGAAACAGGACCAAAATAGAAACTGATCAGGTTACGAAGCATGCGTATGAATGTTTGAGAGGGGTTTTAAAAAATGAATAGACTTGAACCACCTGTGAAGGAGGTAGTTATTTCATTGGAAAGCACAAAAGGAAGAAGCATTATCAGTCCAGAGAGGAGGTAAGGATACTGCAAGTCTATAATTCAACAAAAACTTTCCTACCTGGAGACTGGGCCTCACTAGTGAAAGCTTCAGGATCCCTAGCTACCTGTCCCATCTGGAAGGGTATAGACCACCATTGCTATTATATAAGAAGATCAGCATAAGACAACTGGCCAGCTGCTTCAGGCCTGCAAGAAGTGAGGCATTGACTCACCTCCAAATCTGTACTTCCCCAAGGTTCTTCATGACCCTGAGTTAAGAATAGGAGAACATGGGGCGCCTGGGTGGCTCAGTGGGTTAAAGCCTCTGCCTTCAGCTCGGGTCATGATCTCAGGGTCCTGGGATCGAGCCCCACGTCAGGCTCTCTGCTCAGCGGGGAGCCTGCTTCCCCCTCTCTCTCTGCCTGCCTCTCCGCCTACTTGTGATCTCTGTCTATCAAATGAATAAATAAAATCTTTAAAAAAAAAAAAAAAGAATAGGAGAACATTTTCCCCATGATATTCAAGATCTTCCAGTCTTGGTCAGTGCTATGAGCATCTCCTCCAGTCTTCTGAAGACTTAGCTTAATGATTGTGGTATATACTGATTATTGCAATGCATGAAGAAAAGAATCTAGAACAGACAGAAGAGGACCCTCTATTATTTTAGACTTTCAGATCCCTTAGCACTGGCCACAATCCCAACAGCTTCATGATCAAGCTCTTCTGAAGTAATACGGGGCTGAATTCACATATTATTTCTGCCACTTGATAGTCAAGTGACTTAAAAAAAAATCTCCTGGAATTTCTGGGCTATTTCTTGTTCTTCAGCTTTCCAAGAGGTGTAGGTGGCCTCTTCTGTTCCAAGGTGAACTTCCTTCAGCTTTTGGATCTCTGGCTCCAGATCCCATGGCTATTGTCTGAGTGTCTTAAGGCAGGTTCATTGGTACTTGGTGTTTGTTTCTCCTGCTGGAAGAAACTCTTTAGTTACCAATATTGCATAATGTGTGCTTTGTACCATTTATGCAGAACAAATTGAGAACAAATTGAGTCACTGGGCATACTCTTCTCAATTCTAAATTTTTCTCGCTGACGGTACTTCAGTACCTTGGATGCTTATTACTGCTTGCTAATAATGAGATGTGGTATAACGTTGTATGTGATTCAGTACAAAATTGGGCACATGTCATGGTGTTCCACAAAGAGCAGAGACTTCCAGAACAAGCTTGAGAGTGACGCTTAGAGTTAATTGATATTGAGTGAGGGTATTTTTCATCCTTAGGTCATTTTGACCTTGTTGGGTACCTAGTGCCTACATGTGGCCCTATTAATGCTCTTGGCTTTAAGTTAGAAATGCAAACTATTGGTCTTTGTCTAAAGATAAGTATTACTTGTAAACATTAACAATAATGTTAAAATCCTCTGTGCTGTTGTTTGTTATTGGGGGAAGAATTAAATCCTGATTATTCGTGCCATAAAAATTTACAGAATTTTACTGAGAAACTTAATTGGAATAATGTACATAAAAGCTCACAAAGACACAAAACTGATAAAACATGTCTTTGGTAGAACAGTTGTATAAGAAAGAAGTAATGCAAATTAAAGTAACAGGTAAAAATTATAAAACAAAGGAATTGGATTAATTCTGCTATGTGGAAAATTAATCAAGGCATTATATTGACTTAATTTTCTTTCCATAGGAAAAAAATTTTTTTTGGTTAAAATTCAGTAATGATGATATTCTGATTTAGTGTTTATATTCGAGCAACACAGTCTTGGGATGAAAATTAGGTCAAAATGTTAAGATCAACCACATTCTGTAATTTCTAGGGAAATGGGAGTTGAAGAGAATTTAAACAAGTACCCATGTCACAGTCAGTATAAAATACCTTGTGAAGGTCTATCCAGGAATTATTAAGTAGTTTGATGTTGAAGATGACTATAATTCTCTTAATAAATGCTTCCATAAATAGGTGTTTTGTTATGTATCAATATCATGAGCAATGGCAAAATTCCTGCCTTCAGCTGTTGTCACTCTTGACAGTGGCCTAACATAAAACACCTGGCCTGAGAAATGCATAAACTAATAAATAACTTAATAAAAAGTGCTTAGAATTCATTGAAATGATTATCCAAGAGGGAATACGAGAAGCACATTCCACAATCCAAGCAGTGATCAAAGTGGCCATTCTTCCCTCCTGTCTTGGCACACGTGCTGGTCAGGCATGGGCTGATTAAAGAGGGCATTAACTCCCTGCTGTCCCAAGTTTGTTTGAATGCACTGAGCCTGCCTGCAAACCTGGCTGGGAGCATGCTGGACTTGAACTCTTGCTGTTTTGTCCGCTTCGTCGAGTCTGGCAAGTTGCAAGCTCACAATTTTCCTTACTCATACTTCACTAGGGTTTCCATAGATGCTGTCCTCAAGTATGTAATACTCTGTGCCGGCAGGGACTGCACTCTTCCGGCAAAGACTGAACCAGTTTCAGCCACAAGGTCTCCCGCAGTCTTTATCCCAGGCAAGAATATTGAAAGACCTGTATAATCATTAATGTACTAAGAAGTCCACATAAAACAAATGCAGGAAGTGCAATTAAGAACAGATAAGGTGATGGATACACACTTTTAGCAACTTTGTGAAATTAGAGCCAAAAAAACAAAAAAACAAAAAAACGAAAAACCTGATGCCATGGAACGATAGGCAGACCCTCTAAAAAGCCTGTCCTTGGCGTTTCAGCACCTGTCTTAGGCAGTCTGACTTTGAGTTTTGCTGTCTCACTGATCATTCTTGTCTGTCTCCGCTCCCTCATTCCCTTACCAGACCTAACACTGCCTTGTTGGATCCAAGCTCCCCTGAATTCTCTGCCGTGGTGTCAGTGGGCGATTGGCTCCAGGCCATTAAAATGGACCGGTATAAGGATAACTTCACGGCTGCTGGTTATACCACACTAGAGGCGGTAGTGCACATGAACCAGGAGTAAGTACTCAGCGATGTAACACCAAAGGGTAAATCTAGATTTAATAGTATTTTTCTTTTTTTGCTTTGAGCTGCATTATCATCCTCCTCATTAAAAAAAAAAAAAAAAGAAAAGAAAACTGGAATGCCTTTCATTTTGATTGAGTATAATTTTCCAGAGCCTCTAAAGCACCTACATTGTTGCTGTTCAGTTGCTTAATTAAACATTTGAATACACCTGCCTTGTTGTGCTGTATGAATTGTGGCTGATTTCAAATGTGTGTCTGCATGAAGCCTGGAAACGAGATTCTCCGCTCGTGTAACTTTTCTGGCTCTCTTTTTTTTCTCCCCCACCTCCAGGGACCTGGCAAGAATTGGCATCACAGCCGTCACACACCAGAATAAGATTTTGAGCAGTGTCCAGGCGATGAGAACCCAAATGCAGCAGATCCATGGCAGAATGGTTCCTGTCTGAGCCAGTACTGAATAAACTCGAAATTCTTGAAATTAGTTTACCTCATCCATGCACTTTAATTGAAGAACTGCACTTTTTTTACTTCGTCTTCGCCCTCGGAAATTAAGGGAAAAAAAAAAATCAATACCCGCAGTGTTGCTTGGTGTACAGATCGCCGAAACTGTGGGGCTTCGCAGAAATGACAGCCGTCGTTTGAAATAAGACCTGGAACAAATTGTTTCTCAGAAGTACTCCGTCCATCACCAGTTTGTAAAATACATGTACGTATATAAATAGAAACACCACCTCCGAGTTTGATGCCGCAGTTGCTGCCAGACACTCAGCTTCTCCGAGACGTCCTTGATCCTCTCTCCAATGGGAATTACAACTGCAGTATTTTGTTTGTGGCGTAAATGACCGTCATCCTGCTTTCACTGGAATGGATACCATGCCCAGGAACATTCTGGAAGGACTCAGTTGTAGCTTTTAAGGCTTGGTTCCTACCATAGGAAACAACCTAGGTGAAAACCGTGTGGCTCATGAGTGTTGCTCCTTCAGGGCTTGGGCCCCCTGTTGGCTTATGATGACATAAGGGGCTGGAAAGAAAAAGAAAGTGGATTTCAAATAATAATAATAAAAAATAATAATAAAACCCAAGCACCTCCCCATCACTGGACAGACAAGGTCTGTTTCTTTGGGCCTGAGGCTGTGCCATATAAAGTCCGTATTTTGGGACTCTACAAACTTACTGTAACTACCTTATGGATAGCGGACCATGACAATCTTGAATAGGGAACTTTCACACTTCCCTCCTTTAAAGAAGCAAACCCAAACCTACAAGGTAAGGCAAACCAAAACCTCAGCACTCTTTCTCCATTGAAAACTTTTTTCTTAACTTGATCTAATTTGAAACGCTGGGCAATAAATATTCTTTCACGTCTATCATTTGGTTTGGGGTTCTTTCAAGATTGCAGTCCTCTCTTGACAATGGGAGAAGAGAGTAGTGTGGAAACCGGTGTGGCTTCCCTGCTGTTCTGGGAAGACGTGAGTTAGGATCTATATGACGTCAGGTTTTGGAAACACGGCACCTAGAGCCTCGCTTGCTTTGCTTTCTCTCACTCAAGGTTTCTCTTGCCTTTTGGTGCTGTCCATTCATGCCACAAATATTTACTGAGTATCTTTTGGGTACCAAGTAATCACCTGTAACCTTGGATCATGTCTCACTCTTCGGAGACTTGGCTGTTTGAGAAGTACTGGAAGGTATCTCCATTATTCTCACTCTCTGTCCTGCTTCAGTAACCCCTGCACCAAACAGGGTCAGCCCAGGGAAGATTTACCTAGAAGTCAGTAGCGAGACTTAAAATTCACCTTGAGGTCCTCATTATCAGAATGTGACCTCCTGGAAAACACGCTGCTGGTCCGTCAAGACCATTAGCCTTAGATGCTTCTATTTAATCCCAGAATTTTCTTCTTGAAACGTGAATTAAATGGCTTTGTTTATTCCTAGAAACAAACACCGAACTTTTTCAGCTGGACAAATTTTAACTTCTTAAACTCTTCCATTTTCACCACTTTTAAACACGAGCTTGGCTGATTTTAATGACCTTCCCCACACCCCCCTTGGTTATGCTGAAAGCTATTTCTTATAGAGCAAGGCATGTTCAATTTGATGCTGTCAAATCATGACAGTTTAGTAAAAACCTTTTTGCAGCATTGGTTGTAAAAGCTTTTCCGTTCAGAAGGATGTGAAATACGGTTTTTTTTTTTGTTTTTTTTTTAAACTACTCCAACCATTTTTGTTTTATCACCACTTTTGCTGAACCCTAAGAGTTCTGGATATTCGTGTTCAAAGGTGACAGATATATTGGTGGGTTTTTTGCTTGCTGTAAAAAAAAACAAAAACAAAAACAAAAACAAAAAACCTATGTGTTTTTTCCTTCGGGAAAGCTGTGATGTATTTTGTTTTCAGTCTCCACGGACCAGTTCGAATAAGGTAGCATGATGCCATTATCTTGGAAGTCAAAAGAGTGTTTCCTTGCATACATTGAATGATTAGAAGCCTTGCTTGCTTCAAGGCAACAACGTAGGATGAGGTATTTTTCTACACACTGAACATACAAGGGAGAACATTTCAAAAGAGAGAGTGTGTCAGTTGTAAGATATCCTAGCAAGTTAATGCTGGACACTGTGCCGAGGTCCTGGTGTTATTTCTCAGCACACATTTTGGGTACGTGCAGAATAATCGGGCGAGGCTTGAAATCTTAACTACATTCAAAGGTTGCCTCCTGGATATTAATTTGAACACATTGTATGAGTTAGAATCCAGGCCAATGGAAAGGCCAAAAAGGGCTTTCTAAGTGCCTAAAATAATATCCAGTAACAGTTGAAGTGAAACTCTACTGCTTCCGTGAAGTTACACATTTTCAAAGAGAAAGGGGAGGACAATAGGAATGTTCCATTGTTTCCCAGGGCGTGGAGCCAGGCTCTGGCATCTAGACAGCTATGGATTCTAAAGCCAACTGAGATGTTGACACTGGGAAATTCACTCCATGTTTCTTATAACTCAGTCCCTCCACCTGCAAATTAGAGATAATGATACTTCAATAATAACACCTTTCCTAACACATGGCGTTGTTACAAGTGTATATGAAATGCTCTTAGGCAGAATGGACTGAACTTCACAGAAGGAAGGTATACTCTTCCTCCAGTGTTTTCCAAGTGTTACTCATCCATCTTTCACTCGCAAACCCAAATGTTGTATTGTGACATGCCAGAGTGGGGTGAAATGGAGTTCAGTAGTGGGAGCCATGCAGATGAAGCTGCTTTGCCTTGTGTGGATTTATGAGGCTTCGATTTAAACATGTATCTAGGGGTGCCTGGGTGGCTCAGTGCATTAAGCCTCTGCCTTCGGCTCAGGTCATGATCTCAGGGTCCTGGGATCGAGCCCCGCATCGGGCTCTCTGCTCAGCAGGGAGTCTGCTTCCCCCTCTCTCTCTGCCTGCCTCTCTGCCTACTTGTGATCCCTCTCTCTGTCAAATAAATAAATTAAAAATAAATAAATAAATAAACATGTATCTATACAAGAGGTGGCAGACCTACCTAGTATTCCTTTATCATTTAGCCTTGAAATTCATGACATTGTTATTTTATAATGGAGAAGGGGGAAATGGAAAAGCGAGACCCCATTGTAATGAAGAGAACTGGATGGTAAAGACACTTTGATGTCTTCCTAACAGATTCAAAGGAACCATGTGGTGTTTATTTAGTCACAGTGAAAGTCGCATCTTTCCTCATGATACCACATAGACCACATGCTTTGGTCTTTGTTCAAGCAGTTCCCACAAATAAGGAGTTGTCAGAATTCAAAGGAGCAAAGGTTTCTTTTTCTCCACTGTAAAGTATTCTGGAATTAACGAGATATAATCCTTCATATTCCCACACTTCTCACTTCAAACATCCAACCCTTTCAACATATACACTGAGTCCCCAAATAGCCTACGTCCCATTGGGAACTATTGAAAAAGAGTGTTGGTGAGCTCACAGGAGACAAACATGTTTGGGGGACTCCCTTTTTCTCCTCTAAGAATGGAATTTCTAGTAACAAAATAAAATCACTTTCAAAAAGTGGGCATATCCATACAGTGTTGGTTGTACTCCATCAGTTGTAAAGGTCCTACTCATGTCTCCTTGTCCTGCAGGTAAATACGTGTCTGCCTAGGGCAGACCTTGAGCATTTGATTATCCCCAGAGAAGACACAGCTGGAAAAGTAGATCTGGGTCCTTTTCTTTGATTTTCCTCATAATTGGCAAAATGAATGATGTTGACAAGTGGCTTCCAGAAGGGCTTGGTAGTTACAACCTTACCTACATTTAGAATTTTAAATTGCTTAAGAAGTCATCTCTGTCTGAATATTTTATAAGAAAACTTTATTTCTCTCTAAAGTATTTCCTACAGGACTAAATAATGGTTATTTACCTCAAAGGAACTAAATTTGATGTGTAGCTCACATACGTAAACACACATATGTACAAAACAAGCAAATAAAGAATTGGTTTAATAAAACAAGCAAAATTATCTGTGGAGATAGATTCTGGCCTTAATCCTTTGCTCCCCACCTGAAGTCATCCACTGCTAAACACGGCCATTGTGGTGGGAGATACGGTGTCTGAAGCAATCTTGGTGGTTAGTTATCACAAAGGAAAGAAGAGAAGATTCCTTATTATTCATTTTGATTAGTGAGAGGAGAGGAGCCACAGAGACTCCGTTGTGTCGTGCTGATTTTGTTCTGTTCTAGACTGATGGGACAGCTGAGACTGGTTGGTTCTTGGTGGGCCCGAGCCCTGTAAACCTTTCCTGCTGCCACGCCGGACGTCTCCCTGACACTCCCTTTTTGTGCCTGTTACATGCAGGGCGTGTAAATCCTTTACTAGACGCTCTCCTTCATTAGAAGTTACTTTTTAAGAAAAGCATTCAGTGCTTTTTATCTCTTGGTTTGAATTTTTTCAATCATAGCGTTGAAAATTGGCAGATTGTGGTATTTCCAGATTTGTTCCCAAGATACCCAATTTCCCTTTCTGGAAAGGCTGGGCGCTAGTAGCTCAGGCTTTTCCGGTAGTACGATTCGCCTTTCACATCCCTTTACCAACTAAGCCTTTCTCCTCTTGCACAATTTTTCAAAGTCAGAATTTTCATTTCCGCAGAGTGGCTGTTCACACAGTGGCTAAGGCATGGCTCTAGACTCAGACTGTGTGGGTTCCAATCCAGCTTTACTCCTTCACCATGTAGGACGTGACCTACATGGTAGCTCAACTTTCTTATGTTTGACAGCCTTGTCCATTCGATAGGGGTAAGACGGTATCTTCCTCGAGTTGTTATAATTAAGCTATTAATAGCCAGTTTTTCTTGTTGCTACTCCAGTTGTCATTTTTCCGAGGAGAGAAGCGAGATCTCCACGCTCTCCCTCCTGAGTTACTTCTTACTGAGCCGTACCGACTCTACGTGCTTGTCTTCTTTCTTGCAATATTGGCTGACAACTGGCTGACCATCTTGGCTGCTGTTTTGTCTCAACTCCTGTTCTTTTCTCTACAGGGAGTAGACTCTGCTATCTTGGCCTCACAGCCCTTCCTGTTGATTACAAAGCCCACAGAAGAAAACAGAACACACCCTCCTCAGTCCCTTCGAAACACATTTCTTCTGCTTCTGCTCATGCCAGTCCTGGAGCAAAGACACTGATGAAACAACACCCATACCCGAGAAGAATGCATGGGTGACGTTGGAATCTCCCTTCCCAGTGAAAGAAACCGCAGCCGGGCAAGGTTCAGCACGGGTCCTCCCGTTGCTTTGAGGAATGTACTGTCTCGCGGCACCAGCTCTGCAGAGCCCTTGTTCCTAAACTCCTCGTGGTTTTATTTATATGTATTTCCATATCTCGCTCCTGTATGTCACTGCTGCCTTCGCGCGGCGGCGAGCGACGCGAGGCCACAGGTCGTACCATGGACACCAGGTTAGGTGCCTCCACACAAAGCAAAGCCAGTTCCCATGAGCTGCCTATGATATGCATTGCTGAAGTAACATTTTACCCAGGGTGTGCCATTGCCGTGATATAAATATATTTTTTTCCTAGACTAACTACGAGCTGACTTATCTCTTTTGATGTGTGTACATAGGTGTGAGAGTGCGTGTCCGCGGGTGTATGTGCGTGTGAGTGTAGGACCTCATGCTTAGCACTGCCTGTGAATGTTGTGGAAGGCGACACCCGGAGAGTTTTGGTTTCTTGCCAGTTCGGAGATGAAGAGCCACGTGAGATGGTGGACCCTCATGGGTCCCCTTAGAAAGATAGCCCGGAAATGTTCAGTGTCCTGTATTTAGAAGTGTATTTTGTAGCTGCCACACTAAGCTTAGTAATAAGTAAGTCTGCAGCTTAGGATGGAGGCATTTTCACCTTGGCGATGGGGTAATTTGAGAGTGTCCATCCATTCAGGTGACAACCCATCATCAAAATCACTAATTCCGATTGAACTTCTCATCGGAATTGCCGGTTTCTTGAGGGAGAGAGAGAGAAGGGGGTGGAATTTGTCTGGTAACCCCAAATGGAATAGAGGTAGCCTTTGTTTCCCTGCATAAATGGACTCGTTGAATGCGAACAAAATATATGCAATTCATATACTTCCGGAAGTGAACGTAGACGCGTGTGTCAGCTTTGAGATGATGTGTTCTGGATTAATACTTTGTCTCTCAATGTCACAGAAAAATACATGCCAGTGACTGTTGAGGTTAGCATCGTTGGGATTAAATGTCCTCAAGTGATTTCAGGTTCCCCGTATACAGGAAGAGTTCTACAGTTACCAATATGCAGCTAACGCCGATGGTCCTTAGCCTTCTAGGATCTGAGGTCCCGTGTGTGAAGATTCAGTTCCGATAGGACACGTATGCCAAACTTCAGCCAACATACTGCCGTTTTTCATAATCTGAGTGGCTGCCTTGCCTATTCTAAGCTATGCTTGCAGAAACTGTGGCCATTTTCATAAGCTATACCATCAAATCAGGGAAAAAAAAATGGGAAAAAAAAGATTCTGAACCCCATGTTGAGTAAGTAGAGAAAATCATCAATAACTATTTATTACATTCTGACAGGGTGTGTGGCATTGTGTTCTCATAGCTATGCCAGAGTGACAAAGTTAATTCACCCCTTTTGGGGGACTTTAATATATTTTTAAAGGGATGTGCCTATGCATTGATGCCTGAAAAATATGTATAAAGAAATGAGGTTGAATCTCTGAGCTGGTCATCTTTCCCCAGAGATCAGGGCAGGAGGCCAGCTTCAGGGACTGTATCTAGCCCCATAAGCGCGTGCTGGCCTAGTGAGTTCAGATGCTCAGTCTTGCTCAGATCTTCCATTAGGCAGCATTAAGCTGTTCCCCTGCACCAAATCACATAGCTTCACCATGTGTCCACTGGCCCCAAATTATTTTTAACAGTCATGGATGAAATGTTCTGGTGTGTTGAAAAAGTTATTTTCAAGACAGGTTGTGCTCACTACACTGCTGGTATGTGTGTTTTGAGAACTCTTGATTCAATCTGTGAAGGATATGTGTATTAATCCATACACGTTTATAGCCTCAATATTTGTCTGAAGACACTCAAAATCTGACCAGTAAAGGAAAGTTCTAGAAGCAATATTTTCACTTATTTAACATTCTCCAAACAACATCAACCATTGATACACACTGAAGAGTGCATTTATTTTTTGTATCACTCCAGGTATGTTGGAATATGCAAGGACTGTGGTTAAAATTAGAATGTATAAGGCATATTATAATTTAGTTCATACCGAAAAGGAAATTAACAGAACATTGCTTGGCTCCTACATGTTCTGAAATTTGAGCGATCTCTTGAGTTAGACATAGATTTTTCTATTTTGTTTTATTTTGTCAAGGTATTTTTCTTCCCTTCATGAACTTTAGGTACACATAACTTATGTCATTTATTTATGGTCTTTTATACCTAGTTTGTAAAATTGTAAAATAGCAAACTAAATGCAAAGAGTTTGCATTTGAAAATAATAAAGTAGTTGCCGTATACAGACCTGGAATCCGGTTGTCTCTTTTCCATAATTTTTCCAGATGCCTGCTGTTTTTGAATCAATTAATTCTTGGTTGTCATTTGGTTAGAACATAAAATCTTAAGTTTTAATTGAGTGTGCTTAGTTAGAGGATAAAAAACATTGACTTCTAAATAGCCCTTGCCCTTGAGAACAGCACATTAGCAAATCAGACTTCGGTTTTATGAGATTCTGTATGTATCTGAGTGTAATTAAGACAGTGATCTTTGGTTGGAATTTAGGCTCCCCCACGTACTACTGATAATGCAATTTAGGGCAAGTTTCTTAACTTCCTTATGCCCGTTTCCTTGTTTGTACAATGGCAATTATAATACCACAGGCATTTTTTAAAGATTTATTTATTTATTTGAGAAAGAGCGAGCGAGCATGTGTTAGCGGTGGGGAGGGGCAGAGGGAAAGGGAGAGAGAGAATCTCCAGCAGACAGTGAGACACCATATTCATATAACTCTTATTATGGCATATTATTATATCATTCTATTTTACTATTTTCAACAGTTAACATCATACTGTGCCTAATTTATAAATTGAACTTTCTTATCGGTAGATGTACATTGGGGAAAAAAGCCATAGTATATATGGAATTTGGTATTATCTGTGGTTTTGGGTGTCCACTGGGGGTCCTAGAGTGTATCTCCTATGGATAAGAGGGGACTACAGTATTCTCAGCATTTTTAGGGATACAGCCTGTCTTCTCCAACATCCACAGTTCTATACCTTCTCTAATACCTTTGGTAGTGACTAGCTACCCATCCTTACCACAGGCTTTTAATCCTGGATTGTTGGATCCTTGAGAATACATTGGGGCTCCGAGGGGTCCAAGAGTATCCCTAAAACGTGGTGTAAATGATATGTATATGTGTGTTTTGATGGGGAGAAAGTTCCTAAATTTCATCAAATCATAAATGAATGTGGGATACAAAAATGATAAGAGCCATAGTTTTAAGGATGAATGCTCCCATCATGATACCATTTCATTAAACAAACTGTCAATTGACTAAGCCCTTGTTAATTGAAAATCAGTTTCAAGACTTATTACAGTGTCTTAACTAAAGCCCTTAAGAGCAGCTGGCTTCAGAGAATGAGAGCATGCTGTTTAGTGTTACTAGAGATATTTTAAAACATAGACCTTGAAATAAAAGGAATCTGGGTTATGTCTGGTTATTTTGTGTTTATTTCTTAGTTAAATACCTCTCTAGAATCAGCTATATTAATTAATAGGTAGAGTAGTTGATCATGTATTTATGATTTGTGGCAGACTAGGGCTTGGCATTTTCTATCCCACTTGTTCAGCAAGATAGAAAGTCAACTGTATTAAAGCTGTATCTATGGAAGATGGAGCTATAGAAATACAGATACGGACTTTTTATAAGGAATTGTCTCATGCACTTATGAAAGCTGAGAAGTCCCATGATCTGCAAGCCTGGGACCCAGGGAAGTCAGTGGTGTCGTTCAGTTCAAGTCCAGCGGCCCGAAGCACCAGCCGAGCCAATGGCATAAGTCCCAGTCCGTGGGCAGTAGAAGATGACATGTTCTATCTCAGATAGTAGAGCAGGAAGCAGAAGAGGGGAATTCCACCTTTCTCCCCCATCATTCTATTCAGGCCCTCAATATAATGGATGACACCCACCCACACTGGGGAGGGCATTCTACTGAATCTGCTCATTTAAATGCTGCTTTCATCCAGAAACACCCTCACAGACACACCCAGAGATTATTAATCTGGGCCCTCCATGACCAGTCAGGGTCATACGAAATTAACCATCACATTGACCAGTAAAGCAGTTTCCCCTACATTTTCTAGAATGGGTTGGCAGAGTGGATATCAAAATTGCCACAAGCAATCTTAACAATAATTTTGAGATTGATTTCAGTATAGAGTAATAATGAGGTTTTTCTATTATTTAGGGCAATGAACGCTAACTTCTGTAATACAAGACCCCATATTTTCAGCGTTTAACACACTTAAGTGTTGTTTCTAGCAAACATCATAGCCTGATGAAGATCCAGAGGATCTTTCTGGCAACTTTGCAAGCAGTGACCTGGATCCAAGCTCCTTCCCTCCTGTGAGGCTCTCATCTTCTACAGGTGACATCTACAGCCACCACCTAAGAGAATGGGTGATTCTAAAGCTGAAGGCTTTATTCTCCCTCCCTTATTTTATTGGCCAGAACTTATCATATGGGCCTAAGCTACTGTTTGGAGGTGGGAAATAGAGTCCTGTGTGCACGGAAAGACAAAATAAATCTGTTGAGCAGCTAGCCAGTATCTACCACAAGTACAAGGAAGCACCACACACCAAGGGGAGGTCAGGGAAAGCTTCCTGTGGAAGTCAAATGCATCTCTTAAGTTTCATTTGATCTGCTCCCACAATTATGTTGAAAGCTCGTTTCCCAAAGATGCAGAGAAGCATGAGCAGTGTTCAGACTTGCTATAATATTTGCATCCTCAGATGCTTCAGTGATAACATTTTCCTTCCTGCATCACAGACCTCTGTGCCTTCTGTAGCCACAAGCTTCTGTTTATATTCAAAAGTGCTGCCTGTTAGGTTTAAATGGCCTTAGCTACTCAGTATTCCCAGGATGAGGGCAGGGAGTGGGGAGCATAGAATAAACCATAATCCCCGGCAAGAGATTTAAAGTAGTGTTTTTCCTTTGAGTAAAGATACAACTAGAACGTGCAAAACCAAACCACCTTAGCCCCTGGATATCTATCAGATGGGCAAGACCTTAATTAAGGTCTTGTTCTGTCTGAAGCATCTTAAGAACTGGAACCAAAGCCCAGGCGTACAGGGTTTTTCGTTCCCTTTAGCATTTTTGAACACTTAACTACATGCCAGACATGTATTAAGCTCTGTTTATTTAAATGCAACAGTCTGTGCCTGTGACATAAGTCCTCATATGTTCATTTTATGGATGAAAACACGAAAGTACAGATTGCTCAGACAATTGGTTCAAGGCCACCTTGCTGAAAAGGGTTGGAATTTAAACACAAATCGTTGGACTCCGACAATTTGCTTATAACTTCTACAGCACCCTGCCATACCGTGTGTATGATAAACTCAATCTGATAAAACATTTTGCCAGGTGGGTATGTTCCAGTTTGATATCGAAGCTACATGCAATTGGTAGAAGGTATATATGCCAGGACATTCTTTCTTAAACACTGCCTGCCTCTTCTGCTGCCAGGTGGCTCTTTTTTGATCAGTGAGTCATGCTGATTGTTTTTTGTAAGCTCTAGTGAGAGAAACCGTAACTTAAATACAGTGTTTACCTTATCCACTGCATTTTGCAAGAATTAATTTCCAAAGTCTACTCTTCACTTAAAAGCAGAGTGTAATCTATTTTCACTAAAATACTACCATCTGATGTAGAGTGGGGGAGGAAGTAGTGATTTTCTTTAATCATCACGTTTGTATTCTAAGCGTAAAAGTCACGGATGGAACTTCTCGAGTGCCATTCTTCACTTTGATGACAGCCTGTGACAGAGAGGCTAGTCATTTAACCAAGTAGAAACAAAGGATGGGTCCAAGGACAAAAGAAAAATTCATTGAAGTGGAGTCCGAGGATCATGTAATAAAAAAGTACACCCAGGCACCTAGGTGCCTGGGTGGCTCAGTGGGTTGGGGCCTCTGCCTTCGGCTCAGGTCATGAGCCCAGGGTCTTGGGATCCAGCCCCGCATCGGGCTCTCTGCTCAGCAGGGAGCCTGCTTCCCCCTCTCTCTGCCTGCCTCTCTGCCTACTTGTGATCTCTGTCTGTCAGATAAATAAATAAAATCTTAAAAAAAGAAAAAAAAAAAAGATAAAGTGAACCCTGCCTTGGCTACTCACGACCTATGTGACCTTGGACAAAAATCACTTAACCTCCCTGAAACAAAGTTTACTCACCTTTCAAGTGAAAGTAAGAATCCCCTACTTTGTCAGGGTCTTGCAAGAATTCAGTGTAATCGGTTCATTTGGGTGGGAATGACCCATCTGCATTTGTTGTTACACAAAGTGGGTCCGAACCAGAAAGCAGGAGCTGCAAACACGGATGTCTACAGGAGCCAGGTAGGCCGTGTGAATGAGTGATAATTGTGCAAATGCAACATTGGATTAATCTGATGTTTTTGAGTATTACTCAGCAGGTAGTAGGTTGAGGCAAGAAGGGTTCTACAGCCAAATAAGGTGAGAAAATCATGCATTCTATGACCCCCTTCTGGAGATTCATACAGGACATTGGTATATTAAAAGCTTTTGGAAGTCTTACAGTAAAGAAACCAGTTTTGCCAATTTAACCTACCATTTTCCAAAGACATTTGAAAATGAAACCCTGCTCACATCTCCATGGAACGAAAACTCTCAGTCTACCTTTGGGGTTTCATATGAGGAAACTGAAGGAGATACGCACACAACTGTTGTACAATGTTTAAGTATCCTGATCCGCCACCCACAAGGCATTCTACCTTCAAAACCCTGGGCATATTCCAAGTACTTAATCAGCTTTGCGGCTGCATGGAGATTTGCCTTTTCCTCCAGCATGGGCTAGTGGCTGCAGTACTCTTTAGGAATGGAGCATGTGAGGTGGGAAGCATGGATAGGGGAGATCATGCTACTCAGAAGTATGAAAATCAAGTCCTGATTTCAGAGCAGGTTTTAATTCATGAACTGAACCGTGTGAGCCAAAGTCATGACCAGGGCTAAGATGTCTGAATTCTTCTAGTCCTTGTAAAGAATCCAATAGAATTTGACAATGCAAAAATGCAATGCACACTTAAATCAACAACCTAATTAAGACTCGTAGCTATATTGTGGGCTTCGGCCTCTGTCATCTTACACTTTCCTTTGGAGGAAGTGCCTTGAGCCTTTGACTGTTCCCAGCTGAATGGGTAATAGACCCCCGACATATCTTGTTTCTGGCAATTGCCCTGAACATAATTCTTTGTTTACAGCACTGTTGTAGAAAACTTGATGAATACTTAGAAGAAAATAGAATTAGGACCTAAGGACCCAGTTAAAATCAACTTAGTAGAACATAGACATTGCTTTGTGTAGAGCCGGAAAAGATAGCCATGAGAGAACGTGGCTTAAACATACACCAGAGAAACTATATATTATACACATAATATGTAAGAGGCAATTATGGCCTAGTAATCTGCAGTGTATCACTACCTAGCAATCAGATTGACGGATTCTAATGAGACCCATGTTGTTTGTAATCAGACTGGCATTGCTTATTCAGAGCTCTATTCCATAAGATGCACTTTTAAATGGCTCAGATTGCACCAGATGCTATAAGAAATGGCATTCCATTTTATTCCATTACCAGCATTTTTCCCTCTTCCAATTAGCATAATTTAAAATCAGCCAGAGGCAAATGCACAGGGCTGAAAAGTTGCAAGGAAGTTCAAGAAAGACTTGATAGGAAAAGGCAAAAAGACACACATGCACAACAATTTTTTATATGGGCAAGAGAACATTACAATTAATAGAGTTCTTAGTCTTTAAATTGCTCAGAATTTATTTCTGTGACTTACTGAAATATTAGAATCTCTCTGGGGGCTAATTGCCCTGTAGGTTGTTCTTGCTTATGCATTATCTTGTGGATGACATAATAGCATCACGACCTCATTTACCATTCAGTTAAGGTTTTAATTGAGTTCACTTTTTTTTTTCCCTCCTCAAAATGGTCAGGAACTTAGAGAATCGAAACAAATTCTCATTTGTAAAACGAGAAGATCTTTGTAAATTGCCTCTTCATAAGTAAAGCCCCAACTATTTATAAAATATATGAAGTTAAAACTTGAGCTAACATAATACACATTTTTCCCTGATATAATCTGCCATCGTAGTAAAAGCAGAGCTAGCTGGTTAAATAAGGATTGGCATCTGATATTAAAAGATTAATTTTCTCCAATGATTTGTCTCCCCAGGATCTCCACATCATCCTCTCAGTAAGGTATAAGCTCCCCAGGCTCTGTCTTGGACTTTTGCTGGTTGCTCACACAGCATTCACTCCCCCTTGGTGCTCTTCCTAAAAGCACCTCACAGATTTCAGTAGAGGATCCATGTTCTCTCTTTATGTCGCTTAGGTGGGACTGACCCATCCCGGTCTGGAATTATACTAGGGGGTCCAAACCAGAGTAAACCTCTGAACCAACGACTGCTTCAAAGAAGGTCCGATCGGAGTGAAACTTGAGACTTCTTCTCCAGAGAGTGGGAAGCAATCTTTCTTGAACTCTGCCCCACCCCCTACATGAACAAAAGGAACCATTCCCTCTGGCAGCCATTTTGGGATCATGAGAAAAGTTAGCTTCAGGGTGAAGGTGACACACACATAGATGAAGAGAATCTTGAAGAAACAAAGCCGGACCCAAGGGTGTATGTAGGATGCTTGTGAGCTGGTTAACATCATGTTGAGAGCTGGCAATTGGCCACAGTCAGGAATATTTACACCATAAACATGTGCAAACACTGAAAGTCAGGTCTGCTGCTTCTTTTTCTCCTCCCTCTTCCCTCTTCCTCCCCCTCCCCCAAGAGCTGTGTAGTAAACATTTCCTAGCTTTGCATTAGCTGTGCCTCTGACTGAATCATGCCTGAAGTCTGGTTTACTTTGGCACTTTTCATGTCAGAAGCCCAGAAATCTCTTTTATTGTTTAAGTCAGTTTGACCCAGATGACTTCCATGACTATTAACCAAAATCATATCCACCATGGTCTGCAAAGTTCTCCATAACAAAAGCTACCATTAATGAAGGCTTTGCCAAGGACCAAGAACTGTGCTAAGTGTGAATCTGCTTGGCACAAAGGAACCATCCACTTCTACAAAGAAGTTACTTTATTTCTAACACACATGAAAAGATCAAAACTTAGAGTATAAGAGTCACTTTCCCAAGTTTCAAAGAGACCTACTTACAATTTTCCAAATATACCAAGACTTTCCATGCCTCATCTATGCTGTTTCCTCTTCTTATATACCATGTGCACCTAGTTAATGCCTACTTGTTTTTTAGGGCCCTGAGTCAGTGCCTCATGGAGTTCTTTATCCTCTTAGTCTGAGTCACTAAGTCTCTTCTCATATCACCCTGTGCCTACCTTGTCTGAAGTGCTTTTAGCAATGCAGAGTACTTTTATCAATTTTCTTGCCAGTTCCCCTACCAGACTCTAAGATCAACAGCATCTTAGAAATCTTAGGAATCTTTCATTTTTCTTGTCTACATCTTTACAGATATAGACATGACTGCCATATTATAGGTTCCCAACCAATGCTGGCTGAACTACTTGAATGGATGAGTAAGTAAATGCTTGTAATTTGTTTTTACTGCACTGAAATTCAAAGAAAGAAGAAATACTCAGTCATTACCCTTAGTATATATCCTTATACTAAATATGTGAATCATTGTAAAGCCATCAAAACTCCTTGACTTCTCCCTTCTTCATTTTTCTCATCTTTGGTATCACCATGATTATTTCCATGTGTTGTCTGCCCAGGTATCAGGCAAGTGGATGAGTGTGTTAAGGGCTATTAGAAAGATCCTTGGCTTTTTTTTCAAATAGATGGGATATGAGTTCTAGTCCTAGTATTCACTGCCTGGGTCTTCTTGGGCAAATTGCATGCTTTCCTCATGTGTAAATGGGAATGGTGTCTCACATTTAAGGTTGCTGTGTGAAAGTAAATAGTTGGTAAATGGCCAGGTGTATGGTAATAGACAGTTAAGAAATGGTAACTCTTTACCTTCATGTCCATGAAGGTCATATTTTGCTTTATTTTTTTCCTAAGATTTAGAATCCGACTTCCATTTACTTTGTTTGGGTATTTCAAACTGGTTTTGAATCCTACGGATCCAATTATGATTAACAACAGCCACAAATACTACTATATATCCTCATGGGGACTGGAAGCAAAACATTTTTTTTCAGCTGAAACCCTATCAATTACACATTTCTAAGAAGTTCATTGTTTTTAGGGTTGGTTATGATTTGTCTTTGGATCCTTCCCATTCTTTCCCCTTTTATTAGATCCTGTGTGTGCATGAGCATACCACTAAAACTTGCTCATAGGAAATCAGAATGTGAGACCAGACCATGACAGGAATGATGTAAAAATTGTCGTCTTTTCATATCTTGATTTGGAAGACATACTTAGGGTAGACAAAAAAACAAAACAAAACTGGGTTGGTTTTAACAACTTGGACTGAGTAACTTTTGTTCCATATGTGCTGTTAAGATTGAATATGCCAGACTTTGGGAACTATCCCGTTGACTCTAATGAATGTCATGTCTGAGCCATGACACCAGGTCACATGCAATAGGTGGCAATTTTGCCTTGGATGGAAGGTTAATCATTGTCAATCATCCTGAAAGGAGGAAGCTCTAGGGCTGAACAGAATCTTTCCCTTGGACTAGTAGAGAGGATATTTTCTTCTGTAAGGTCTCAGATGGTGAAGTAAAATTGAGCCATGGGAGTGTTCAGAGTATTTCCAGTGGTGAGAATTATTAGTCCCTGCACAAAGGAGAAGGCTAGAGATAGGCAGGGTGTTGACCTAATAAAGGCATTTAACAAGGACCCTGGGTATGTGGGATGTTAGCAGTTTTGAGTTATTCCCTATAACCCTAAACTTCAATTAAACTGGGGTAAACCACATTTTCTCTAATCCGTTCCCAACTGTGATATGGGGAATTGGATTGAGCAGTAAGCTCATGGTAAGACCAGGGAGAAGGGAGTAAGGGCTTGTAATGAAAAATAGCTACCCAGAAGAGGCATGCTGTCAGGATTGTCAGTAGCACGGGAGAAGAACCAAGAGGAATCTGACAGATTTGTTCCAGTCTATATGGGAGGCAGGAATGCTGGGAAACACTCAGAAACCTTTGAGAAGGCTATTTGCCAGAACTTGGCTGGAAGGAGATCAGATCCATCTGCCTCTGAAGACAATGCTCTTTCTACAATGCCATCAGGCTTCTTGAAGGATGAAGTAGAGCTGGAGAGGAATGTGGTTCACTGGCTAACTTCCTGTAGCATTTCCACAAAGCAGACTTGGGAAAGTATTGCTTTCCCTTCATTTCAGCAGTCCTTTTGGTATAAGTTGACAGATATTTGGTATAATTGACAGATAACAATTATTATTGTTATCTGTCCAAATATCTTGACGGAGGAGTGGGATATAGGGGAAATTTGTGTTTTCATGAGAAGCAACAACATTTCACATCTTAAGTAAGACTTTTAACTCTCCGGTCGATGACTTGAAATTGATTTTCCCCCAGCTATATACCAATGTGATAGGAAATCTACTTAGTGTAAAAGGTACTCTTTGCTTGATGTCATTGGAAAATAATACCATACAGTTTAGAAGATACTAGATCTAGTCTGAACTCTGCTACAAAGAGCTTTGTAAGTGGGAATATGTCCCTCATGACTTCTTGTTCTAAAACCAGGACTCAGGGGGCACTTGGGTGGCTCAGTGGGTTAAGCCTCTGCCTTCAGCTCAGGTCATGATCTCAGGGTCCTGGGATCGAGCCCCACGTCGGGCTCTCTGCTCAGCGGGGAGCCTTCTTTGCCCTCTCTCTCTGCCTGCCTCTCGGCCTACTTTTAATCTCTCTGTGTCAGATAAATAAATAAAATCTTTAAAAATAAATAAATAAATAAAATAAAATCAGGACTCAGTCTTCCTAATCTCTGCTATCCTTCAGCTCTAAAATTCAATGTATGCTTTAAATTTCTTGGTTCCTAGGTACGAGCTTCTGAATACAAGAATGTTTATATGCAGTCAGAGAAAAGAAAGGCAGCACTGGTATTTAGCAGGTATGTCTGGTCCTGCCATAGCAGCCATTATGATATATATTTTCATGCTGCTTGGTGCAAAGTTTGTGTTCTGAAGCCCCCTGGATGGTCCCCATTATCCTAGCTCTCCTAACTAGCCCCTGTGCAGCCCCACAAACACTGAATCCATGTATTTCATAGAACTTTATTTTTTGAAAGGTTTAAAAATATTTTCACTCATATAAAGCAATAAAAATTCTGAATGGAGATCTGGGCCCTAAAAAACAAACAAACAAACAAACAAACAAAAGACACTAAGGATAGAAAGAGAGAACAAGACAGAGAGGAAAGAAAGGATTACCACAAAGGATCAATAAAGTTGATCTGAAAACTTAACAGCATACTAGACGTGTATGGTCTCCTATGTCATTCTCTTATGTCTTTTCTTTCTTTTTACTCCCTCCTTCCTTCTTCCCTTCTTATTTTTGATCCAAGAGTTAAAGGAAAGAAATTTCTATTTTCAGATTTTTCCTGACTCTTTTACCTAGGATTGTCAACAGAAGAGAGCTTTGAAACATTAGATATCTTTTATTAAGAAATTAGATTTCTGGTACTTTGAGAACGGAAACAGAAGAAAAAACATTGCTTGTGCCATTAAGTGAACTCAAAGTGCTTCTTTTATTCTTTCCTCTATTCTGAAATGAACGAAATGTTCTGTGGTGCTTTGGATGTAGAAAGAAGGGGACACTCACAATGCAAGGTCTTTCACTGATCCACGCCAGTGTTCCTTGCAAAAGGTAATCTAATAATCCTCTATTCCATTTAAGGACTATAGAGGTTTGTACATTTCTAGACATTTTAAATGATTTACCCAATGACCCTGCAAGCCCTTCTGATCCAAGCATTGTTATTACTCTTGCCTGATGGAAATTCAGGAGGGCTGCAGTTGAGGGAGATCTTGGATACAAACATGTCTTGTCGGTGTGTGATTTTCCTTTCTTTATATGTCAACCACCTTGTCCAAAAAGGTACCCCCCCAAGATCAGAAGCACATGGCTCCGAGTTTTTGTTCTTCTGATTGACATGAGTAACTTTCAGATCTCTCTCGAAGGTTCTTTGAGGATCTATTGCTATTCCTGACAGAATTTTGGAGTTGATTGCTTTGAAGCCCACTTATCTTGCTTAGCTGATTGAAGATGTTGCTGATGTGCTTTTTTAATTAGTTTGTGAAGTGGGTGGAGTTGGAGCAAAGTCAATTTCATCTTGCTAAAATCCAATCAATGCTAGTTGACTGAATGACTTTAGTTTATTTAGCTGATTGACCCTGGACTTCTTCAGAAGTTGTTTTCTCTTATTTTCAATTTTGATGATTAAAAAATGATTTAATTACAGAAGTCACTTCTATGTCACTTAATATGTTGGCTTGAAATTTACTCCACTCTTCCACCTTATGTATAACTCATGAGGCACACAATAAAGTTCTGCTGAATTCAGTGATATTTGCTGTTTGTGACTCTAAGAGAGACAACACACTTTCTTCTTTTGACTTTTCATTCCTTTACTGTGCAGACAACTATTTATTGAAAGAAAAGATTGCTCAAACCTTTGCAAAATATTTACAATGTGCTAACTTTTGTTGGGATTCACTTTAGGCTTTTTGTGATGCAGTGTTTTGCAAATCCTTTCACTAGTTAAACTTTTCTTATTGAAGTAATGAATACAAAAACAGTGGTTACCATTTATTTGGAGAAGAATTATTGTGACTGCCTGCCTGGGCATCAAACTGAAATGCTTACAAAACCATTTCACATCCCAAACAACAACCAACCAAATTTTGTTTCTGTCAAAATAATAGAAACAAATGTTTCCAGAGCAGAAATGCTGCTCGTAAACATTTTCATCAGAATCAAGCACTGTGGCCATTAAAATTCATCTAAATTAAATGTGTATTTCTGAAACAAATGTCCTCTTTGTAAAATATTTGCCAGCAAAGATACCACTAACCCTGTAGGGTGAGGTCACGTATATGAAAGACCTATGATGCATGAGAGCCTAATTAAACTGAAAAAACTCTAGTAAAGTTCTCTCTGTAGGAAATGTTCAGCTTGTTTTTTTAAGGTGGTAGTGAAAAGTTGTTCTGAAGTTTTATTTCCAAATGTAATTTTAAAGCAATCCTACAAGCAGATTCATGAAGAACATGAACAGGTAAGTATTAGTCAAATCTACCAAGATATCCAAGTTGAGTCCCAGACTGGGTTTAGGTCCTTCTTTAATTTTGATTAGTTTGGTCCTGGAATGTCTGAAGGGGACAAAATGGGTGGAAAAACATTGAAATGGATGGGTTGGTATTGCCCTCCTGACTTAGACTGAGGGACTAACTTTGAGATCACTGAAGAGGATATAAGTTGGCTCTTGTCAAGTAAAATCTGTATACATGCCACCCTAAAATGCCATTCACATTTCAAGCTTCTGTGTATGTCATATACACTAACGTCCTATGCCAAAAACAAGTTACACAGCTGAGCTCAAGATCAAGATCAAGATCAAGGGAAGTGCATTCCATCCACCATGAGGTCAAAACAAGTCACATGGCTGGGGCGCCTGGGTGGCTCAGTGGGTTAAAGCCTCTGCCTTCGGCTCAGGTCATGATCCCGGGGTCCTGGGATTGAGCCCCGGGTCAGGCTCTCTGCTCAGCAGGGAGCCTGCTTCCTCCTCTCTCTCTGCCTGCCTCTCTGCCTACTTGTGATCTCTGTCTCTCAAATAAATAAAATCTTAAAAAAAAAAAGTCACATGGCTAAGGCAAACATCAATGGATGGGGGCATATTCTCCTGTCATGAGGGAGGGGGAAGTGAGGACATATTTCCTGAACAATATTATCATCTACCACAAGTCATAAGGCCAGAAAGTAAAGGACATGTGCTTATGAAATACTTAAAAGAGTGTCAGGATCCAAACAGAGACCCTCCGCACCTTTGGTACTACCACCATTTAGAGTGGGTATCGGTGGAGAACTGATGAGCATGGTGAAGTGGTATTTCTCTTGGGGCCTCCCTGTCTACAGTCAGGGGCCAGGTGCCTTGGTAAGACACTGGAGCAGCAGGGCAGGAGTGTCCTGGTTGCTGAGCACACATGAGATGCTACTACCCCTGGAGAATTAAAAAACAAACAAACAAACAAACAAACAAACAAACAAAAAAAACCTGTGGGAGAATTTCAGGGGTGCTTAACTCCTGAACGGGAATAATTGTTACAGATTAATTTGTATTCATTGCCTTTGAACATTGTGTTCCACAGATGAAGTGGGAGATTGGATGCATTTTCCAGAGAATTCTAAAATAGAGCCCCAAATAAGTTGTATCCATACTGTGAAGATGAAAAGAACATGTCTGGCCTGAAACTACATGTTTATATATAAGACAGCCTAGAAAGCTTATTTTTAGGCATCTAATGGAATTGATATGTGGATCCACTGGTGATTTCAGTCAACAAACAATTGAACAATTTTAAAAAATGGAAACAATTGGGACATTTGGTGGGTCAGTCAGTTAAGTGTCCAACTCTTGTTTTCAGCTCAGGTCATGATCTCAGGATTGTGATATCAAGCTCTGTGTCAGGCTCTGCACTGGGCATGAAGCCTGATAAAGATTCTCTTTCTCGGGGCACCTGGGTGGCTCAGGGGGTTAAGCCTCTGCCTTCGGCTCAGGTCAAGATCTCAGGGTCCTGGGATCGAGCCCCGCATCGGGCTCTCTGCTCAGTGGGGAGCCTACTTCCTCTTCTCTCCCTCTCTGCCTGCCTCTCTGCCTACTTGTGATCTCTCTCTCTCTGTCAAATAAATAAATAAAATATTAAAAAAAAAAAGATTCTCTTTCTCCTTTTCCCTCTGCCCCTCTTTGCATCCCTCTCTCTAACGAAAAACAAACAAACAAATAAAAAACAAACAAAAGCCAAACAAACAAACAAAAAACACACAAAAAAACAAAAAAACACAAAACAAAAAAACAAAACCCCCAAACAATTCAAAGGTATACAATGTAGTTTTGCCATTTTATCTTAAAAAGACACACATTTTCTATTTGTGATAGCAGCTTATGCTCCTACCTGCTCCATCACCTACTACCCTGCTACAACATCCATAGGCACATTGCCACCTCACAGTGCATACAAGAATGAATATGAGATTTGCGTGTGGCAGAGACTTCTAACTTCTTACTACCTCCATTCCTCTTCTTCTATAGATTAGAGTTCACAAGTCCCTTGTTGGTAGTTGTGGTCATGTGACTGAGTTCTCACTAATGGAATAGGAGCACAAATGATGTTATGTTACTCTAAGGACTGCCCAACAAAAACCTCTCATGTGTGATTTTTCATATTCTTTAGCCTTCCAGGGCTTGATGAAGACAAAAATGTTAATGTTGGAAGCCATGCATTGAAGATATTGGATCTATAGAATGGAAGGGTACTAGATCTTGGAGCTACCACTTGGAGAAGAACCCACTGATCAAGACTTTATGTAAGTGAGAAATAGAATATTGTCATGTTTGAGACTGTGTGATCACAGGCAAATTATTTTCCACCATGCACATCAATTTCCTCATCTAAAAAATGGTATGGTTGTTCTAAAATATGTATACAAACTCCTTGATACTTGTTCCTTCAAAAAGTAGAGTATAATTTTCCTCCTCTTCAGTGTACACTGGACTTAGTGACTTGCCTTCTAACAGAATATGGTGGAAGTAGTGGTGTGTGGCTTCTAAGACTAGGTCATAGAAGGTGTGGCTTCCTTCTTCCTCTCACTCTTGGATTCTTTGCTTTGGGTAAAGTCAGTTGCCCTGTGGTGAAGACTCAGATAATGCCATGGAGAGATCCACATGGTGAGGAACTAAACACCCTTGTGATTGAGCCAACTTGGAAGCAGACCCTACAGCCCTAGTCAAGTCATCATAGGACCATCGTCTGGGCCGGCATCTTGACTACAGCTTCATGAGAGACTCTGAGTCAAAAATACCCAGCGTCTCTCTGTGATCCATAGAAACTTTGCGATCCACAAAATCTAAGTTGAGTAAAAAAGAATATAAGCCTGTTAGGAGGATTGATAGGTGTGTTAAAGTCAATAGATTAGAAGTCCCAATGAAGATCAAAGAATTGTTAGAATGGAGTGGGCGGTTGTTAGAAATGTGAATTAAGATAGAGCTGATGGTTAGAGAGTATAATCAAGATAGTGGAGGTATTATAGTTATGGATATGGTGATTTTGAGATCTAGGTTGTTAAGATCATGAGACTTGAAGGCTAAGGTGAACTGAAGGAAAGACTGTTGGCAATGAGAGGCTAGAGTGATGGATGGATTATTTTGTTAGATGTTGAAGTTGCCAAGAGTGATGACGAGGACAGGATTAATTTTGGCAAGAAAGGCAGTGAGCTGGGTGCTAATATTTTCAATAAATTTGGAGGTCTAATTGAATACTGTTAGATGAATAAAACAAGGAGGGGTAGTTGATGGTGCTGCCTGATTGATGTGGCTCAAAGGAGCCTGTGTGTTTGAGGATGAAGGGATGAAAAATTATGTGGAAACAGCCAAGAGGAGCAGGGATGATAACATTGCATGTCCATGCCCTAGGGCACTAGGGATCCATGGAAAAACATTGTCATTGTTGATGAGGGCTCTTGGGGAAGTAGTGCTGTCAGACAATGGCTAGATTCCACTTAGAGAAAGAAAGAGAAAGAACCCACCTCCTCAGAGGAAATGTCATTGAAGGGATTTAGCTCGTAAGAGACTCTAAATTCCAGATGTAAGTGTGGAAAGCAGAGAAGTGATAGGAGGCTGCATCGGATTAGGAGGCTGTGAGGCTACAGAAGCATAAACACCCACGTGATGATGGGAAGCCCTAAACTTCTGTAAGTGGCTGAGGTAAGGAGAGATTTAAAGCATGATCAGATTAGCTGCGACGGTGTTTTGTTTTTTTTTTAAAGATTTTATTTATTTATTTGACAGATAGAGACCACAAGTAGGCAGATAGGCAGGCAGAGAGAGAGGAGGAAGCAGGCTCCCCGCTGAACAGAGAGCCCGATGCGGGGCTCGATCCCAGGATGCTGGGATCATGACCTGAGCCGAAGGCAGAGGCTTTAACCCACTGAGCCACCCAGGCGCCCCTGCGACGGTGTTTTTGATGAAAGTGATTAATAAGTTCTTACAGTCTTTTCTTAGATTTGTTCTTAGTCAGTTTGTAGGGGTGAGGTGGGTGGTGGTGTGGTTGCAGGAGAGGCCATTTTAGCAGGGGCATATGGAGCTCCGTGGGACTTCCTGAATCTCCCCTGAGGGTGGGACAGGGTTACAGGAGACACTCTGGAGGCAGCCCGTGGTGTCACAGTCCAAACAATAGGCCTCCAAACCCACATTTGGAGGCCTCCACAGAACTCCAGAAGTCTTGCTGAAATTATTCTTTCCTGAGTACTAACTGCCTGCCCTGTTGATAGATCAAAATACCAAATATCCTTAGGGTTCGAAATAGTGGGATCGATAAAATCTTGCTTCACCCCGGGTCATTACTTGATAAGGAATGGAAAATCCAGTCAAGGCTCAATAGTTTATACTTAACTTGTTGTTTTTCCTCTTAATTAGTTCCTTTTTAAATTAGTTGCAAAAGCTACAGTCATTTTCCTGAAAGTCTTCAATTATGATGAAACAAAAGGGAGTGGATTCAACTTTTTGATCAGCTTCGGGAAGCCAGACCATGCTTTTTCACCCCTGGCAGAAAAGGCTGGTGGAAGGGCCATGGGGACCTGAACACAGGCGGAGAAACCACGAGGCAGGCTTCCTCACTCTCACTGAAGTGCTCCGTAGGCCCGGCAAGGCACTCAATCTTGCTCTGCATGTTTCCTAGTCTATAATCTCTCTGGAGTGCCTTGCGGAATAAATAATTAATGGTTGTAAAGCATGAAACCTAAAGTGCTATGGAAACAGAAAAGCAACAATAAAAGGACTCTCCTTGTTGGTTGCTCAATTCCAGCACTCAGTAGAGCAGCTCTTGAAACATGAGCCCACTCAGGCTCCAGCCTGGCCAGGCTGAGAAGTGAGCTCAACTCCCCCAGTGTCTAGCAGTAGCCTTGACCCTTTGACTAACTCCCTGACACCCACCTGTCCTCCTTTCCCTTTCCCTGTCCAGCCAAGAGGAAAAAAGCTCTAATTAAATGAGATCATGTTGATGTGGTTAAATTTCACACACTTCATTCTTTCATTTATCCATTTAACATTTTCCGTACACCTGCTCGCTCTGGGCTCTATACTTAACCTGGTTACAAAGGTGGAGGGGTTCCAGTCTGAGCCTTACCTTCATGAAAGGCCATGTGCCCACATATCTGAGTGCTGGGAGAACCGGTGAGGCAGGCTCCTCAGGAGTCTTTGCAAAAAAGCCCCAGAAACCTGGGGAATAGAGGAAGACCAGAAGCAGGATGAATTTCACCTAGAAACAAGGGTTTAGACCTCTGTCTCCAGATTAGACTTTGTTGCATTTGATCTGGATTTTAGTAATATCATGTGTCTTATATGATACATGTCAGTAATATGTATGCTCAGTAATGTGGATTTCTCTCTCTCACTTTCTCTCTTTCTCTATGTACACATATATATATACACACACATACATATGTATATTCTCCAATGTGGATTTCTTTTTTTAATATTTTATTTATTTATTTGTCTCAGAGAGAGAGAGAGAGAGCACAAGCAGGGGGAGCAGCAGGCAGAGCAGGCAGAGGGAGAAGCAGCCTCTCCGCTGAGCAAGGAGCCTGATGTGGGACTTGATCCCAGTACCCTGGGATCATGACCTGAGCCAAAGGCAGAAGGTTAATTGAGCCACCCAGGCATCCCTGTAATGTGGATTTCTGACTTTCAATAATATCTGAAAGATTATTCTTTGTAAGATACCATGGCCTGGGCAGCACAACTTTTTATGGCATTCCTAACACATTTGACACCTAGAGCAGATCACTTATTAATTCTCCCCAATTCCGCAAAATTATCTTCTGTAATAATCATGTCATAATAACACTCAATATTTTCTCAATTCATTATTTAATTGACAAACAGTTGAAAAAGAAACTTTATCTTGATATTATTAAAATTCAATAAATTATTTAACATATGAACTGAATTCTGCACCTACCAAGCAAAGCTTGCTATTTGCACTATATTTCATTGTTTTTACATTTCAAACACAAAAAGTCCAAGTGATCAGATAGAATGGCAGAGCTGAAGCAACTCTAGTCCTGTCTCTTCCCAACCCCCAGGTTGTCATTAATTTGAACCTACTGTTTAAACACAGAAATATGTAGTATTTAGGAAATTGAAGACACAAATGGTCCCCAAAATGTGCTGGATTGATTTCAAATGATTCTTTACTCTTCAAATGAAATTATGTAGCTGAGTTTGTGTATTGAAGGGTGACTCTGGAGTTCTCTGAGTTAACTTTCATGTGGAATACCATGTTTATTAAAAGATGAGTGGCAAAATTTGCTGATTTGAAGTCTGTATTATTACCATTGCTGTTTTGTTATCACTATTATTAAAACTCTACAAAACTGCGGTACTTGTTTAGAACTTAGATAAACCAAAGGAAGGAGTAATTTACCATTGTTAGGACAGACAGTGCGCAGCAAGAGTAAAAAGCAGGTTGACTTTTAGATGGTTTTATTTTTAATCCTCTACAGGCAGTACATCCTGTATTGTCTTCTCCTATGGGGGACCGCTGCCATTTTCCCACCATTCTTATTCCATTTCTATTTCGGGGAATTTTAGAACATGGCAAAATGCAGACAGAGAGAGGAAGGTTCCCATTTGTTCACAGACCACTGCTCAATTCTGCTGCTCAGAGGATTCTAGCAGAGCTTGGCAGGGGGTAGAGCAAGGGAGGGCCAGGTATGTTCACAGACATTAGTAGAGCCATGGTACCTGCTAGACAGACTGACCTTTTTAGTAATTCACAGAAATGCTTTGCAACAGGCAGGAGTGTTTTGTCCAGGTAGGTGCCCATGCGAGCAGATTAGAGCAAGAGCCAGCACTCATAGATATACCCAAAGATGGTTAAGATAGAAAGACATTCTGCCCTCAGAGAGCACACAGTCTAGTAGGGCAAAGGTCAAATAAATATAGTATACATCATAATATAGTATGATATAATTTCACATGGTGTATAATCTTATAAGAAGAATGCTTGGCGAATGTGTACGGAATATTTGGGGATGTTTCCTGGGAGATTAAAAACAGACAAAGTCCTGAACTGATTGTTGAAATAGAAGGAGGAGTTAATGACTTCGAAGACTGAATTTGTCCTGCCGGGGTTTCAAATGTGACTCTTGGGCAGAGAAGATATTGGGGAGTGGGAGCGGTCCGAAAGATGCCCCTTAAATCAAGCAGCATCACACTGCCCAAGACTTATTGAGCCTTCACATTGTGCGGAGTACTAGGCTCTCAGGGTGCTGAGTACTGCTCCTCTATTTTTAACCTCAATGCGGTTGCAGGGGTAGGTTCTGTTCTGTTATCACCCTCATTGTTACTAAGAGGGTGGGCGGCAGTGGGAAAATGAGGCTTTTGGCAGGCAAGCAACTTGCCAAAGGTCATAAACTGAGTTCCAGAGATAGGATTTGAATACAAACATTCTGAATTCAGAGTTTAGGATTTCATTTTTCAGTTGCTCCCTGAAAATGCATGTGGACGCCATTCCCCCAGAGCCCACTGTCCCTCCTCCCCTAAGTGGCACGTAAGACTGGCATTTCTCTGGTGGGATGACTCCTGCAGGTACTCAGCTGAGCTGTGGTTGGCAAAGACAAAGGTCATCACCAGCGACCACTCCCCCGGTAAGATGCAGGCTTTGTGTTTGAATACCATCTCTACCGCTTCTTGACAATATGGTCTTGACTGAGTCGCTTATCCTCTCTGAGCTCAGCTTTCTCATCCATAACATGGGGCTACTAAGACCTAAGTCTCAGATTTGTTCTGAAATTACATGCCAGTAGGTGAAGTAGGACCTGGCATGTGAGAGGCACTTCACATGCTAGTCTGACATGTGTCAACTAAGTTAACTAAGCAGAGCACATCACAACTTGTTTTTGAAGAAAATTTAGCTGGCACTCAATTTTGTTCTTCCGCAGTGACATATTTTGAATCTTAAGTAAAAGACCCCAGGATCACTATCTATTTTAAACAACAAACACCTGTCATTGCTCAAATTAGAAGCACTTGCAGAACCATGCTACAAAATATTTATAAATTCACAAATGTGTTTTAATTGCCACTAAGTAAAATGAATTCAGCTGTAGTTTTTCACTGTAAGAAAAAGATGCCTTCATTCTTTTCTCCCTGTTCTAATGATAACTGTTGAATATTGGATTTGTGAATACAAACGTACAGTATTTATGATAAAGGGAAGTTTGGAGGTTGGAAGGGAAGGAAGGTAAAAGGAGTGGGGGAGAGATGGCTTGATGCCTGGCATTTGACATTTCAGATAAAAATGAGTCCAAGATGATATTTTTCCATTTTGCCTTGTAACTCCTACCCACGGTAGGAAATTCATTACCTAATTTGTGAGGTGTGTTTTCCTTTTAATTTGATAATGTAAGTCTGAAGGTATCCATGCATCATTTATTCATCATACTTTGTGTGTGTGTGTGTGTGTGTGTGTGTGTGTGTGTGTGTGTGTGTTTTAGAGTCTGAGGGAAAATAATGACAGTTTTATCTAAAAGAATAAATAATGCAGTTCCACTTCCACTGGTTATGGCTTTTTGAGAATTGTATCCCTGACTCAATTTCCTGCTAGAGTTTTAACAACATTAAGATTTTGAGTGGTGGTTCCATGTAATTTAGCAAAACTTCTTCGTGGGAGAGTTGTAAACCAAGAACACTCAGGTCAAATTCAACCTATACACGTTTTGTGTGATGTGCGATAACTTTCAAGTAAATATTTATTTTATAAAAATTGGACTATTTCACATAAAATCCAGATTTTTGCTCTCTCTTACAAAGACGGAATATCGAATAAACTGGTCCTGCCTGATCCTACAGCAGTGGTCCTCACAGCTGGCTTCCTGCTTCAGCAACAGCACCAGCAGCACCTAGAAACTTGTTAGAAATACAAATTCACGGGCCCTCGCAGACCTACGCAGTCAGAAACATTGTGACATTAGTTACCCTTCAGTCATGCTGACCCACCCCACGCCTGAGAACCTCTGCCCTGTGGCAGCAATCTGTAGGATTTCCTTGGGAGCAGCCGTCTTCCCACTGGTCTTTGATGTTCCAGCTTTCCACTGACCCTATCGTGGAAATAATGTGTGTCCACAGACTCCCTTACTCCTGGCCTTTTAGGGGACAATTTCTTAGCCAGTCCCCAGGGTCAGCCAGCCTCGTGGGTTTTCTGACCGAAGCAGTCACGTGGCCTTACTCTCAGGAGAGGCTTGAGTTGGTTTAAGGCTTTGCTCTTCTGTCCTGAAACTCTTCATCATTTTATCTTTGAATTCATGTTTTGTAAGTGAAGTGTGATGAGACGATTGAACATGTGTGTGAGCAGAGGAAATCCACCAGTTGGCAGCATGCATGGACTCAGGCGGATAGGCTGAGAAGGGTAGCAGGCAGCACGCACGCTGAGCAGTTGGCTTGGCTGCCCAGTGCACATGTGCATGCCCGGGGCAGTCGGGGCACCATGGATCCCCAAGGAAGCAACAGAATGCATAAGCAGCGATCTTGATTATATATAAACAGCGCGGGAACTACTGGCGTGCACTCAGCAAACTTGGTCAGTCAATAACTACAAAATAATAGCATATGCATGGACATTGCAATAAAGCATATCAAGGAGTTATTCTTGAAAGAGTTTAGACTCTCTGGATTTGAAAATTGTTGCACTGTTGCAAAGCAGATACCCACAGGCTTAGAAACCGAAATTAAATTAAAAAAATTATCACATTCATTAAAAAAGAATATTATTTTCCTATGAAGCTTTGGATTTACCAAAGAAAACACTTCTCAGATTAATGTTTCCTTGTAATTGAAGATACACTGATATGATGCATAAATAGGCATTTGAATTACATACAAACCGTGAACTGCTTTCAGTTTCTTGTATGACCTCTGCAAGTTATGTAAAATGTCAGAGGAAACATTAAAATGCCGTTGTATAAATTTACTCTTACAATTAAATTTGAACATATACAAAACTGATTTCTATGAAGAGTTAAATCTTTTTAGAGAAGTTGTTTCTCAAGAATCATTGGCTCTAAATGTACTAAAATTAATATTTCAAAATAAATTATCAAAAATTTCTCCCAATATTGCCACAGCCTATAAAATGCCCTTAACTATAGTAACACTTGCATAAGCATAAATATCCTTCTCAAAGTTAAAAATGCTCAAAAATCATTTGTAATCTTTCATTTGCTGAGAATGATTACTTTCAATTATATTGATTGAAAATGAAGTTGCTGAAAGTATAAGTTTGATTGATCTAATAAAATGAATAAATGAAGACAACCAGAAACATTTTTATGATCATTCAAGATATCATATAAGTACTTAATAAAGTTTTGACTTTATTAGGATTATTATTTCTTATAAAAATATAATACCAGAGGCGCCTGGGTGGCTCAGTGGGTTAAAGCCTCTGCCATCGGCTCAGGTCATGATCCCAGGGTCCTGGGATCAAGCCCCGCATGGGGCTCTCTGCTCAGCAGGGAGCCTGCTTCCTCCTCTCTCTCTGCCTGCCTCTCTGCCTACTTGTGATCTGTCTGTCAAACAAATAAATAAAATCTTAAAAAAAAAAAAAATATATATATATATAAAATACCAAAGGCTTTTTTTTTTTTTTTTTTGCATTTTCTAAGTTGATATTGTTACTGGTGTATTCCTGCTACTCCATTATGTTTCATAGGAATAAAATAATTTTAAAGATTAAAAACTTACTCTTTCCCCCTCTTAAACAGCATTTCCTCCCCTGCTTTTGGAAAAAGAGGCCCTGCATTTTCATTTTGTGCAGGTCCCATAAATTATGTAGCTGGTCTTGTCTGTGACATTTGAGGAGAACCCTCAGGAGTAGAAACAAACAAACACAACAAAGAAAAACAGTCAGAAGACCCAGTTTCAAAACCCGGCTCTGGGACACTCTAAGACGTATTGTTCGTGTTTTCAATATACCGAAGGCAAAAATGGAGCTGAGACTGTGACAGAATAGAGAAGACTAATGATACGTGACAAATATAAGGAACATAGAAACACGGATTGAATCTTGGATGGGAAGAAGATCATAAAGAAAATTTGGGGAACAACATTGAATATGGACTTGATATTAGGTGATGTCACTGAATTGACATGTCGCTTATTGGGATAATGGTATTGTGACTACTAGAAGAATGTCCTGCTCTTAGGGAATACATCGATTTTTAGGAGTCAGGTGTTATGGCAATTCTTGAAAGATTAGACAAAAGAGCGAATGGGAGGATGGTGTAAGAGCAAAGCACATGTTAATCGATGAATCTGGCTTAAAAGGGTGCTTGTGTTTATTGTATTACTTCACTTTTTTGAAGGTTAGAGGTTTTTCACACAAAAAAAGGGAGAAAACAAACAAATGACAGAGCACAGAAGGGCTTTCTGGAAAGTTGGTAATGTCATATATTTAGACATGGGGAGTTGTTGCAAGGACGTCTTTAATTTCTACGATTCACCCAGCTACTTGCTTATCATCTCTATACTCTTTTGTATGGATCTGTTCATCAGTTCAAATGATTTAAAATGGTGCTTGATAACTGAGCAAGAAATACCCAAATGTGATGCATTGTTATACCGCTGAGTGAACATATGCCAGGGCTCAGTGTTTTTTGAGCGCAAGGATTTTGCCAGCTAATCAGACGATCACTTTCCTTTTGTTTGTTTTGCACACCAGACTCCAAATTTCACATTCAAAATTTCAGTCGAAAGCTCCGGATGGAGAAGGATCAGGAATAATATGAGGGAAATTAATTGGTGACAACTTGCGCGGGGTGGACCTGGGCCATACAGCCTGATGCCGATAGAATTTTGAGGCCCCTCCTTGAGGAAAATAATGCAAAATTAGACCTGAAAATAAATGTGGATTTAGGAAGGGTCTGGGAAGGGAGGGCTCAGAAATTGTCTCCATCTTCATGAAAAATCTGCTTCTGTTTTTTTTCCCCCATTATTTAAAGTTGGAACAAAGGAAAAATGTTATTCTTGTTTAGATTTTTCCATTTCTATCATTACTATATTTACTACATTTATATTATTTCTTCAGGAACCTCTAGGGACAGATCTCAGTTTTTTCATGCCTATGGGAGCGAGCTTTCCCTGTTTGCTTCTCTACAATAGCTAGAAGAGAAGTACTGATCTATAGACTAGTATTATGGAAAAGAAAGGAACAGTAGAGTCTCTGATTTCCTCCCATCTGAAATGACATAAAATAATACACACTCCACCATCGTTGCCAAACTCAGCCTAGCTCATGTGCCAGGTCCTGGGGAAGAGCCCACAAGTGACCAAACTGAGCTTTGTTTAGTCCTCCTAATGGCCTCCTGAGATGGGAATTATTATTCCCATTTGGTAGCTGAAAACATTTTCCCTGAGTTCATCCAGAGAGTAGTGCTTGAGCCAGAATTTAAATTAGGGTTTTGTGCTTCTGAGACCCGCACGCTAACCGTTGCACTCCCCACTGTACTAGCCAACTGGAACAACTTATGTTGCAAGACAGGACAGACACATGACTGCTATCTCAAGCTCAGAGATCTGGTGTCAGCTTTTCATGCCTCTAATAAAAGAAATGAAATACAGAATAGTTGAATTTCAAAGCAGGGACTGGAGAGCAACAGGACAGAAGAATAAGCCCAATGCGGCTGCGTGACTTAGGCTCTCACTTCTACCAAGATCAGTCCTTCCCACTTAGCTCCTGGAACTCTCCAAAATGTCAAAAAGGGAAACAAGAAAACATTTCATGAGAGGAAAATGCATCTCATTGATGTACATTTTTTTTTACGTTAATGTTCATACTTCAGTTGCTAAATTAATGCAATTTCTCAGTTTCTTTTCCTATTCAAATGACTTTTTTCTCTTATCTCAGACAACTACACTCGCCAGGATAGCTTAGCAACATATGCATTTTTTTTAAAAAACAACTAATTTTACTCCATTTTGGAGAGTTTCTGTGAAATTCATGTTGGAAAGGCTTCTCTCTCCTCTTTTGTTCTCTTTCAAGAACTCTTTCAAGAACTGACAAACATCAACCAATCAATCAATCTCAAGATTTCATTGATAAATGAACATACCCAGGGTCAGATTTTTTTTCTGTCAAAAATCATATGGAAAACTTACGAATTCTTTCTGTTTTGTGTAAACTCCAAATAAGCATTAGTCAGCCTGTCTTGATTTGGTATCAATCCCCAGGACTGTGACTGGCAAAGCTGAAGCAAATTTCAAAACCAGTTAAAAAGGGATAATCATTGATAGATTCAAAAAAGAAGAAGGAGGAGGAGGAGGAGGAGGAGGAGGAGGAGGAGGAGGAGGAGGAGGAGGAGTTGTTAATCTTTTGACGGCAACAGCTGAGGGCATTTGGTGCAATCAGGCAATCTTCGAACGGCCAGGGACCTCGACACTCATTAGGTCTGCCTTTGTGGCATGAAAGGCCTCTGCCTTCTTCTAGTGATACTGTCCATGGACCTGTTTTCTGCAGTACACAAAACAGATATGTTTTCCTCTTAGGTCTGGCAAATAAGTCTTGTCTTTCATTATAAAGACAAGTCGATACTGAGACAAGTGGAGTCCACTTCCACTTGTGTTTGAATTCCTGGGTTGCGGCTGAGGCTGTCGGGAAGGGAGCATGGAATCACTATTGGCTGCTAGTTCAGACCTGATTCTTTGGAGTTAAGCTTTGAATAACCCAAAACGGGTCAATCAAAAGTCCTTCAGGTTTTTGGTGAATGGTTTTATAATTCTAGGAGAACAGGGTGGAAGGCAAATATTCAGTTGCCAATTAAAAATATAAATTGTAGGGGCGCCTGGGTGGCTCAGTGGGTTAACCCTCTGCCTTTGGCTCAGGTCATGGTCTCAGGGTCCTGGGATCGAGCTCCACATCGGGCTCTCTGCTTGGTGGGGAGCCTGCTTCCTCCTCCCTCTCTGCCTGCCTCTCTGCCTACTTATGATGTCTCTCTCTCTCTCTGTGTCAAATAAATAAATAAAATCTTTAAAAATATATATAAATTGTAGTGTAAGAAATACATGTCATATTTATTCTCTCTCCCACTCTTTCCTTGTGGGAGGACTCCAGCTGCGTGTTCCTTGGGAGTAAGAGAACAAAATCCTTTCGGATTGCAACTTTGAGACACATTTATGATGGGCAGAACTTAAGTTTCTTGAAGTTTCATATCCCTCCATGTGCCACTTGGAGAACACCTTAACTAAACTATTCTTGGGAAACTGGACGAGATGCTCCTCCACCCAGGGTATGGCCGAGATGCCTTGTAGACCTGTCAAGAACTCTTTGGAGAGGGATGGGACGTGTGTTTTGTCCAAGGATAGAAATCCCTAGAGGGTCCATCTCACAGTTTTCTCTCAGGTCTACGACGCCTGTTGCAGATGCCAAGGTAAGAGGACCCAACTATTCAGTACTCATTCACTGCAGCTGATAGCAAAAGGACTCCTTAATACTGTCTTATCTTTCCTTACAACCATTATGTCAATGCAGTGGTAGAGAATAACATAAACAGATGAAATTTACACTCAATTTAGTAGAAACCACAGACTTAACATGAGCCTATAGTTTCTCCCTAACCAAATCAGTCATTATTCAACAAATATTTGTTCAATGTGCCAACATGAAGAAAACTCACTTCAAGTGTGGCTGAAACTTTGCCCCAGTGACCAACCAGCCTCGCCGTTAGTAACGATGAGCATGATAAATGCTAAACACTGAGTACAAGAAGCAGCTGTTGGGAGCAGAGAGGACCGATGCTTACAAATAAACAGTGACTAATTAACCCTGCGTGACTTAGAGTAGACCACCTGGCTATTTTCAAGGTTATGAGATGGAGGCAAGCGGGGGAAGGAAAAGCACAGTTTCAACAATCTCAGAGCTAAGCACAGGATTTTGTCGAGGGAGCCATCTTATGGTTGACAAACTAGGCTTGGAAATTATGCAGAGACACCAGGAGCTGGCACACAAATGAGAAAAGAGTGCCATGAAGCTGTGCATGTGACTGTCTTGGCTTGTTTGCTGCACATGTAAATAATTACAGGTAATTAATTACCAATCAGTACTTATTACCAATTAACGGGTAATAATTACCAATCGGTCTACAACAGAAAGAAATTTGTCTTTGGAGTCTCAGACTACAGTGGAAAGAGGGAGCCTTGATGACTGCTTCGTAGAGCTACCTCCCTTCCCCCTCGAGGTTTATAGAAATAGAAACTGGCATTCAGGAAGTATTTGCCTAAAGTCACTCAGAATCCATGTCTGTTTAATTCTTCTTTTAGCATCTGATAATATAGACATACTCAAACTTGACACAGATGAAAATGGGAAATGTCTATGTTCAAAGCCTCAGACACAAAGCCTGTAAATATTTGCAGAAGTACAACTACCCTGGCTTTTCCCAGGGTTGTGTTTGGTAATCTTTTTGATAGATTATATCCACATTTACAATTATATGAGGCAAATGGGATAAAGAAATGGCGAAAATGTGCAGGGGATAGTTCTTTGGAACTCTTCTAAAATTTCAAACTCGGACTCTGACCCTGGAAACATAATGGAAAATGCTGTGACTTTCCAAAAAGGAGCCTTAAAAAAATTTTTTTTTTTTGTAGTCATCACAATGAAAACGATAGAACTGATCCTGTAGGAGCTTTTAAAAATGCAGTCCATTAAAAACATACTCCCTAGTAAGTAGGAAAACTAGATATCATTACTGATGTGGGTTGTTCAGGGCAGTCTGGTTGTGGTTAGGTCATCTTGTAGGGAAGCACTGTCTATAATATCAGCCCCAGCAGAGAGATGAACTGCGGATGCATATAATGCATTCCTTATTGTAATATCTAGCTCACTCATCTTACATAATTTTACTTAAAAAAAAAAAAAAAAGAAAGAAAAGGAAAGCCTGCCATCCTACCCCCAAATGATGAGATCAGTTTTACTTTCAGATATTTTTTAAAGACCATGCTAACACAACACATTTCTTATTGGATGTGAATACATTCATTTAGGTTCCTTGGTTTTTAACCAGCTAGATGGGCAGATTCATTCAGAAAATACAGAATGATGAAGTCATAGATCGAGGGAATCCTTGGATGAAGTTTATTACTTAATGTCAAGTAATACTTCCAAAGTAGAATGAACATCACCTGATGTTCTGGTAGTTTTATTTAATAAGTTGTTGACCAAGAGTAGGTAGTTAAGCATGGCTTAATAAAGATAAGCTGATTCAGAATTTGTTTCCAAATACTTCTTTTGTTTGTTTGTTTTAAAGATTTATTTATTTGAGGGGGGAGGGGCAAAAGGAGAGGAAAGAGAAAATCTTCAAGCAGGCTCCCTGCTGAGCTCAGAGCCTCGCTGAGATCATGACCTGAAGTGAAACCAAGAGTTTCACTGAAACCAAGAGTTTCATAGTTAACTGAGCCTCCCAGGTTCTCCTCAAATGCTTCTTTTTTGTGCATTGGCTCTAGCTAATTAGAGGTAGCAAATAAGAGTGAAGGAATAACCTGACCACAGTAGCCAATCAGAATACTTTCTAATGGAAAATTTCCCTTTGAAATTTAAATAAAATACATTTCATTGTGCATGAGCAAACTTACCGTCCTAGGAGGTGTACACATATATCATGCCATGCTTTAGCATGTGGGTCAATGACAATTGTGTCTCCACAAGCCAAGAGTCTTATAGTTATTTTTAATTTCTACATGTAGTTGGTGAGTGTTTTTCTCTTTCAAATCCTTTTTTCTCTAACTACTCATGTTCACTTGTTCTTACAGCAAGGAAAAATGCAGCAGAAAAAAGGGTTACATCAAATAAAATGGTGAGCTCCAATTCAGTTTACGAAGTATACAATAGGTAACAACTATGTCCGAGACCCTGTGCTACACTTTCCAATGTATCAGGAATTTGGGGTCTAGTTGTATTTGTGGACTTTGTTTATACAGTTCTTAGGATCCTGATCTTGGAAACGTCCAGATCCTAGTTCAGCTTTCTCTCTTTAAATCCATCAGGAAACAGTAACCCCGAGAAAGGTGCTTGGTCTATTCCAAGGATTTTGGGGAGCCTGCAAGGAGTCAAGGTGGCATCAACAGCCTGCTTCCTCAGCAGACAGGAGTGGCTGGGGGGCTTTGCTGACTCACATCACACTGAACTTGAATCTCTCTTTAACTGGGAAATAACAAAGTATGAAACAATAAGTTTACATGGAAAATATTAAGACAAACTTTTTAAACCACTGCTTTTTCACTGTCTAAATTATACCCATATATATGCCAGCTACAGGAGATCATTGTTCCAAACATTCTCCGGGAGGGAATAACATAGGAAACATGGAACCATGAGTAACCCAAGATTGACGTGTCATGGTGCTAGGGGAGGTGGGATTGATATGAATGTGAAAGAAAAGAATAGAGAGAAATTTGACACTGATGGAACAGGAGAGAAAAAGCAGGGTCTACATTAAGTGTTTGGGGCCAAGGTTATTTTGAGTCTCCTAACTAGTTTTCTTTCTTTCTGTTTTACACTCTCCATGTTATCCGGGGCTGTCAAGCTATCCCTCTTTAAGGCTATTTTTTAATTGTGTATTATTTGCAGTCTTGATGACCTCCGACGCGTAAGGGGCACTCACGTTCTCTACAACACCCCACATGAGTCTTCACCTCCACACTTCTGCAAACTCACCTCTTCCCTGTTGTCCTTGGCCCATGCGTAGGCTTCCCCAAGGCCACCTACTTTAAACAAATGCATAAGCGAGGAACTGGATCCAGAACGCGGTTGAGTCACTCTCCGCTGGTCCCTCACCATCATCCCTCTGTTCACCCTTCTTCCCTCCACCCTCTCTACCTTGGCAGTTTTCTGAATGAATCTCTGCACTGAAATCCCCAGGTATACCCTCGTGTCATTTCCACTGATAGTTAGTGCACAAGAGTTCAGTCCCCAAATCTGGCACAGTCAAGTTTGGTCTTCTAGTGTTTAGCTATTTATGTAACCGTATTATAGTACAGGTTGTCAACATATGTGGAGATACATTGTATTTGTTAGGAATCTCCTTTAGATGGCAAGCCTGGATATGTATGACAATTTGTAGGTGCATTACCTTAGGGGGACAATCCAGTTCTGCTTCTTAAAAAATACTACACACACACCTGAATCAACACGGCCAATCCCTGGCAAATAGGGTGTTGCTCCAAGGGAGGTGATTCACTGTCTATTAACCACTTACTCACTCTTCCTTCTGAAATAAGGATTGCATCTACACTTAGCTCAGAACCACTAAGAATGGGGAAAAGGAAAGAAAGATGTTAAAGGAATGAGAACAATCATCCTTAAAGCATAGATTCTTTAATGATAGAACAAAATAGGAAGTCAGAAGACAATGTTTCATAAGAGTATAAAACAGAAACACTAAGACAAAACACTTCCTTTTTTTTTTTTTCCTAAAGGAGGGCACTATCATACACCCATTAGAACATCTAAAAACAAACAAACAAAAATACTGAAAATATCAGATGCTGATGAAGATGAGAACCAATAGGAACTCTCATTCATTGCTGGTGGGAATGCAAAATGGTACCCGACAGCCACTCCGGAAGGCAGTTTGTAATTTCCAATAAAGCTAAAGATACACTTAACTTATCAATTGGCATCCAATTCTTAGCTATTTACCTAAGTGAAGTTAAAACTTATGTTCACACAAAAACCTGTACATGAATATTTACAGGGCTCCATTCAGCATCACCAAAAGCTGGAAAAACCCCAGTGTCTTCCAGCGTATGAATAACAATCCATGGTACATCAATATAATAGAAAATTCATTGACAATAACAAAGAAAAGAGCCATTGACACTCAAGACAGCTTGGCTGGATCTTGATAGCATTATCCTACATAAAAGCAGGCAGTTTCAAAAGATTACGTACAATATGATTTTTTTTTACACGATTTTAGATAAAAAGTCTCGAAAAGACAAAACTGTAGTGACACGTACAGATCAGAGGTTGCCAGGGGAACAGAAGTGGAGAAAGGAGTGGCCATCCAGGGATACCATGGGGAAATTTGTGGGCTTGCTGGTAAGGTCTTTTGTTGTGTTTACATCAATCTATAGATGTGTTGAAATTCACAGAACTCTACATCTGAAAGAGTCAATTTTGCTGTATGGTAATTAAAAACTAAATTAAAAAAAAATGCTAAGAAGATGGGCAGGAAAGACTATCTAATAGGAACCACTCTTGGTTTAAGTCTTAAGTGTCATTTTTGCTAAAGAAACCAGTGCAAAAGAATTTCTTTAGAGCTGCACAAAGAAGCCACAGAAACGACTGAATACCTAGATAAGCTACCAGGAATTTGTCATTTTATTTTTCAAGTTTGAATAAAACAAGTTTTCTGATCTGTAGAACAGAGAACGACATGAGAGATTGGTGTTTATATTATGGTAGAAACCACAGGGAAGCCACATTTCCCCCCTTACAGATTCATTGCTTGAAAAAGAGGTTTTTCTAAAATGTGGGCCTATAAAAAATATTTCCTGAGGAAAGTTGAAAGTTTAAATCAACATATTATCTTTGGAAATGACATTTGTTAGTAAAAAACCATCAGTCGCCTTCAATAGGCAAGTTTGTGTCCTTACCTTTTATAGCATTGAGCGTGGTTGCCATGGCTAGACATCAGAGCCAAGGGAAGCAGATTCCTTTTATTTTGTTTCTCTCTTTGGCTTTAGCTGTTCATGCCTATCATTCCCGAGAATTTATGGGCTTAATCAGCAATCAAGAGACAGCTTTGTTACTTACATGGTGAGATAGGACTTTCTGAAACCATGCATTTCAAATATTCATCAATCTACATAATATGGTAATTCCTTTAACATTTTGGTATGACATCATCCTTTTTCACTGTGGGTATGGATGTGCTTTTATAATTAGGCTACAGATTTACCTGATCTTTATTTTAAATTCTTCATACCAAGAGTTTGCCCTTTGTGATTTTTTTTTTCTTAACGTGGATGACTATCCGTTTACTAAAATAGTTTCATTTGTAGTTGTTAAGAATCTAATGCTCTTGGGATGCCTGGGTGGCTCAGTGGGTTAAACCTCTGCCTTCGGCTCAGGTCATGATCTCAGGGTCATGGGATCGAGCCCCACATTGGGCTCTCTGCTCAGCAGGGAGCCTGCTTCCCACTCTCTCTCTGCCTGCCTCTCTGCTTGCTTGTGATCTCTGTCTGTCAAATAAATAAATAAATAAATAAAATCTTGAAGAAAAAAAAAAAAGGACCTAATGCTCTTGTACAGAGGTAGGCACTTCAGTTCTAATGGCTCAGCTCTCATTTTCTGAAATCTGTTGTTTCTTTTCTACTTGTGGGTAACCACCAAAAACAGGTACCATTGTTAGGAACACAACAACATCACAGAGCCAAGAGATCTGTGACGGCAATCTAAGGACCCAGACTAAAAGTCAACAAACTGTGACTGTGGGTTGGCTGCCTGTTTTTGTAAATAAAGTTTTATTAGAACATAGTCCCACCTATTTATATAGTATCATTGTATATTTCATGGTACAGTGCAGAGGTGAGCAGATGTGACAGAGACCAGGTAGCACACAAAACCAAAAATATTTACTAATTTTTTTTAATAGAAAAATGTTTGTTGAGGCCCAGACAGATCATTTAGCTCATTTAAATTCTTCATTCATGTTATGACAAATTTGATTTAAACATTTAAAAAGCTCAAGTCATGGTTAAATTAAACCTCAGTTTATTGCTTCTGAAAACACCTCGGGAGGGCATTAAATGGAATTTGAAATTAAGCAATGGGCACATTCACTGAGATAGTGCTTATCAAAACCTGAATGTGCAAAAGGGCTGGATCACCACAGTGAAATCTACATGTGGTATTCACAAAACCATCAGAGCTCCCCGTTAAACGCCCAGCCTTGCTAAAAGGATAGGGAAAGCATAACCAGAAGAATGGGCATTGAGCAATAGACGAGGTAACACTTCATCTGGAAGATACGCATATTTTTTTTCACTCTAAATCCTAGCTTATCCTTAAAAGAAAAACACAGCCTTCTATCTTTGAGGCATAAATTGGAGACTATTAACCAAAGGAATTTGGGGCATTCAAAGTCGCCACTCAGAGGACTTAAGTCTTCAGGATTTCCTTTGTTGAGTGGATTTGTATAATAGCCAAGAGGAAAAAACAATACGAATGGAACCAGCTGACCCACCCTTCTCTATTTGGGATTATGAATGCATTACATTGACTTTAATATCCCATTTTCATTGGCTGGAAAACCTCACCTGATGGGTGTCAGGAGATACAGTGCATTCAAATATCCCACTCCCCTGACATTTCTGAGGTTTCCCAGGTTTGTCTATAGAGTGTGTATGTCAGTCCTGGGTATTGTTGCCCCACCAACCTGCAACACTCAGCACAGATTCCCTGCAACCAAACCTGGACGACGCTGTGAAATTTGTCCTGTTTACCTTCTGTCATTTTGCTGCTGCTGCCATTGCTATAGGGAATGTTTGGGAGACCCACCTGTGCTGTTTATGGGCGGGTACCTGCCAGGGCTTCCTCCTCCACCCTATGAGGTACATGCTGCCAGGGTGGCCGGCCCAGGATGGGCTCTCGGACCACTTGCACACTGTACTGGGAGCATTTCTTTTCTTGCTTCCTAAACCCTCAGTCCTTCATGTTGTCTCTGGAGGGTGCATTCTATTGGAAAATGTAAATTTATACTCATAAATATAATAAACAAATATTTAAATGTATAGACTCATCCCATGTATCAGTCGCCTGCCAAAGAGCACCTTGAAGGTTGTCAGTCTAGTTCTGCTGTAGTATCTCATTCTTAATTGGATTTGATGCCTTTTCTTCCCCTCGCAGCAGCATCTCACCCTCTTTCTCTTTTTCTTCCTTTTCTCCGGCTCTTTCTGTCTGCCTCTCCTTCTTTTTCCTCTTTTGTCACTCTTGTATAGCTTTGTGCCTGAAACTAGGTCATGAGACTGTCAAGATGTCAGCTTCAAATTTAGTTCTCAATTCCCTGTCTTTAAACCACTTTCTACTTAGGGAATGATTGGCTCTTCTTTGTGGTTAGATGGAACAATTTGAATACTCTTTGCACAGGACTTGTTCCTCGTACCTACCTGCTTACATGGCTTCTTATCAGTCACTAGGAGTTGGTATTCACACGTAACAAGGATCTGGGTTGGCCTGAAAACCTTCACGTTTTGATAATGTGTTTGTTTTCTGTTTTTTTGTTTTTCATTTTTTAAAGATGGGGAGAAAATCACCTTATAAAAGGAAGATGAACTTAATTTTTGTCACCACATTTATGAAACAGTTCCACCAACCAAATAGAGCCTACTTCTTACAAATGCAATTATGGTTATACCTCATTGAGGGGAAAGATTTTTAAATATTAAAAATAAAATGAGCCACAAAAAACTCAAACATTCTCCCCTAGGAACAAATAGTAAAATCTGGTGTTCATTAAAATACTTGAATGCTAATGGAAGAGAAAAATGTAAGCCCTGTGTCTCTATTTCTTTGGACCAAGACAGTGTGGTTTCTCAGTTTTCTCAAGGACTGGCCAATTTAGGATCTGGTGAGACTCTTTGGAGACAGGAAATGTGAGGTTGGATGTAGAGTAAAAATGGGTGAAATGGTTTGGGGCTTTCTTGCAATGTACATATCCTTGACCTTCCCCATGGCAGGTACTATAAGGCACAAGGAGTTCAAACGTCTTGCTGGTTCCTCTCTGTTGCTAGAGATCTCACCACCCCCAAACTGAGGGAAAAGATCCATAAGAAAACAAGACAAAACAAGACGAGACCAAATGTGGAGATTTTAGAGGATCTATGGATTTTAAAATGTAGGCGGGGAAAACATTATAAAAATCAAGAGCATCATAAAGGAAGTGATGCTGCTTCTTCCCACAGCAACCTCCCTGCCCCCCACCTCAACACACACCTTTCCTGCTACACTTTCCTTCTTACTTTTACTTCCAACTAAACCCTCAGCCTGAGCAGGATAGTCCAGACATATTTGCCTTTTATTTTTTCCCCCACTTCAGTTGGTTATACTGGTTAACCTACCACCAATGACAGTTGTTTTTGCTACAGAGTTGCCCCATCTTTTACATCTTAATTTTATTCTGGATGCAAATGAATCCTGTAAGATCAGAAGTATGTCAACTATTACTTCTTCAGAATAAATGGAATCAGATTGCCTTCCCCGTAATTCCTAGGTAAGACCAGCTGTGCTAAAGAAATGAGACCACAGCTGGGTAGGGAGGGGATTATTGGAGAGAACTCTGGGTGGAGGGAAGTTGGGGGGGTGTCTAAGTAGGTAAGAGAATCTGAGGCTTAGGGTAGCTTGCTGGCTCTGGGTATCTAGAGGTGTGTAGAATGAAAACCAGAAAAAAAAAAAAAAAAGGCAGGTGCAAAGCTGTCAAGGTCAGCCTTGGATGGATTATTTGACATGTTTGCCCCTGGCCATGAAAGGGAGGAAAATTCCCAGCCTGATGGCCTGAAGGGAAAAAGCTGGAAGAGTTTTACGAAAGGCAGTCAACATCCAAATTTCTGACTTGCTAATTATTGTGAGAGACAATGATAACTTCATTATGTGTTTGTTAAAATACTTGTTGCTAGTTTTCTACCCCTTTAAACTGAAGTATGTGTGTGCCATATTATGCACTAAATATATGATAGGCATCGTTATTAATAATATAAACTTTAAAAATCAGAAATAATCTCTTGTTAATGTGTACAAAATTTAATGAACTTTTTTGAGTTGGTAGCATATGAAGAGAGCATACAAGCTCAAGAATTAATTGAGGGATAAGATATACATAAGTAAAATGATTACTCTCTTATTATAGAAATAGTGATAGACAGAAATATAGATGCTAATAATAAAATTTTTCCAAAAAGGGAATCATCTTAAAATGATATGTTCCATTCTCTCTCTCTTTTCTTATTTTATTAAATACATAAGGGAGATGGTTCCATGTCGGTAAATAGACACACATTATTTTTATTTTTTTTCAAGATATTTATTTGGAAGAGAGTGCAGAGGAGTGAAAGGTAGGGGAGGGGCAGAGAACCCTCAGACTCCTTGCTGAGTGCAAAGCCTGATATGGGTCTTGATCCCAGGACACTGAGATCGTGACCTGAGTGGAAATCAAGAGTCAGCTACCTAACTGACTGAACCACCCAGGTGCCAGACATGAATTATTTCTAATGGCTGAAATCATTTTATAAAGTCATATATTTAACAGATCAATACAAATACATTCTTAGGTTATTTCTATGTTTTTTTACAATAGTTACAATAATGCTATAATAAACCTCTATGTCTCTATATTGTTGTTCTAAAACCTTGGTAGTGGGCAAGAACTTTCTAAACATTATGCCAAAAGCAAAATCATGAAGGAAAGTCTAAATTTCTTTACCAAAACAAAACAAACAAACAAAAACAAAATCCTACTAGTGAAAAAAAGAATGGAAACAAACTCTATCCTATACAGAATTTTGAAAGATAAATGACAAACTAGAACTATTGCAACATAGAAGGTAAAAGTCTAAGTTCTTAATCTATAAAGAACATTCATGAATGAATCCCAAAAAGGACTACCTTAACTGAAGTATAGGGAAAGGCTTTACACAGGTAGGTAATGAAAAATGAAGTGGCTTATAGTGAGATGCCTTCTTTTTGCCAAAGAAAAAAACTTATTGTTATTTTTTTAAAATAATTCTTAGGATCAGTGAGGGGAAATGACTGTTTTTAGCACACTTTACCCTTTTCTTTTTCTACAGGTTTTCCAAACAATTTCATCTATCCCTGTCTTTAAATATCACATATATTCTGGGATACCTGGGGGGCTCTGTCAGTTAAGTGTCTGCCTTCAGCTCAAGTCATGATCCCAGGGTCCGGGGATTGAGTCTCACGTTGGGCTCGTTGCTCAGCAGGGAGCCTCCTTTCTCCCCCTCCTGCTGCTCCCCTGCTTGTGCTCTCTCTCTCTCTCTGATAAATCAATCAATCAATCAATCTTAAAAAATATATCACATATATTCCAACTACTTCCAGTTATGTATATCTTTTGTTGGGCTTTAGATTCATACACACATCTGTCTACTTGAGCAATCCACTTCATTATCTGACAAATATCTCAAAATTTATGTTCCACACAGCACTTTTAATTGTCTTTTCATGCCTTGTCTCTCAGTCTTTGTTCAGCCAGGGCTCCACATCTCAGGGCAGAATTGTTCTTCCTCTCTCTTCTTCCTCTCCACACTCAGTTTCACCTCAGCACTGTTTCCAAGTACATTCTCACTCCAGCCATTCCTTTCCAGTCCCATCAAGATGGCTGAAGTCCAAATCACCATCCACTCCTTCCTGAATTACAGCAAGAGCTTCCTAATTGCTCCTTTCAACTCTTTCTCCCCTCTCCCCACTGATTTTCCACTTTTCAAGTGTAAATAGATCATGCTTTTTTTGAAGTGTAAATAGATCATGCTTCTTCCAAGTCTGAAACTCTTGAATGGATTTTCATTACTTTTCGATTAAATTCAAATAAATGATACCCAGAAGAGCACACAGTAGGCACACTATGTATGTTTGTGTGTATATGTATATATGTGTGTATATACATATATGTGTGTATATACATTATATGTGTGTGTGTGTGTGTGTGTGTGTGTGTACACACATATATATATATAAATTTATCAAAGCTGTCCATGGTGTGACCACCACCCACTGCTAGAGACTTACTTTGGGGCAATCTTTTGCCTTCTGCCTCTCTCATCTTCCACCTTCCCTCAGGATCTTCAGATGTGCCAACTTCTTGCCTGGTCAGTAACTTGGCACCTACCGACCCCCTTTTTCTCAAATGCCCTTGTCCCACTCTCAGAGGTCTTCCTCTTCCTTGTCATTCAGCACACAAGATATAGCTACTACCTCCTTGTGAATCCTTCCCTGAATACCTTGCTAAAATAGATTCACCCTATGATTCTCTCCCATGCTGCCCTGCATTTTTTCCCTCCAAATAATGTCTCAGAGTTTGTATTTTTATATCTAATTGTGAAATAATTTGATCATGAGATGTCTGGGCAGTGATCACAACTGTATTTGGTTCATGACTGTATTTTTAATTCTCCTATAAAAGTGCCAATTATAAGATAAGAAAGAAGGAGGGACAGACTTCCAGGGAAGATGGTGGAGGAAGAGAACCCTAAATGAACCTTGTCTTGTGGATACAACTAGATAACATTCAAATCAGTGTAAATAACCCAAAAAACATCTGGTGGGACAAACTTTCCACAACTAAATGTAGAGAAGAGACTACATTGGAGAGGGTAGGAAGGTCAGAGACATAGTAGGAAACAAAACCCTGTGGGTCCGGCTGCCAGAGGGAGGGACCCACAGGAGAAGAAGGGAAAGAAACAGACTATCACACCAGGGAACTTGCCCAGGGTAGACAAATCCCCTTTGTATCTGGGCTCTGAAAGCCATAAGGGATGAATTTTGTGAGTTCTTACAACCAGTAAGAATTAATGTCTAGAACTTAAAAATCACCTGGTTTGGCTCTAGGAAAGCTAGCAGGAGGAAGCTGAGTCCCCACCCTTAAAGAGACAGCACAACAAACAGCCCCTCAGAAATACAGCATAACAGCAGCAGTTTGAAAAACACCCAGGGCATAAGGGAGGGTGATTTATTTACTAATCTCAGAGTGTGTGCTGGAGAGGTAGGGATCCTTGGGAGACTGATCTGGGAACAAAGAAGTTGGTGGGCACCATTTCCCTCCTCCACCCCCAGCTTTAATGCATAGAGCCAGGGCAGTGCCATAAGGCCCTACCTGACTTCCTAACAGTGTGCTCCACCCTTGCAATTCCTATTCAGGCACACCCCCTCCAGCCAGGCCTCTCTACCAGGTCACCTCCCACAGCAAATTCTCATAAGCCCTGTTAACACTGCACACCCACTTCTGTACATTTCTGTGGATCTCTCCCACCCAATCCAGCCTGTCTCAGTCCCAGCAGTTGCAGGTTCCCTCCTGCAGTGAACCAGCATGAAACATGCTGGCACCACACACCCCACACCCCACCCCCATGTTCTCCTGCAGACCTGTCCCCTGCAATACACTGTTGGCTAGAGCCCATGCAAAGTAGTGCCACAAACCTGGTAGTATATAAGCAGTTTCAACAAGGGCAGCACTGTTCCAAAGTGACCCCTGCCTCAGGGAGCGGGGGAAGATAAGCACATGCACCAGTCTGACTACAACCCAGCAGTATACTGGAGGCAACCAGCTGGTCTTACTGTAGACCCTCTTCCTACCCCCCACCCCCAATCAACAAAACCTTCTCAAGGAATTGTCCTGCAGTTTGATGTTACTGTATCTCTGGCAAATGCCTGTGTGACTCAACTCAAGTGCAAGTGGCCCCAGACTGGCCCACTCACAGCACAGGGACCAAACTCTGCCCACAAGAGGCAAAGACAGACATTGCAGAGGACTGACTGGACTGACGGAAAAAACAGCTCAGCTCTAACAGTAGGCTACATGCAACACATATAGAAGATACCCTTGAAACACCAGATTCCAGTGAACAAGAGGCACTGCACTTGAAGGTACTACAGGACCTCTTCTCCATAAGTCCACCACTTTTAAGAGCAGAAGATATAGCCAACTTTTAAGAACAGAGAGTTAGACAAAATGAAATAGAGGAATATGTCCCAAATGAAAGAACAAGACAAAAATCATAGTAAGATATCTAAGTGAAATGGAGAGCTGTAATATGCCTAATAGAGAATTTAAAGTAATGGTTGTAAATATACTTACAAGACTTGAGAAAAAAGTGGATGACTGCAGTGAGACCCTTAACAAAGCGATAAAAAAGAACCAGTTAGAACTTAATACATGAAATTAGGAATACACTAGATGGAATGAATAGTAGAATAGAGGAAGCAGAAGAACAGATCAGCAACCTGGAGGCCAGAGTCATGGAAAGCAGTCACACTGAACAGATGAGAGAAAAAAAGTATAAAATGAAAAATAGACTCAGGGAACTCAGTGACACCATCAAGCACAAAAATATTTGCATTATAGAGGTCCCAAAAGGAGAAGAGAGAAAAGGGGACAGAAAATTTATTTGAAGAAGTAATAGCCAAAAACTTCCCAAATCTGGGGAAGAAAAAAGAAATCCAGTTCAAGGAGGCACAAGGAAACCCAAGCAAAGTTAAACCATGGAGGGCCACACCAAGACACATAGTAATTAAAATGGCCAAAAGTGGTGATAAAGAGAGAATTTCAAGAGCAGCAAGAGAAACAGTTACATATAAGGAAAACCCCAGGCAATCAGCTGTTTTATCAGCAGAAACTTTGCAGGACAGAAGACAGTGGTATGATGTATTCAAAGTGCTGAAAGAAAAAAAATCTTTCAGCAAAGAATATTCAGCAAGGCTATCACTCAGATTAGAAGGAGAGATAAAGAGCTTCCCATACAAACAAAAGTTAAAGGAATTCATGACCACTAAGTCAGCCCTACAAGAAATGTTAAAGAGGACTCTTAATGAAAGAGAAAGCTCATAAGTAGAAGTAAGAAAAGTAGGAACCACAAAAGCCATAAAAATAAGTTTATCTTTAAAAATCAGTCAAGGGACTCACAAAAGAAAAGGATGTAAAATATGACATCATATATCAAAAATGTGGCAGAGCAGAAGAATAAAGAATGGGTTCAAGCTTAAGCAACCACCAAATTAATATAGACTGCTATATATAGAAGATGTTATATACAAACTGAATGGCAACCACAAATCAAAAACTGATAATAGAGAAGCAAAAAATAAAGAGTAAGCAATCCAAATATATTACTAACCCCCCCTCCCCAACAATCTATGAAAGAGAGCAACAGAAGAAAGGATCAGAGAAAAATTATAAAAACAACAGCAGAACAAGTAACAAAATGGTCATAAATACATGTCTATCAATAATTACTTTGTATATTCTTTGAATATTTGAATATTGAATAATTTACTTTGAATGTAAATAGACTAAACATTCCAATAAAAAAAATAGGATGACAGCGTGAATTAAAAAAAAAAAAAAAAACAAGACCCATCTATTTGCTACCTAGAAGAGACTCATTTTTTATCTAAAGACATCTGTAGATTGAACATGAGGGAATGGAGAAACACTTTTTTATCATACAAATAGATGTCAAAAGACAGCTGAGGCAGCGATACTTACATCCAACAAAATAGACTTAAAAAAAAAAAAAGAGAGAGAGAAGATTGCAGCAAGAGACAAAGAAGGTCACTATATAATAATAAAAGGGAACAATCCAACAAGATGTAAGAATTGTAAATATACACCCAGTATGGGAACACCCAAATACATAAATCAGCACATAACATAAAGGAAGTAGTCAATAGTAATACAGTAATAGTAGGGGACATTAACACCCCACTTACAACAATGGATAGATCATCCAAACAGGAAATCAACATGGAAACAGTGGTTTTGAATGACACATTGCATCAGATGGATCTAACAGATATACTTAGAACATTCCATCCTAAAACATCAGAATACATATTCTTTTCAAGTGCACATGAAACATTCTCTGGAATAGATCACATATAGGCCACAAAACAAGTCTTAATAAATTCAAAAAGATTAAAGTCATACCAAGTATCTTTTCTAGCCACAGTACTATGAAACTAGAAATCAAACACAAGAAAAAATCTGAAAAGAGTACACATACATGGAGGTTAAATGACATGCTACTGAGCAATGAATGGGTCAACCAAGAAATGAAAAAGGAAATTAAAAAAAAAATTCTTGAAAACAAATGAAAATGATAACACCATGGTCCAGAATCTCTGGGATGCAGCAAAAGTAATTGCAAGAGGGATGTTTGTAACAATACGAGCCTACCTCAAGATCCAAGAAAAATCTCAGATAAGTAACCTAACCTTATACCTAATGGAGCTAGGAGAGGAAGAACAAACCAAACCCAAAACCAGTAGAAGGAAGGAAATAATAAAGATTAGAACAGAAATAAACACAATAGAAACAAATAAAACAACAGATCAATGAAACCAGGAGCCAGTTCTTTCAAAAGATCAACAAAATTGATAAGCCTTTAGTCAGACTCATAAAAAGAGAGAGAAAGAGAGAGAGGACTCAAACAAAATCAGAAATGGAAGAGGAGAAATAACAACTGACACCACAGAAATACAAAGGATTGTAAGAGAATATTATGAAAAATTACATGCCAACAAATTGGACAACCTAGAAGAAATGGATAAATTCCTATAAACATATAACTTTCTAAAAGTGAATCAGGAAGAGAAAATTTGAACAGACTGATTATCAGCAGTGAAATTGAATCAGTAATCAAAAAACTCCCAACAAACAAAAGTCCAGGGTCAGAGGGCTTAACAGGTGAATTCTACCTAACATTTAAAGAGAAGTTAATACCTCTTCTTCTCAAACTATTCCAAAAAATAGAAGAGGAAAGAAAGCTTCTAAATTCATTCTATGAGGCCAGCATTACCCTCATGCCAAAACAAGATATAGACACTACAAAAAAGAAAACTACTAGCCAATTTCTTTGATGAACATAAATGCAAAAATCATCAATAAAATACTAGCAAACCAAATCCAACAATACATTAAAGACACCACTCACCACAATCAAGTGGGATTTATTTCAGGGATGCAAGAGTGGTTCAATATTCACAAATCAATCAATGTGATAGATCTCATCAATAAGAGAGAGGAAAAATACTTTATGATCATTTCAATAGATGCAGAAAAAACATTGAACGAAGTGCAAACATCTGTTCATTATAAAAACCCCGAACAAAGTAGGTTTAGAGGAGTATCCCTCAAAATAATAAAGGTCATTTATGAGAACCTACAGTTAACAACAACCTCAATGGTGAAAAACTGAGAGCTTTTCTCTGAAGGTCAGGAACAAGACAAGATGTCCACTCTCACCGCTTTTATTCAACATAGTACTAGAAGTCCTACCACATCAATCAGACAAGGAAAAAAAAAATAAATAAAATGCATCCAAACTGGTAAGAAGAAACTAAAACTTTCACTATTTGCAGATGACATGATACTGTATATGGAAAACTCTAAAGACTCAACCAAAAAGCTACTATAACTGATAAACGAATTCAGTAAGATGGCAAGATACAAAATCAATGTAAGAAATCCATTGCATTTCTATACACTAATAATGAAGCAGCAGAAAGAGATTAAGAAATCAGTCCCATTTATAATTGCACTCAAAATAATAAACTGCCTAAGAATAAACTTAATCAAAGAAGTGAAAGACCTGTAGTCTAAAATCTATAACACAGTGACAAAAGAAATTGAAGATGACACAAAAAAATAGAAAGATAATCCATGCTCATGGATTGGAAGAATCAATATTGTTAAAATGTCCATGCTACCAAAGCAATCTACAGATTTAATCCAATCCCTATCAAAATACCAACAACATATTTTACAGAACTAGAACGAACAATCTTAAAATTTGTATGGAACCACAAAAGACCCCAAACAGTCCAAGCAATCTTGAAAAAGAAAAAAACTGGAGGTATCACAATCCCAGATTTCAAGTTATACTACAAAGCTGTAGTAACCCAAACAGTATGGTACTGGCAAAAAATAGACACACAGATCAACAGAACAGAATTGGGAGCCCAGAAACAAACCCACGGTTATATGGTCAATTAATCTTCAGCAAAAGAGGCAAGAATATGCAATGGGAAAAAGAGGGTCTCTTCAACAAATGGTATTGGGAAAACTAGACAACTACATGCAAAAGAATGAAACTGGACCACTTTCTTACACCATACAGAAAAATAAACTCAAAATGGATGAAAGACTAAATGTGAGGCCTGAAACCATAAACATCCTTGAAGAGAACACAGGCAGTAATTTCTCTGACATCAGCCATAGCAACATTTTTCTAGATAATGTCTCCTGAGACAAGGGAAACAAAACTAAAACAAACTATTGAGATTACACTCAAAATAAAAAGCTTCTACAAGCAAACACTCAACAAACTGAAAAATAACCTACTGAGTGGGAGAAGATATTTCCAAATAACATGTTTGATAAAGGGTTAGGATCCAAAATATAAACAATCTTATATAACTCGACACCAAAAAATGCCAGATAATCCAATTATAAATGGGCAGAAGACATGAACAGACATTTCTCCAAAGATATGCGGATGGCCCACAGACACCTGAAAAGATGCCTAGCATCTCTGATCATCAGGGAAATACAATAAAAATCAAATGAGGTATTATCTCACACCTGTCAGAATGACTAAAATTAAAAAAAAAATACACAAGAAACAATAAGTGTTGATAAGAATGTGGAGAAAAAAGGAACACCTGTGTAGTGTTGGTGGGGATCCAAACTGGGGCAGCCACTATGGAAAACAGTATGGAGGTTCTTCAAAAAATTTTAAAAAAAAATTTGAACTACTATATGATCCAGTAATTCTACTATCGGATATTTACCCAAAGAATATGAAAACACTAATTTGTAAAGATATATACACCCTTATGTTTATTGTAACATTATTTACAATAGCCAAAATACGGAAGCAGCCCAAGTGTCGACTGACAAATGAAAGGATAAAGGGCTGTATGTGTGTGTGTGTGTGATGGAATATCATTTAGCGTAAAAAGTAATGATAAATTGTCATTTGCAACGACATGGATGGAGCTAGAGAGTATTATATGAAACAAAATAAGTCAGTTGGAGAAAGACAAATACCATATGATTTCACTCATATGTGGAATTTAAGAAACAAAACAAAGAAACAAAGAAAAGAAAAGAAACAAACCAAAAAATAAACACTTAACTATAGAGACTCTTAACTGATGGTTACCAGAGAGGAGTGTGGTGGGGAGGGGTGGGTGAAATAGGTGAAGGGGATTAAGGGTACACTTACCCTGATGAGCACTGAGTAATGCATAGAATTGTTGAATTATTATATTGTATGCTTGGAACTAATATAACACTGTATGTTAACTATGCTGGATTTTAAAATAAAATTTAAAAATAGAATAAAAAACAAGGAGGGACAAAAATCATGCAAGCTCATAATCCATATATTTTCAAAACTCTCTCTCTGCCAGGCATTCTGCTTGAAAGAAATAATGCACATAAATACAGGTAAATCATATTTGGAATTAGAGAAGTTCCTGCTGCTTGGTGAGCTGCAGTAATATTTACAAACATATTCTCTCATGGAATCCTCCCAGGCATCCCATGGAAAAATCTCTCTACTTATTTCAGATGTGTGAAAACTGGATGGGGTTTAATAAACTTATGTAAATGCCAGAGTCTGACCCCAAACCCAGGTCCATCTGACCCAATAACCACCTCTGTCTCCAGCGAAATGTGCCTTTGGTACCACAGCCCTGTGGAGGAGTATCCCTCCTTGTGGGGTTGATCTTGAATGCCAGCGCTGCCCAACAAGAGCAGGATATTCTACTCCTGACCCAGCAGAGTTGGATGGGGATAAAGGCCTCGATCCCCTGGAGGGAAAGATCCAAAATGAAGTCATTCCCATTTTCGCTCCTGACGTTGTCCATAACTAAAGTGATCCTCCATCCCGGTTTGTTGGAGCAGTCTCCTTTTCCTCTGATTGTGTAATTATTAATAGCAAGCGTCCTGTGTGCACTGCAGATCACGTAGTCACTCTGTTCACATCTGTCCTTGTGGCTGGGAGCGGTTTGCTAGCCTCCCTACTTCCTCCTTATTTAGTTGTAGTGACTTGCTCTCTGGTGCTCTGATCCATAGGCTCTCCCAGATGCGAGCTGACTCCTGCCCATTGTCCAATCAGCTGCCCTGAGAATCCGCCTTTGAGTTAGGTCACAGCCCTGCCACGGTCAGAGAGAACTGTGGGGTTGCCAGGACTTAGAGTTCAGTATCTACTGTCCCCTGCACACTCAGGGAGAGGAGGGCTCGTCATGGCTTCCAGCAGCCACTCCAGTCCTGATTCTCTTTCATCTGGGCTCTTCCACAGTTGACTGGCCTCGAAGAAGATGCTTCCGAACTTCAGGCTGAGCAAATACACTCCCCACTCCTTTGCCCGTGGGAGCTGCCGTGTGTCTTCAATGGGGCTGATTTATTTCACTCTGTCAAGCCCTTACAGGGAGGGCATGTGTCCTTGAGCTGCCTCTCTGCTTCCTGCATTCCCTGCTCAGTTTGTGGTTTTGAAATGATAATGAGCTGCTGGTTTTCTTCCCTGGTTTGTAGATTCTTGTTTCTAACAGAGTGAGAGCGTCTCCTGATTCATCATCTTAGAAAGATGAATGCTATGTGTCCTAACGATACAACATCATCTTGCCGGCCTCCTTGCTCCAACATAACCATCAGCGGATAGTGCTGGGCAGCCTGGATTTATTTTTCACTGCATTCAATCAGGCACGTAACACCATGCACCACGTAGAGAATGTCAGTTCGTCGCCGGTGAAGGTGAATTTCTTTCTCCTCAAGGCAATGACACAAAAGTTCCCTAGGGGCAGCCCCTCGCAGACCTGCTTGATTGTATTTTTTTCATAAATGAGCTTTCAGGGGAGCATCAGGCTCCCCTGTGATAGCGAGGCTGGACTGGTGATGGGGTTGGATATCGTCGCCCCATGCTCTCTTCCAGAGCAGCACCGGATTGATTGCATTATTTAGAGCAAGCACAATCCAGAAAGAGTGAAGTGCTTGACTTTCAGGCTTTTCCTTCAAAAAGGAGAGCTGAAGGCAGTTTTACTGAATATTGAGCTCGTGATCTGTTCCGCACGGACTTCCTTTTGCAGATTTGCATCCATTCACAAGGCTGAGTGCAGGCCCTTGCCAAGATGGCGGTCTTCTGTGGGTGGGGAGGCTGGCCACAAGAGTCAAGAAGGAACAGTCGGAAGCCCCACAGGCAGCAGTGGTTTCAAACGAGCACTCGGTGGTAGTTTTTTGACTTTTCTAGTCATGCCAGTCTTTTGTTTGTTGTTTCTTTTCTTTCTAACCAGACTTGCCAGTGGAATGGTCTCCTATGTCTTAGGTTAATGAAAGTATAAAGGGAATCCAGACCTTCATAAATCAAGTATAATTTGAAAAGAAAAAAACCTTTCCAATATGGATGCATGGTCTTTTAAGTAGAAGCAACATCTAATATTTAGGGATATTCCTAGGAAAAACTTAGATTTCTGAAGTAACTCTTGCAGATATGTAACTAGTGGAACTAGTTACTGAGGGTAACTAGTTACTGAGGGTTACTAGTTACAGCCCCAAGTAAGGCTTTGGTTCCCTAGGAAGCCTCTTTCTCTCACCCCCTCGCCTGGGAGAGAGCCCCTTGAACCATAGTGACTTGCTTCGTGGCCCAACAGCATCGGCAATCAGGTGATAGGGGAGGCCAACTATGATGAAGCAGGACGAGGAAGGATAATTCAGGGCTAGTTGCTCCATGCCTTTCTTTATCTGTTCCATTTCGAAACTCAGTCCTCGACCTGAGTCACCACTATAATTCTCCTAGGGGTCAGGCAGAGCAATGGCATGAATGATCAGAATGAAGAAGATCCTCAAAACACCATTTCTGCCACCCTGCTCTGCCCTTCACCAAGGAGGAGTTCTTGCCCGGCAAGGGAAGGCTCTGAGCGTTGTAGTCCAGCTCATGTAAAAATACTGAGGAAGAAGGGCTCTCCAAACTTCTTTTGAGGTTCCTTCCCTTAGACATGATAGTGGCTTGTTCTTGGCTGAAATTCAAAGAAACCTCCAAACTGAAGGAGGAAGCACTTTAAATCACTTTGCAACCCACAGCTTGTCTCTCCCAGTTATATAAGTTTATTGTATTATTTTTAGAATGTTTACTTAAACAGTGTGCAGAGCTGCCCTAGGAGGCTAGCTGAATCTTTTATTAGAACACATCTATGTCTTCTATCATGGGGTCCACTGGCAGGAGACTAAAAATAGTCCACAGAACCCTTTCCCCCACCAGAAGGATTGTTTATTTGCCAGAAGAAGAGAGAACACAGAAACTCCCAACCCCTTCACCCTGAATTCCTTCGGGAACTGAATGACTGCTTTGCTTCAGAAATGAAAATTCTGTGCCTTTTGATGGGGGAACCAGTGGATGGTTGGCAGCCTCCATTAGTTTCTGCACAGCTGAAGGGGTCATGAACATTCTCATCATGTCACACACTTGGTTGAGAACTTGAGCAGCTTACCGTTGCTTGTAGGACATGGCACAAATGTCCTGCATGTGGTATTTGAGTTCCTTTTTTTTTTTTTAATTTTTTTTGACAGTCAGAAATCACAAGTAGGCAGAGAAGCAGGCAGAGAGAGAGAGGGGAGGAAACAGGCTCCCCGCTGAGCACAGAGCCCAACATGGGGCTCGATCCCAAGACCCTGGGATCATGACCTGAGCCAAAGGCAGAAGCTTTAACCTGCTGAGCCACCCAGGTGCCCCTGAGTTTCTTTTTAATAAGCTCCACACTCTGCCCTGTCAGATTTCCAGCATTACCTGACACTGTTCCAGAACTTTCAGCTCTAGACTCATCTCTTCAATGCCCCACAATATCCCAGGAGTCTTCCTGTCCCTTCGATCACATTCCTCTTTCTGCTAAAATGTCTGACTTTTCCTGTAAACTGGTCCGGTCCTGTTCATCATTCCAAGAGCAGCACCCCCACCCCCCACATCCCCTCCCTCCCCTCCCATCCATCACAGCTGAGGTCGCCACCATCTTTCCAGGTTCCTGCCATGCTCCAGGCCACATTGGCCCCCTCTTTCTGACAGTTAGCAAATAAGAGTCTCTCACAGTTATTTATCTTTTTATGTGAGCAAGTTTTATTTTCATAGCATCTTGAAAACTGAGAATAGTGACAGTAGCTTTTAGTCTCTGTATCTGCTACTACAATGGACAAATCGTAGGGGCTTCATTCGTGTTTAATGATTGATTTAAAGGGATCCCTGCTCTATTCCCACAGGGCAAGTTCACCATTCTTACCATCTCTACTGGGACCATCCAAACCAGGGACAGGGCTCTCTAGCGTTTCTGTAAAGTAATGTTTGATAAACACTCTTCCCTTGCTAAAATGCTTGCAGAGGGAGGTGGTGGGTATTGTGAAGAGGAAGGTCACCTTTGTGGTTTTAAAAAAAAAAGCTCCTTTGTACAGTGTCCTTATTGAGTCATGAGAACCTTGAATATATCAAAGGTGCTGAGAAATCCTGCAATAAATAAAACTTTTATTTTGCTGAACTTACCATTTACCAAATTTATTTTACCAGAGAACTCCTTCCTTCCTTCCTTCCTTCCACCCTCCCTCCCTCTCTCCCTTCCTTCTCTCTTCCCTTCCCTCCTTCCTTCTTTCCTTCTTTCTTTCCTTTTTTCCTCCTTCCTTCCCTTTCTTTCTCCTGCTTTCCCCTTCTTCTCTTTTATTTTCTCTTTTCTCTTCTCCTTCCTTCCTTCCTTCTTCTCTCTCTCTCTTAATCTCTCTTGTTCCCTAAGAAGTAGTAACATCTAGCATCCAGAAACACTAGATGTCTTAGTCAGCTCTGGATTCTATAACAAAATATAGACTATAAACAAAATATAGACTATAAACAAAATATAGACAACAGACATTTATTTCTCACAATTCTGGAGGCTGCAAGTCTGAGATTGGGGTGCTAACATGGTTAGGTTTTTGGTGAGGGTCCTCTTCTGGCCTGTAGATGACTAATTTCTCAATATGTCCTCACATGGCATACAGACAGAAGGACATCCCTGGCCTCTCTTCCTCTTTCTTTAAGGACACTAATCCCACCCTCAAGATCTCATCTAAACCTAATCATCACCCGGAGGCCCCGCTTCCAAATACCATCACATCAGGGTTAGGACTTCGACATATGAATGTGGGGTGGGATGGGGCAGACATTTAGTCTGTAACACAAAGATTCTGTTGAACACAGTTGACAGTGTCTTCTTCCTACCTGGCTTCCCAGCTGCCCTCCCTCTACAACACACATTTATGCCTTATTTTCTATCTTTGACTCGGTTAAGATTTCTCTGGTAATGTGATTCCAATACACTCCCAAGTGTTTGTTCTTTTGGCCAGTTTTCGTGGCTTGCAAACTCCTGCCACTTCTGCTGCTCTGATTTATATCCTTTTAGATTCGTCCAAAAAAGGAACAAGAAAATTAGTATTTCTGGTAACTTGGTAAGGAAAAGACTGAACCAATGAGACATTTTCTCGTGCCATTTAGAGATTTTCTAGTCCAACCAGATTTTTTTTTTTTTTTTTTAATACATGAATTAACTGAGGACTTAGAAAGTAAGTAATGCATGCACAAGTGAAGGGTAGAGTTAGAATTCAATCCAGATCTTCTGGCTTCCAGGAAAGTGGATTTCTCCATATACCTCTGAATTTTAGGTTATGCAGAATCTCCTAGGTCCTAGATTTTCTTTAATCTCTTGAAGTCATCCAAGATTAACCCAAACAGAAAAGTTAGTTCTATCACATTTCTTGACTTTTCTGGGTTGTGTCTAACCAGACTCTTCCATTCTTCCCTGCCTGGTATGCTTTCTATTAGCTTCTGTACTCCCGTCACCCTCCTCTGGGTGCTTTCAAGTCAATGTCCTTTGAAAAATGTGGCACTTGAGACAAAATCCAGTTCTGCAGATGCAGCTCAACTTGACAAAGTGCAGTAGGGCTCCCCTGCCTCCTTCATCCAGACACACCTCTTCTCTTGCAGCAGAAGAAGGGTGTTAGGTTCTCAGCGGCCTCGGGTATTCTGATCAAGGCCTTGCCTGTCTCCAGACCTGGTCACAACCCTCCAGTCTGGGGTTTTAAGCCCTCCTACCATTCAGCCCCTCTCTAGGTTAATTCATCTCATCTCTTGTTACATTGAGGTTTTTGTCTTCCTGTCAGACGAACCTGCAGCACATTTCCCTACACCTGCTTCTGCTTTGCTCATTCAGATCCCTGTCCTCTGCGCAGTTCTGGGCACTTCTTTCAAATCATCCTTTCCTGTTTCTGTCTGCTAAATGGCGACTCTGTCCTTCTTCGGGTCTTTGTTCATATCACATCTTTCTATGAGAAACTTCTAGACCAATCGCTCCCTATTGGTGTGTTCTTCTCACTATTTTTCCTCCAAATGTTCAACACTTGGGGAGTATCCTTTGTACACCCTTGTACTGCTCAGTGAATGTTTCCACCACCTGTCCCTCATCTTTCTGGCTCTCTCGAAGCAGTAATGATTGACATGCCGCCAAGTACTTACAGATACCCTCGGTCTCCTGGCTCCCCTCAATCTTGTCCAGGAACGGGCAAGTCTCAGCTCTTCCCCATTTTCAGATGGCGACAATGAGTCTCAGCCAGGTTTCATAACTTGTTTGAGGTCTAATAAACAGTGCTGTAGGGGGTTCTGATTCAGAGATATGCCCCTTCAGGCTTTCCCCATTGGCTGCTAAAATAAAGATTGTATGAGCAGAATGTGAGATCAAAAAAATCCCCCATCTTATGCAATAACTTTTTGATTTTGAAATTCTCGGGGAGAGGCACCCTCTCTAGCTCCTCTTCAGTGAGCCACTGTGAGGAAAATTTGCTCATCCTGGAAGGTACTTGGACTTCAGGTCTTTTTGTTCTTATCACTTCTCTTTCATTTGGTCACATTTTTGTATTTTTAAATTCCATGTTCTTTGCTTGATAAGTAGCTTTGCATTATATATAAGAATCAAAGTTTTAAAAATACCTGTGAGACATTCATTGGAAATGAGAATCATTTCACATTGCACCTGTTCTAGCATTTTCTACCACTAAACAGAGGATGTTAAGGTTTAGCTGATGTCTACTGGGAGGGAGGCAAGATAGTGTGAGCATAAAGTGAAGCTAATTGAGAATATTTGGTGAAAAACAATGAATATGAGTCCACCCCCACTTTACCTCACACTATGGCAGTAGATAGGCAATTCAGTGAATGAGAGTCCTCCCTCTGTGCCAGTGTCATTTTAGGGACTGGACAAAAAAGGAGTAAACAGTACAGATTCCTGATCCCACAGAACTCATACCCTAAATGTGAGGACAAGCAGTATAAATAAATAAAGGAATAATATATTTCAGATAGTGATAAATACTAGAAGGAAACAGCATAGATGTGAGGGGACACAGCTTGAGGACAAGACATTAGAGAGTGGTAACAAAGGCCAAAGAGGTGGCATCTGAGTTGAGATTTGATTTGATTTTTTTTTTTTTTTTGAGATTTGAATGTTTAGCCAAGCAAAGATTGGGGGCTGATTATTCTGAGTGGAAGAACGAGAAGACCTCAAGGGGGGAAGGAGCCATGTTTGAGGCTTAGAAAGAAGGCCAGTGATGCTAGTGTATTATCATGAGTGAGGGGAACAAGGATAGGGAAATGCAAGTTTATGTAGGGGCCTTATAGATCATGGGAGCCATTGGAAGCCTTAATGGGGAGGGATGATGTAATCTGATCTACATTTTAGAAATGTCACACTAGTTGCTCTGTGTACAAAGGGCATTATTAGTAGGGTGGCATGGAAGCAGTGAGGTTATTCCATTAATATTAATCCAGGTTAGAGATGATGGTAGGTTGCACCAATTATTAAAGATGATAGAAATATAGAGAGATTTAGGTTATATTTTAGAGATGAAAATGACCTGATAGGCTAACAGATTTAGCATGGAGGTGACAAAAATGAAATCAAGGATGACTTCTAGCTGCTGATGCTAAATAGATATATTTACTAATCCTCTGGAGAGAAGCTAGGCAGAGTTTGAAGTGAACACTGGGATCATGGTTGTAGCATGTGTTTTCCAAGATATTCCTGCTGGTAAGCTCCACCGATGGGAATGTCTCAGACATTTTGAATAAATACTTGAAATGTCTTCTTTGAAATGGAGATTATGTTATTTCATTGTGAGTTTAAACCAGGATCAATTCAGGGGAACATGGTTTTAGTTTAGAAGCAGAAAAAACTGTTAATGATTGAAGTAAATGATATTCAATGTATAGAATGAGTCCTATACAATGCATTGAAATAAACAGTGAGTTGCTTCTCACTAGTGCAGCTCACCCAGAGGCAGAATGTGCAGTTTTTACCTCTGGTGGGGAGACTAAGCTTCTTGGCACTGAAAGAGAGACATAGTCCCGTTCTAACGTGGGTAGAGAAGAAGCTGATCTGATGTCAGAGGGTAACCAATTGGCTCGTGGTATGACCTAGAATATCAAAAAGACACAACTCTTCTCTGCGTATCTGACCCTGAGTGTTTCAGAGTCTTGTTTTGACATGACTTTCTCTAAGGCTTTCTCATCGTGGTTTTAGCAAGTGTTATGATGCCTTAAGAATTAAGGAGGAGGAATTTCTTCCAGAAAATAAACGAAGGGGGAGCAGTCCTGGTGCTCCTTGTCCTGTTGTATGTATCAGTCAGGGTCCTCAGGGAAAATGCTCAGTACACTGAGCTGGGATTTTTGAAGAATTTCAATAAAGGGGCTATTGATAGCCAGCTATGACACTGAGACCCTCGTAGAGCTGCAGTGGTGGTACAATCTTACAGGTCTACAGAGCAAGGGATAGAAAAAGTGCTGCCAAAGCTTGAATGAGACACAATATGTTAAAGATATGTCATTCGATAGAACCTGTATATATAAGTCATAGCTACTCCAGAACTGCCCTCCAGCATGGAGGGAACAGATAATAAATGTTCCCACCTTTCCCCTCCTGCTCTCTGATCATCTGCGAGGGTGTCTCACTGGCTGATCTGCAAAAAGAAAGCAGAAGGTCAAGGATCCAGGTTCATCATCCTGGGGCACATGGCAGGGCAGAGTAGGATACAGGATCGATTTGGGTTTGAAACTACATTTTCCCTTCTACAGTCACTTTTGGTTCTATGATTTCATGTTTATGTTCATTCTTCTACTATTTTGTGTCCTACAATTTACATGACAAGCACACATGTAGAACTAATAGTTGTAATCACTCCAGGATAGTCGTTGACTGTTGGTTCTGAGGGGCCTGTAGCTAGCCATTTGCCATAGAGTACAACACTTTGTTTCTAAATGGACAGGTTGAAAGAAAAACAGTACCAACAAAAAAGCAGATTCCGTTCCAAAAAGTTTGGATTCCATTATGAACATTGTCAGAGTATTTTGCTCCAAGCTAATGAACAATTGATGATGAGATGTACAAGGAGGGTGTGGGACCAGCCACAGTTTCTCATGCCTGTTCCACTTCTTCAGCACTAGAGAAAGGTTTCTGGGATTAGATCAGTGAGGACTTAGTGCTGCCAAGAAATGAATGGAGTGAATGGAGTGAATGAAGTGAATGGAGTGAATGAAGAATTCCCCCCCACGTTGCTTATCTTCATTGCTACTTAGCTAGTAGATGGCGGCAAAAACCCTCCCAGCCTTCTTCCCTCTTATCTGAACTGTAGTGATTAAACAAATTGTGGATCTAGCCCACATCCTCTCGAATACTTTGAAACTACACCATACAAGGCCTAATGAAGGTGGCATGCCTCACAATGACTTAGAACTGGAAATATGACTACATCAAATGTCTCTAGAAGGCAAGATTTTAATGGTGGAATAATATGCTGGAACAGAAGAGTAATTTCTCCTCAAATGCTAGGATGAATTATTTATGCTTTGACAACATTATGTGTCTCTAAAGCAGCTTTTAGTTATTCGCCATTCTGGGCTACAGCTGATCCTGCTGCCCGTTCTTGTAATTACATTAACCTCTTGACTTTACATGACAAGCTTTTCCTGTGTGCTGCGATCAATAGCCTATCACTATACCTCTTTAATAGGGCCATAGTTACACTTCAGTTCAGATACAATTAACTCTGTCCCCTCTTTTCTTTCTGGTGGGGCATGAAATAATATTTCTTATTTCACATCTGAAACAAAGGAACTCATTCTGAAGGAAAAGATACACGTAGAAATATGTGGAGCATATGGGAAGAAATGATTGCAATGATAAACAGACCAGGTGCAAATCCATTTCTGCCAACACATGGGATTAGGAATGCTGGGAGAAGCAGTGGTGGATTTCAGTGGATTTCAAAGCCCTAAATTTGTGCAGTGGCTTTTAAACATCTGCTCTGATAAACTTTTTACTTTCGGTAGGATTAAAAGCACCGTGGACCACCTACTTTCCTACTTAAGCCAGGGCAATTAATTATGGTGTGTATATGTAAATAGAGAAAGCATACTGTTAAATGTTGGAATGAGGTCAGCTCGTGAAATCCTCCTCTTTGACAAAGAGGAACTGAGAGAGGTAAATAGCAGTGATGCGGTTAGAGCCCCTCAGCTTGGGAAAGCAGATTGTGTGTTCAGTCATGTTGGTAGCTTTCATTCAGCCATTGTGGGAGCATTTACACCACGGAAATTGGCAAATGTTACAAACCAGTGCTTTTCCCCTAAACGAAATACTTAAACATTCACCTGTATGTTACTCTATATGTGTGCACACACATGTGTGCATACATGTACATACATGTACAACATGTCACACATATGTGTTACAATGTGCTATATTATGTAGGTATTCATCTCTATTTTTCATCAGAAATGGTCTCAGAAAACTTTTCCAGATATTTTTGCGTTTGCATTTTTTTTTCTTCTTTGCTTTATAAGACATGAACACACACACACACACACATACACACCCATAACAGGTATCCACACAGACTTGTAGGACTTATGTTTTTAATTAGCCTTCAGATTACACAAACTTCTGAGACTATGCATCACTCGGAGAAACTCAAAGGGAAGGTCACGAGAATCAACTCTACCAAGAGGGGCACAAGGGCCAGAACTGTAACTGGACAGGTTTGGAACACTAAAAATTTTGGGTGTAAACTGATTTTTGGGTATAAACTCATTTTCCTTCTAATTCTATAATACTGTAGGGGAACAAATTCTCTTACTTTCTTCTGCATCATATTATCAGAACCATATATCTTAGAAATAATAAAATAAAACTATCCATTACCAATAGCAATAATTTAGGACCCATCCAATGTTCCCTATAGATAATGCATCTGCTTTAAAATCACCTTAAGAAGTAACTGGTGACTGCTTAAATCCTGTCAGACTACTCTAATTTTCTTTTATGACGGTGTCAAACTTGCTATATTGCAGTAAAGTGATCTACATAATATACATGCTTGATGCCTACACATATTACATGATCAGCAAATTTAGTGTAAAAAAATAATATTGCGAGTGGGTGCAGAGTCAGCAGAAGGGAATTACAGTGTAGCTGCCACTGAGAGAAATTAAGAATAGAGAATTTACAATGTCCCAGGACTTGAGCAAGCTCTGTTCCAGTGGGGGAATGAGAGTACCTACATCAACATGTGTTGGAGTGTCAATTAAATAATCAAATATCTGGGTCTCAGTCCTTGACCCATCAAATTGAATCTCCCTAAGTGATTCTTATGCACACTTGAAATTGGGAATTACTGCTACAGGGCTATATATCCCAAATGAGGAAAGTCCAAGAAATGGGGCACTTTCAGCATGTTCTGAGGTGAAAATGGAACACATTTTCCTTTCTGGTAAAGAGAGGGAGACATGAGAGACCCCGAGTATCCTCTGAAGTATCAGGGAGTCACCTCCTCCTCCTTCTAATCTTCTAGTCCCTCTGTGACATCCTTCTCCAAAGTTTGCCAGGGCTCCAAGTTAGTTTGAGGACCAGGATTTTCAGATGTGATTTCAAGGCAGTGGAAAGGAAGGGAAGAAGCTTTGGTCTGGGAGACATGGAATCAGCATGGAAGACCCCATTCTATTGTGTGGCGTTGGATAAATTATTGACTTCTCATGAGTTTAAGGTGTCAGAAATGATACATATCCATTCTTTGTATATCATAGAGTTGTTCTGAGAACTGGGGGAGACATCTGGAATGTTAAAAGTTAACCCCAGGGGGTTGAGTATAAGGTCATTCAAGGTTCCCATGACTGAGTTCTGGGACTGTGTCACTTGCTCTGAAATGGCCTTTGCAGGGAATCTCTATTTTGTGGTGAAGAGTCTAAAGGTCTGAGTGAGAGGCATCTGAACTGGGAGGTAAAGGGAGGCATGAAGAAAGAATTAGTGATGGTAGTTTTAAACACATACATAATGAAAGTTAACAAATTTTGATCACTTACCATAATAAACACTTTACATAAATAATTTCTTTTGTTCCCTAAAACACGTTTAATAGGACACACACATACTAGTATAACCACTGTTTTCTGATGAAGAAATGGAGTGATTGATTGCATGATTTGCCCAAAGTCATGTGGCTTGCAAATGGGAGCCTGGTTTGACTCCAAAGCTTCAACCATCCAAAGTAGCAGGGGAGTTAGATTAGCCAATGAGATTAGACTAACCCAGTAGCTGCTGTCATAGCCATCTGTCTTGAGCTGTAGGATCAGATAGTCTTAAAGGTCAGGAACGACGGCGAGTGAGCAATATAAATACTTCCCTTCCTTCCTGGAATACCCCAGAAACCACAGAATAGAGAAGGTGGGTTTTTAATGTCCAGTAACTTCAAACATAATTTCCTTTTCATTGAGAGTTTTGTAAGAACTAGATTAGACAATGATGTTAATTTCAGAATCTGCTTCCCTAGAAGATTTTAAAAAGCTTTATTGGTTAGAAATGTTGTGAATATATTCTGTTCCAAAGGTGAGGAGAGAGATGGGATAGATCATTGTCTTGGGTCTCTCTGATTCATCTAAGTTCTTTTAGTTAAATTGGTGGAGATTAATTAATGTTTGTGAGGACATATTTAATAAAGTAGTAAAAGTTTATACTCTGCATTAAACTCTAGGGATGCCTTCCTCTCTCCTCTCCCCCCGCCCCACCTGTTATAGGTGGTCTGTAGAAGCCAGCAAAACAAGTCTCCTGATTCATCAGAATGGAGCACACACATTGCAAAAACATTTTGCCTTTCCAATGGGTTTAAATCACACGGAAACAAAATCTGGACCCTTTCATGTAGATGGAGCTAAAGGGTCTGATATCAGTCTACAAAATAGCACTTTGCCAAAAGGATCCAAATTCTTTCAGATCCAATACAAATTCTCCTGAAACATCTGGATCCATTCCCAGATGAAAAACTTGTGGGTTAATGAAATTGCCAGATGTGACTATTTGCCAAAATATGGAGGTGCTTTTGTTAGTGAGTCCCTACTTTAGGGGTGGACATGATAGGAGTTGAATTACCATTCTGATCTTATCCTTCTAAACAAAACAACATTTTCAAGTTTCGCAGGCAGATATCACTATTTGAACAATTTACACCAAAAGGGTTTCTCTGCTTCATGGGTAAGGGAGATAAAACCCTGACTTCAAAGCACCTTTCTCGCCTTCAGAATCAATTACCCTGTGTTTTCCTATGGAACTTATTATGCCCTTTCCCACCCATCCTGTGCCCCAATATGCCTCTTGTTAGTGAATGTATGTGAATCAAAAGAAATATCTACTTGGGATATCTAAATTCAGAGATGTCTAGTCTGAATCTTGTTTCTTTACCTTAGTTTGTGACCATTATGAAACAATTCCTTTCTGCTCAGCAGAGGCAAATATTTCCTTCCTGGAGGGTGAATCACTCAGAAAATAATAAATCCTACTCTGGTGCTCTTGTTTAATGTTACAATTCCTTCCTTAATGGGGTTATCTGACCCCATAACCCCTCTTCCCATTCTAAAAGGACAACCTCAAACCCAAATAAATAATTTCTCCCATCAAAGGGTTCAGAAACAAAATGCTCTCTGAGAAACAATGGACGCAGTGCCTTCCGACTAACTGTACCGAGTAAATTCAGCACAATCCCTCCGGAACCAAGCAAGATGTGAAGACGACGATGCAGACAGATGAACAGCCGAGGACTCAAAAGCAGGTTCCTTAAAAGATCCAAGAGCTGCCTTGAATGGACACAGAGAAGGCCCAACCATATATGGGATTTCAAGGAACCAGGAAATTCCTTATTTTGATCTCTGGTGAGAAAAAAGAATGGGAGTAGCCGATAATGACAGCCAACCTGAAGGTGAGTTGACCTATGGTGAGACAGCACTGCCTGTGGTAAGAGAGGGTTGTCTGTGCTGGAAGCTAGAGCAGATGGCTTTCCTGGTGTGGGAGGAGTAGCCCTTTGGTCACACTAGGGAGGTTTGCCATGGCTTTGAAGTAAATATGCATAAACTGTACACTGTTGGTTAGAGGAGCTCCTGCAGTTTCAGGAATAGGGGTCTCTTTTTAGGATGGAATTGGTATCAGTACACAAAACAATACCAGAATAAAACCAGGAAAGGCCTATTTTTCAGGAAAGAGAAGCTGGAAGGCTGCGTCCTGGCCAAAGCTGGGCAGTCTTGAAACAAGGGCCAAGATGATTTGTGGTTCACGGTACATGATAGCTCGACGAATGTTTCGTCTCATCTAAGGAAGAAAGCACTTGCCAGAGAATCCAGAAGCCTGTGTCCAGCCCCCATGGGCACAATGTCCCCTGAAATTTGTTATGTTTGGGTGCAGGGATCTTAAATTCATCTCTCTTGCTCTTTACTCGGTTCATTTTCTTTAAACTTTTTTGACAGGTGGTATTTTCTTGGCCTTTATTTTATTTTTCTGCTTTTCATGTGTTTTCCGATTTTGTCGTGTTGTTGCTTTTTGTGTTAGTTTGGGTTGGAGGTTGATTAGAAGTCTCCCTCTCAGATGAAATCTCTAGTGGTAATTCTTACTGGTTGCATTGCATCCTGCACCTTCCTGGCATATAAAAGACAGGGTAGTGTGTGAATTTTCCTCTTCTTAGTTGGATACTTTAAACCTCTAAGGGACAGATCTCCCAGAAAGAAAAATAAATCTTGATAGG